>NC_064245.1:17227000-17538000 GCF_003254725.2 Canis lupus dingo | reverse complement strand
TTTTTGTCACATAAAGAAAATTCACCCAGAAAAAGAGCAACGGTAAAAATCATATTAATATATTTTATGTTTATTTAACCTTATGGCAACTTAGTAGACATTTTGGGACCCACTGGACATAAGACCCCATACTAGGCAGTTTAGAGGATGTGTATGCACTCATGAGATGAGAGGCCCATTGTCCATTGTAGATAGGAATTCTGCAGTCTGGTCTTGATTCCTTTAGGAAACTCATTCATTTAACAAGTCTGGAATATTTTCTCCATGTCAGGAGTTCTACCAAATATTTGGTATATACTGGAGTGTAGTTGCAGCCCTCTTGAAACTACATTCAAATCATTATCGGCTTTTATTGAATGTTTACTTATACAATGGTTTACTTATACCTATACTCCAAATAGGTGTAATCTTATTGGATTCTTACACTAACCCTAAAAAGTAGGTACATTTACCACTTTCATTTTATGCATGAGGACTCTTTTGTTTATTAAACAAAAGATAATTAATTTAAATATTTGTTTATTCATGAGAGACACACTGAGAAGCAGAGACATAAGTAGAGGGAGAGGCAGGCTCCCTGTGAGGAGCCCAATGCAGGACTTGATCCCAGGACCCCAGGATCATGCCGTGAGTCAAAGGCAGACACTCAACCGCTGAGCCACCCAGGTGCCCCGTATGCATGAGAGGAATCTTAAGTCTACAGGTGTTGAATGAGGCCTAGGGTAACACAGTGGTAGGACTGGAGTTGAGGCCTAGGTCATTTTATTCTGGAAGTTGCCTGTTTAATCCTACCCAACATTGCCTCTATTATGGGATTGTAGGCATATGACCTTCATGGAACTATATTAGTCATTCAAAATAAATCGCTCTTTAAGGAAGGTGTGGAGGATGGGGTAAACAGGGGCCAGGAAGGGTTTCTTACTATGGAGCAACATGGCTCTCCCAGGAGGTCTTTGTGAAAGCTAGAAAAGGGTAACTCTTTCTTCAGGAAGTGTTCAATTAAAAAGCTTTCTGCAAGAAAAATTTCCATAAAAAATTAGAAAAAATTATAATTGTGACGTGGATGACACATTCTGGAGTTGTGCAGTGTGTAACTGGCACTACCATATGTGGCACCTCTGTCCCCTAATCCTCTGTTATGGGCTGATTCATGGCCTTGCAAAATTCATATTTTGAAATCCCAACTCCTAGTACCTCAGAATATAATGATATCTAAAAACAAGGTTTCTAAAAAGGCAATCAAAATGAGGCTGTTGAGGGGGTGGCCCTAATCTAACCTGACCAGTGTCCTCATAAAAAGAGGCAGAGACATGAGATGTGGCAGGCACAGAGAGAAAAACATGTGAAGAGGCAGCAAGAGATTGCCTTCTGCAAGCCAAAGAGAGTGGCTTCAGAGGAAACCAGTCCTGCTTTTGATCTTGGACTTGCAGTATTCAGGAACTGTGAAAAAAAAATTCTGTTGTTTTAAGGTACCCAATCCGTGGTATTTTATAGCTATGACAGCCCTAGCTTAACATTTTCAATTTACAAAGCTAAAGCGTTGATGCAGATAGTCCATCATGGGCATTCAGGACGCAGCACACACAGTGAGAATGAGAGGTAGGGATGGATGGGAGGGGTATGAGAGAAGCCTCTTTACATGATAGCGAACTCTCAGCATCTTAATAGCTTGATGCTTCTAATTCCACATTCTGTACTCTTCACCTGGTACTGTACTATCTCTCCTTTGTAGCATCAATTACATTTTTATTATGTATTTTTTCATGGAATTATTTGAATAGTCTTTTCTCTCTGTGCTCCATCAGAAGAGATCTTCCTTGTGTCCTTAGTGTTTGCATTGTGAGTGGCACAGACTAACCAATAAATATTTGTTGGGTGCATGAATAAAGGAAGGAAGGAAGGAGTATATCCCTGAACTTGTGAATGTTTTCAGTCAGATTATTAACTGATTAACAGTGATACATACATCCAAGAAAAATGAAAGTATAATAATTATACAGAATAACAATATATTTTTTCCAGTTAAAATGACTAAAATGTACCCAGAAGTAAAACATGGTTTTATTAGAGTACTTTGCTTAAAGGATTTATTTTTATTTGGTGACATACAAACCTGAGGTCTGGACCATTTTCTATCATTAGGAGTCCCATGACTTTTCTTCATGCACCAGGTTCAATACACCAGCCAAATTCTAGCAATTATGTGTTTCCTTCGTAGAATTCCCGAAGAGCATGGATTCAAAAGATAATTCTTTTCTTTCCCCTGTTGGCTATTATGATCATTTATTGAAACCACCAATGTGCAATGCAGCTAGTGGAAAATATCAACTTGGGCCACAGCCATAGTTATGTTCTTTGTATCAACAAACCCCCACACGTTAGTGAAACAATTATTTGATTTATGAGAGTTTGAACTCAAGGGTAGACTAGCTTGATGATTAAACTGATTAAGAATAAAAAAAGAGGTGAAACTTGAAGTTCCTATGCAACACCTTTAGCTGGTCTTTTCAAACTCCTATTTTTTCCATATACCAGTACTAAATATTTTACATGTATTATATTATTTATTTTAATTATTACCAAACTCTGTAAAGTTGGTATAATTATCGGCCCACTTTTTTAGATGAAGTAGTAACTGGCTGAGTGAGCTTAAGCAATTTGCTCAAGGTGACCCAGCAATCACTACAATCCAGACTTTTCCTTCTTTTTGCGCTGGTTACAAAAATATGACATTTATTATAATTTATAAAATAGATAAAGGGTTAAGAACAACATAAAAAAAAAAAAACCCCAAAGCCAGAAAGAGCCATGATTGACATTTTGGTGAATGTCTTTCTATGTTTATTTTCTATGATTGGATGTGTCTTGTAAAATGTTATATTTTTATATAGTCTTTTATAATTGGTTCTTAAATTTTTTAATATTATTTTATTGAGAAGATTTTTACAGCATGTTAGTGATTATATACTATTCTAATTAATTATAGTATATTTAATCAGCCTTTTGGACACACACACATATATATATATTTATACACACACATTTTAAAAAGATTTTATTTATTTGAGAGAGAGCATGAGTGGGGGGAGAAGCAGAGAGAGGGAGGGAGAAGCAGACTCCTCTTTGAGCAGGGAGCCTGACCGGGAGCTCAGTCCCAGGACCGCAAGATCATGACCTGTGCTTCAGGCAGACCCTTAACCAACAGCCATCCGGGCACCTCTTAGCTATATTTTTAGAACTAAAGTTAATGCTTTAAAGGTAAAATTTTCTTTTTTATATTAGTTGTAAAAAATTACTGTAATAAAATGTAAATTGTTAGAATTTATGCTTAGATATAATTTATATTGTCCATCTCTAAATTCTATAGCAAAGATAGTTTTCTCTGAATTCATAGACTTTTTAAGGAAAAATCCCATTTTTCTCTATGTTTACTTACTTTCCTTGATGAACACTGTCTTCCTTAAGAACCCGTGAGTTCCCTAAGAGCTCAAACTAGGCTAAAGAACACAGACCCTGTGGTGGGGTTCCAAGGTGCAAGTAAGCTTGACACATGGGAAATGGCTGCAGAAAAGCAAGATGAGGACTGACTATGGATAGACAAAGTAATGGTTCCATTCTATTATAGAGAGAGGGAAAATATTTTTTTCCCCTTTCTACTCTCTACCATTGTACAATCTTAAAATCACTTTTTTGAACTTTTGGAAAACAAAATTTCTGTAGCAAACCAAAACCATTTGTATAAGGAAAGAGTTGTTAGTTTTGTGTACCTGTAGATAGTGCATTATGGGAAATATTTGAGAAAAATTTTTTGCTTGGAATGGAAATTATTTTCAGCAGGAGCTATCAACTGAAATACTATCCTGCTTGATTTATTTTACCTAATAAGTGATCCTTAATATAGAAAAATAGCTCCAAATGATTTCTATGTTTATTATTATTGAGCATCAATTGTTTTGCTAATTTGAGGTGTGCAGTTTTTTAAAAGCTTTTTTTAAATGATAGTGTGAGATCTACCTCAATATCTCAGACTATGAATTGCCTAGGCAGCACTTTTTTTCCATGGGAATTAATGGAATTTTAGTTTTTAAGGCATTTAAGATATTCATTCTTGGTTCTCAGATCAGATCTTTTGAATCAGAATATCTGAGTAAGCATCACAGGTATTTCTGTGTCACTTTAAAGCTTGAAAAGAAAAAAAAAGAAAAAAAAAAGAAAAAAAAAAGCACTGTTTGAAAACTGTATCTGGGATAGCCATTTTGTTCCTGCATTTGTTCACGTAAACTAGCTGCTGACCACTCAGTCTGTGAGGGGCAGCAGGTCATGTACTAAGGGATATAAGATAGTAAGACATAGTTCTTGGAAGGGCAGAGAGCCTAGGATCGGAAAGTAAGATACATGAGTAAAAATAATAAGTATGATACGAAGTAATATGTTTTGCTGTAAAATGAAGGCAACCAAAAGCTCTAGAACAGCAGGAAAAACTTCTGATGGGGGATCTGTGGGACAGTGAAGCAAGACTTACAAGAGTGGAGGACATCTGAACTGACACCAAAACAAGTGTGTGTGTTTGTGTGTGTGTGTGCACGCGTGTGCATGCACTGGGGCTGGGGGAGACTGTCTTAAAGGGAAAAGAAATGGTGGGGCTCCAGGGCAGGAAAGTGGTCGAGAGCAGGATTCTAGCCAGCATGGCTGGTGCCCAGAAAGGCAGGAGTAAGACTGAGAAGCAGCTTGGGGTGCATTTGGAAGTAGCTTGGAGTATTTGTAGAGCAGAGGAGGGAGAAACCAGAATATTTCTGATAAGAACAATGACCCAATCAAGGCAGAGCTCATACTCAAAGCAGAAGCCACCTGCCAGATGTCTGAAATAGTTGAGGGGCTATGGTCAGGGAGCCAGGTGGGAAGTCAAAACAAAATTAGAGATGAAGCAATGGGAAAAAGAAAGCAGCAGAAAGTTGCAAAAAAAAAAAAAAAAAAAAAAAGTGCTGAAGAGAAAAACAGACCCGAGTTGGTATTTAATTAGATATAGTGGGGGTGGGTGAGGAATGAGGCAGGATGACTCATGTTTGGAGCCTGAGAGAACAAGTGTACCCTTAACAAACAAGGAAGTCAGCAGAAACTGGTTCTTGGGGAAGTTTAATTTTAACTTTGAGGTGCTTCCAGGGGATCCAAATTTAATCCCTTTGTTGGATCCTTTATTACAGGGAATAACAGACAAGTCCATTCCATTACCAGAGACACATGCTGTTAACCATTATCACCTACTTCACTGTTTCCAGTGAGCTTTCTACCCTCTCCCCAAGGATTCTCTAACTTCTAGCATAAGTGTTGTCAGGTCTCTTCTATACGTTAGATTCAAGAGACTGAAGGATCTGCAAGGCAAGTAAACATTTTTCCTTGTTAATTTTGATTACTACTCCTACTAAAATGTCAGTGGCTCACTATGGCAACCCACAATGGTTCTCCTCACTAGGTCCTACCAATGATGCCTTCCATACTTGCAGTAAAACCATGGAAGAAGGACAGAGTGAGTCATGGAGAAAGAATATTCCATCTTACTACCCCAGTGGAATTGGAATTCTGGGAGAGGTCAGGGTTAGAAAGAGGTTGATAATTTGGGAATTATTTACATGGAATTGAGTGGGAAAGCAGTGAAGCAGTTTATTTTCTGAGTGTATGCTTTAGCAAGTTTTGTTTTGCAATGCGTATTTTGTTGGTGGCTGGCTGTGTCTTCTAAAATAGATCCTACTGTACTAGGGCACTGTGAGTCATTCCACATTGTTTTCCTCAGCTCTACTCTGGATTTGTCCCTCATCAACTTCCTCTTCTATCTAACTATTTGCCAGTGTTTCTGTCTAAGCATTTCTCCTGTCTCCACTAAGGTCAGAGAAAAGGGAAAGAAACCGAAATCGTACCATCAGCCAGGGTTTATGTAGTTATCTGGTATGTTCTCAGCATCATGCTGGATGCTTCAGTCACATCGTATGAGTGATTGGAGTTAGATAAGAAAAGGTTTACTTTATATGACAATGATTAAAAGTTTGAATTATCAAGAGAGGCCATATATTCTAAACATGGAAGAAACGATTAGGTTGCTGCCAGGTAATTGATAATGAAATGCAAGCTCTTAGAGGTTCTTGAGATAGT
Source organism: Canis lupus dingo (assembly GCF_003254725.2). Classification (NCBI taxonomy): domain Eukaryota; kingdom Metazoa; phylum Chordata; class Mammalia; order Carnivora; family Canidae; genus Canis; species Canis lupus. The sequence continues at coordinate 17,531,856 of NC_064245.1, read as the reverse complement.
AGGGATACATTTTCAGTTATATTTCTTTCTGACATAAGGCTCAATTATTTTTCACTTTTCTCCACACCTGTATAAGAGAACCCTGTATCATTGTGCTTGTGACTCTTTTTATATACAATTACTTTTATCTGCCACATCTTCGATATTGGCTTGTACATTAGCCATTGAAAGGTGAATTTCCATTCTTCCACATAAAGCTTTTTTCAGTCATTGTAGAAATAAAATATATATTATAATCAGCATCATATTCTTTAAATGAGAATGATAAGTAATATTCTTTCTTTATACAGCAAATATTATGGAAATGACAAAACCTTTTTATGTACGTTAAGAGAGAAAGAGGAAATAGTGTTTTAATTCAGCAGGAGGTATTTTTGTTTTGCATAATTAAGACATTTCTAATTTAGGGAATAGTGGTAGGTTAAAGTTCAGGGGATTCAAAGAAGGACTAATGTAATGTATTTTCTCTTTCTCTCTTTTTTTTTTTTTTTTTAAGATTTCTATCAATAGACCAAAAGAAGACCTCTGTAGGATGTTTGGGTTCAGGTGAGGCTAATTCCAGGCAAGTCTGCTGTACACAATCACAGTCTTACTTCCCTTTGTCTGGGGCCCCAGCTCCTTAGTGCAGAGTTCTTGCCTGCCTCCCTCTAACACTGTCCCCTTTGAAAGCTCCTACCCCAACCTTGGACCCTGCTGTTTTCCTTGGTGGCTCTGATGGAAGGCATCGAAGCACTTGGTATATGCTGGTCATGGGGGATGTATTTTGGGGCAGTATTTTTCCTCCTAATCATCTCTGTTCTAACTATTCTCTGGGTGCAGCATTAGTCTAATTATAGCAAAGCTAAACAAGGTGACCTTTAGCCCAGGAACTTTTTCAGTTTCATTATATTTTGAGAGAGAAGAGTTTTTCAAATAATCTCCCTGCTTATTGGTTTTCATCCTGCTTTGTGGGAAGCATCTAGTTAATTGATTGATCATGTGATTTTACTTTTGGCAAAATAGTGGGCAAGTTGTCTCTAAGCCGATTCTCCTATCTAAAAGTAAAACTAACCACACTTCAATTCTAGGTTTATTCTAAGGATTAAATAAGATCATGCATAATACAGAGAACATATATTTGATAAAAGAATCAATTAAATTCAATTTATCACCAGTATTGTGATGTGCTTAACTTCACTGTTAATTCTGAATTTCAGAGTTTTGAGAATGGCACACATAATTTTATATTAGCTTATTATAATAGCAGCCACTTATTGAGTGCTTACTACCTGTGAACCTCTGTGTTAAACACTTAATATTAACTGGTTTAATTCTGACTACAACATCAGGAAGTATGTTCCATTATCTCTATTTTATGGAACTTGGATGGAAGTAACTTGCCTAATGGCAGCCTGTTAAAGTACTGTACTCCTGATAATACTATACTACCTTCTTGTGACCCTCTTCTAAATACTGTTGTCATATTTTGAAAGCACAGTGCACAAACTTGAACAATGATTCTCTGTTGATTATGAGTTTGACTGTGAGGCAGGAAATGTTGCAATTGAATGGAAAGAACTTGTGTACTTGGAACTCTATGATAAGGTATATCATGGATTGAGGCCTCTGTGGACAGCTTTCTTCCTTTCTAGAAAATTAGCCAAGAACCTGAGCTCTGGAATCATATTTTCTGGGTTGTAGCCCGGCTCTGCTACTTAGTAGCTTTGTGATCTAGGGCAGGTTCAGCTCTCTGAGCCTGAGTTCCCTTATCTATCAAATGGGGATATTACCTGCCTCAAGGAGTTGTTGTGAGGATGAAATGAGTTAATACATGTGGATTCTTTAAAGTAGTGGCTGACACTTGGGAAGCACTATTAGATATTATTAGTGTTTCTATGTCCTTCACTTTGTATCTCTCTTCTAGCTGTCTTCATTTGTACATCATTGCACTCTTGCTAAGAAAGGCATAAATTTACTTAAAGATGTTGTGATACCTGTCCCCCGGATCATATTCTGCTTTCATCATTTCGAGCATATTTTAATAGAGGGAAAAGTTGCTTATTACCTTTGATTTTTTTCTATCTTATTACTGCTTAAGAATTAATAGGATCAATACTCTAGGTGTTTTAATTCTGACTTCATGTTTATAAAATTGAAATCTGTTAAAAATTAATATTAACAGAAGCTAAATATATGGAGTAAAACCTATTGGCCTTCTCTTTGGTCATAATTTCAGATTAGAAATAAAAGTGAACTTAAAGCATATGACCGGATAGTTTTTTCTTTTTTTATGCAATCATTGGCTATGAGGTACATTGGATAGGTGTCTTACTTAGCCTTTTTGCCCAGCTCAAGGAAGAGTTAATAAAGTAAAGTTATGTAAAGTGCACTGAATTCCTCAAGAGAGAAGTGTTATATTAATACCTGCCTCACAGTGATGTTCTCAGACTTAATGATAGAAAGTTGGTAAATTGCCTTGGTACTCCCAGTAACATCCTGATGAAGCATCATTTCGTTTTATTGCAAAGAGCTCTAACTTACACAGAATGCAAGTTAAGGGGGGGATAATATCCCAGTCCTTATTTTACAATCAGAAGTACATAAAATAAAAAGAAAACATTTTGTTCCAGTTGTGAGTGATAGAGTTGATCATTTTTATATTTTCCTTCTCTATTACTTTCGGGAGAGGGGCGGAATTTATAATGCACAGTTTAGTCATTAAAATATGTAATGGCAGGAATAGCGATCATGATACAGAGACCTTTAAGGACACTATTATTCAAACATTTAAAAATTAAATTCCAGTTTTAAAAGAGTCAAACCCCGTTTTATATGATTCTATTAAGTTTGGCATTTTTGAGACATGTCTTAAATCAATACCGGTAATACTTACAAACATCAGTAGAGAGAATAGTATTGTACACATATTCTTGCTGTAGGGTACATTTTAAATGTCTAAACACTAATCAATATAGAGAAATTAAGTATTGACTAAAATAGCTTTATAATAAGTAATTATTGGTTTGCTCTTTTAGAAATTAGACATTTTCACTTTGGGAATAAAGAGTAAATTTACTGTCATGAAATTAAAGTGTTTTTGACCTTTTTGTACAACTTTCCTCTCTCTATGAAATGATTAGGTTTAAATATGATTGCACAGCTGTATTATGTTTCAAGCATCAATTTTTAATTATTATAAGGTCAATGTTAGAACAAATGTGATTAGTACAGTACCTCAGTGCACTTATTTACTTTCCGCTCAAAAACCACCCTGTGTTTACTAAAACCAACCTGTACATCTCTCTGCTGATATGACTAATTAGATTTATGTCAAATCCTTTATTTTCTTCTCTAGTGTTCATCCTATGTATGTAATTATGTTGATTCTTTCAATTTTAAAAAATATAAATTGCTTGACTTATCTCTTCCCTTCAAATAGATAGGACAGTTATTTTCCTATGTGTGTGTAGGTGTCTCTGTGTGTATAACCCTATATATTAATAACTGCACAGTTCTCCTGCCTTTGTATAATATGAAGTCTTAGTCAGCTTGGGCTGCTATAACAGGATATCATAGACTGGGTGGCTGAATGACAAGCATTATCTCTCACAGTTCTGGAGGCTGGGAAGTCCAGAGCAAGGCATCAGCCAATGTGGTGTGTGGTCAGAGTCCTCTTCCTGGTTTGCAGATAGCTGTCTTCTGGTTATGTCTTTACATGGCCTTTGCTTGGTGGGTACCCATGGGAAGACACAGAGGGAGCTCTTCTTCTATGAGCATTAATTCTATTATGAGAACACTCATGACCTCATCTAAACTTAATTACCGGGAATCCCTGGGTGGCTCAGCTGTTTGGCACCTGCCTTCGGCCCAGGGCGTGATTCTGGAGACCTGGGATCGAGTCCCACGTCAGGCTCCCTGTGTGGAGCCTGCTTCCCCCTCTGCCTGTGTCTCTGCCTCTCTCTCTCTCTCTCTCTGTCTTTCATGAATAAATAAATAAAAACTTAAAAAAAAATAAAAAAATAAACTTAATTACCTCCCAAAGGTCCCACCTCCAAATATCAGCCCATCTAAAGCCCATCTAAAGAGAAAAGGGGTTTCCTTTCCAAGTATGGGTTTACATGTTTGTAGAGATTTCTTTTATTTTCTTATTGCTCCAAGTGACTTTGGATTTAGCTCTTTAAATGAAAAGATATGGCATATGAAAACAACAGAATAATACATGATCTACATAGTAGTCATTAAAATTCCTTACATGTTCAACATGAATAGTAATTCAGGTTTTAACAAAAAGGTAGTTTTTAAATTCTTAACTGTTTCTTTGTATTTCATTTCTGTTGATAGATTATTTATATTTTAAAAATAAAAAGTCCCCATTTGTTGTATTTAGTAAATGAAGCAGTTTAAGATTTCCTACAAACCAGAACCAACAGGGGGATCCCTGGGTGGCTTAATGGTTTGGTGCCTGCCTTTGGCCCAGGGCACGATCCTGGAGTCCCGGGATCGAGTTCCGTGTCGGGCTCCCAGCATGGAGCCTGCTTCTCCCTCTGCCTGTCTCTCTCTCTCTCTCTCTCTCTCTCTCTCTCTATCATGAATAAATAAATAGATAAATCTTAAAAAAAAAAAAAAAACAGAACCAACAGGCCAGATATTCCATCCTCAGGGCTTGGTGAATGAATGGTCAGATACTGGTTGGGCTCCACTGGGGATCTTCAGATGCAGTAGCGAAGAATAGGTCATTGCTTGGCTTATGACAAGTGGTAAAGGGGCTGGGGAGGGGGGGCAATGACTCATTAGTAGTGTTGATGAGAGTGGGCTATAAAGAAGGTAAGCCTTGCCTTTAATTCCTTCATGCTTCTTCAGTCAATTGAGTAGGGGCAAAATAAACATTTATAGGGGTTATAAGAACTTCTGTGTTGGTTGATGCGGTTTTAGCTGCCATTTCCTTCTCATCCACTATGTTATTTTTGAGTCACATATTCTGCAAATAGTTGCCTTTAAAAAGAAACACGTAGGGTGTTCTTGTTGAGAAATTTCAAGGCCTAATAATTAGGGTTGGATGATGGAAATCCAGGCACTGAAACAAGGAGTTAGGAGGCATTTTGGGATTGGATGGTTTTCTCAAACTTCTTAAATTGTGTTTCTCAAGAGTAAGCTTGTTCTCCGTAGTTTTGTGAGCCACTTATTCTCTTACTCCAGCTCTTCTGCTGCCTCCACTCTCCCTATCTACATACCAAAATATTGTGAATAATGCCCTATGAACATTGCTAAAGAAATTCTTTTTCTTTTAAGCATGACATAATGAAAACAAGCAAAAGATTTGTTATCATACACTGATGTAGAAGATCATGAACATATAATTTGGTAGAATGTAAAAGCCACGGAAATATTGCTTAGCAAGGTTAAAATCAGGCTTTATTCCTCTCAGCCAAGGAACTTGGGCAAAAACTTTTTGAACCAGGAAATGTCACTGTTTTTAGAGATCACACATGCGGTGCAGCAATTATATGATGCCTTTCTCAGTTACCTTCATTGACCCACTTTCCCCAGACATACTTAAAACACTTTAAAAGACAGGAGGACCAACTATGGTACTTCATTTTCAGTCTCTGACTACCTTTAGATTTGCTTTCTATTTCAAGACTGTACTAATTTTCATCCTGGTTTTGAACATATACTAATTTGTATGAATTACACATTTAGAGCAGATTATACTGTGTTCAGTTTGGTGGTCAGAGGAGTCTACTATAGAGTGTGTGAATATGGGCTTCCAAATGGAGGTGCAACAGTATCCTATTGCTGTATATTTCTCAGTAAAATAAAATCCATGTATTAATTATTCAACTTAGTTTGGCTAGATATTCAATATTAGTTGTAATTCGTTTGTCAATCTCTTCCTTTTTGCTATGGTACAGGGTACTCAGGTGGCTTACATAATCCAAAAAAAGTAGGAAAGGGCTTTTGGATATCAGGGTTTTTTTTTTTTTTGCCATTGTGATAGATGCTCAGGGTACAAACTTTGATGGCCAATTTGGAGGGCGGAACTCCACTCTCTCTAAGTAAAACTGGGACAGAGAATTTTTCCAAAGCTTTGGTTTTTAAAAGACTGTTGGAAAATGAAGTTTTTGAACAGCCTGGAGCCATTTTACCCAGCTGATTATATTTGCCCCTCTCTAGCATGATGAAACACTTTCATAAAGACACATAAATAGCCAATTATCCTTTGAAAACATGATCAATCACATGAGGAAAATGAAAATACTATAATGAGGACACATTTTATGCCCCTGGATAGCAAAAATGAAGCATTACAACTATAACAAGTAATGGTGAAGAGAGGGAGAAATGGAACAGAGAATCTGTCGTTGAGAGTATAGTAAGATGCAACAATGAACAATAGTCATATTTTGCTGTGTTAGACATTACTCTGAATTGTGAGAAAACCTTTGATGGCTATGAGGCTGCAAGGTAGAGTGACCAACTTGTCTTGACTTGTTGGGAACTTTTCTGGTTTAAAACTGAACATCCTTTGTCCCAGAAATTTTCTTAGCTCCAGGCAAATTGGGATAGTTTAGTCATCCTAGGGCCATGGAAAATATAGGGGGACCCTTAAGAGATTCAGGGCAGCAGCTATTTCTTACGTGTGGAATTATTTCAATATTTAAAAAACTGGTGAATCTATACCTGTGTATACCAGCTGAAAAATAGACACCCATTTCGGAAGATATTTTGATGTTATCATATGGAGTTTATCAATATACAGTTTCCCTATGACCCCCAAATTCATCTCTATGACGTATAGATTAGAGCAACTCCTGAACATGTGTGGTGGGAGATGTATACCAGCATTTCATAGTTGTGTTGTCTATACTAACAAAAAATTGGGAACAACTTGAACATTCTGCAGCAAAACATGAGATTATTAAAGATAACTATATTGTGTTTTTCATACAATGGGATACTATGAAGGAATAAAAATGAGGGGACCACAGCTATGAGTTCACCTCAAATATACTGAGCCAAAGAAATAAGTTGAAAATACATGGGATATTGTTCACTTATATGAAGTTTACCACCTCACACCAGTGAGAATGGGGAAAATTAACAAGGCAGGAAACAACAAATGTTGGAGAGGATGTGGAGAAAAGGGAACCCTCTTGCACTGTTGGTGGGAATGTGAACTGGTGCAGCCACTCTGGAAAACTGTGTGGAGGTTCCTCAAAGAGTTAAAAATAGATATGCCCTATGACCCAGCAATTGCACTGCTGGGGATTTACCCCAAAGATACAGATGCAGTGAAACGCCGGGATACCTGCACCCCGATGTTATAGCAGCAATGTCCACAATAGCCAAACTGTGGAAGGAGCCTCGGTGTCCATTGAAAGATGAATGGATAAAGAAGATGTGGTCTATGTATACAATGGAATATTCCTCAGCCATTAGAAATGACAAATACCCACATTTGCTTCAACGTGGATGGAACTGGAGGGTATTATGCTGAGTGAAATAAGTCAATTGGAGAAGGACAAACATTATATGGTCTCATTCATTTGGGTATATAAAAATAGTGAAAGGGAATAAAGGGGAAAGGAGAAAAAATAAGTGGGAAATATCAGAAAGGGAGACAGAACATGAGAGACTCCTCACTCTGGGAAATGAACAAGGGGTAATGGAAAGGGAGGTGGGCGGGGGGTTGGTGTGATTGGGTGACGGGCACTGAGGGAGGCACTTGATGGGATGAGCACTAGGTGTTATGCTATATGTTGGCAAATTGAACTCCAATTAAAAAATTAAAAAGAATAAAAAAGATTAAGTTTAAAGTAGGCAAAAAGAAAATGATATTTTTAAAGGGAAACAACAGGGGCAACTGGGTGGCTCAGTCAGTTAAGCCTCTGCCTCTGGCTCAGGTCATGGTCCCAGGGTCCTAGCGTCAAGCCCCACATCAGGTTCCTAGTTCAGCCAGGAGCCTGCTTCTCTCTTTTCTACTCCCTCTGCTTGTGTTCTCGCTCTCTGTCAAATAAATAAATAAAATCTTTTTTTTAAAAAAGGAAAAGGCAAACAAACATTCAACATTGTAAAGAAAAGCAGGTGGATAAAAAAGTAAAAAATTCATGGCAGTGATTCCCTGTGGGATAAGGAAGGGGCTCACAAAAGGCTTTGAAGATGTTGAAATGTTCTAATTCTTCAGCTAACTAGTGATATGTGGTTGTTTTATTTATTATTTTCACCTAGCATACATTATACACACACGTAAAATACTTGACAAAAATTTTGAAAATTCCAAAAAGTTAAATTGTGGGGGTCTCTAAAAATTACATTTGTATGTTTTTTTTAAAATATTTTTATTTAGTTATTCATGAGAGACACACACACACACACAGAGGCAGAGAGAGACATAGGCAGAGAAAGAAGCAGGCTCCATACAGGAGCCTGACGTGGGACTCGATCCCAGGACTACAGGATTACGCCCTGGGCCAAAGGCAGGTGCTAAACTGCCGAGCCACCCAGGGATCCCCACATTTGTATGTTTTATGTCCTTTCAAGGGATCTGGGAAACTTATCACGTAACAAATATTTTTTACTGTGTATTAGTTATGTAATGTTGAATAAACTCAAATCTCTGCCTTCAAAGGGCATAAATTTTAGTGGAGAAGAACAATAAGCTTCTACATAAATATATAAATAGGTAGGTACAATATGTATGTTATAAAATATCAGGTTGAGATCAGAATTGGAAAGCAATAAAAGACAAAGTAAGAAGAGAGAAGGTGATGGTGGGGTGTCAGAGTCGATTTTTTGAGTAATCAGGAAGGCTTTCAGAAGCTCATGACATGTGATTAGAGTCTTGGATGAGGTGTGGAATCAGACATGTGAATATTTGGGGGAAGAACATTCTAGGTAGAGGGAAGAGCCACTAACTTACCTCCCAAAGGCCACTCCAAAACCTTCCCCCTCATCTGGGCACTGTGTACAAAAAAAGAGGAGTCTCTGTCCCTCATACATCCCAAATACCTTTTATTTCTCAAGACTTAGAGAAGTTATCCTTTTGCTTCCATATAGGGCCAATAATCCTAGGCCCCTCACCAGAGTCTATGGCCTCTGTAAGCAGAAGCATTTCCAAATAGAGCCCTGTTAATTTCCCCCTGTGGCAAGAGAGTCTCCAAACCTCTAGGAGTCCAGGGTACGTTTGCTGTCTAGGAGGTAGTTGAGAACAACATCTCTCATTCTTTTGGGTCTTTAAAGAAGCAAGAAGAAAACAAATGATGATTGTAATAGATTATCTTGCTATGTTATGCATGATAAAATGTTTTGAAGTCCGATTGACAATAGTGTCTATGAAAGCTGCAGAATCAGTCTTCAAAAAGGCCCAGCATAGGTTTTCTAATTTTAGAGTATGAAAGTATTTTTACATGAGAAGGTTTTGCATGGTCAACTTATATGATCATCTTTAGCTATGGGTAATAGAGATCCTGGCATAATGAACAGATGCATAATGATGTCAAACCACTCAGCTTCTCTGAGTGTTAGTCTCTCATCTGCTCTTACCTGAAATGGTTATTGTGTAGATTAAATAAATTAATGAATATGACTTCTGCAGTAAAGTTAAGAATAGTCATTGTAGCTGATGTGACCTCTGCAGTAAAGGTAAGAATAGTCATTTGGAATTCAAAACATTTTTTTTTAATGGTCTATGATTTTGTTTTTAATTATCTTAAGCTTTATCACGTAAGTTACAAATCTGTGCTGGTGATATATCTCCTCTACTTCAATCCTTCTAAGGAGTTGGCAAAAGTACCATCGTTACCAATCATACATATATGGTAATTCTAAAGTTGTGTTTTTGAATAGCTGTTTAAAAGACAATCCTGAATTATAACTTAGTCTGACTTAGTAAAGAATAAATAAATTTGCTACTATATCTTGTCACACTGAATTTTAAAAGCATCTGACCTTATAGATCATATATAAAATGTGAGAAGTGTTAAATATTCTTTATTTAGTATTATACATAAGCCAAGCAAAAATACCTTTCATTAAGCAAAAGGCAATATATTAAATGCAAGGAATTTTAATTAATTTGGCATATTTAAGACCAAAAAGATAAAGTGGACAGTGCCAGCTTATCATCAGTTCTTGTGTTTAATAGGGTAATGAACATGACTTGAAACACAGCTAAGTCTTGCTGTTCTATGGACAGTGACCCTTCACTATTTTCTCAATATTTAAACATATTAATATAACCAATTATATATAACTTTAAATATAAAACCAATCTCCTGCTGATTTAGAGCTGGCATTTGCTATCTCTGTGAAAAGCTGAACATTACTAATCAATTCCAATCATGTGGTTAGAAAGGGAAAACAGTGATAACACTTGCTGAACCAGACTTACTATAAAAGTTCCAAAAGATAGTCATACTCACTTCACCAGAAGCCAATATTATTTCAATCAGGACTGTCCAAAAGAAATAGTCTATCAGCCATTCATGGTCTGAATTCTGATGTATGAAATCAATTTAAATATAGTATACATAAAAGAAGTCATGAAACATTTTTGTTTTGTAATAGATAAGGCAGTGGCCAACTATTGCTCCTTAGTAGCTTTTTTGAGATAAGCTATCAAGTCTGTGCTTTCCCCTGCCTTAATGCCAGTGAAGATCACTTTTGTTTTAGGGATGTACTTCTTGGAATTCTCCAAATACTTCATTGATATCTTCTCTCCCCAGGTGATGTCTTTGTTCTTGTTTGCATCCATGTAAGAAAATCCAGGGGCCTAACCTGCCTTTTGTCCAAATAAACCATGAGGAATTGGCCCAGTCTTGTGCTTGTCTCCCTTTCCCACAGTATGGTACTGGGCATACTTATGAACAGAAATCTTCTTGCCTTCTCAACATCACTCATCTTAAAATCACTCTTTCATCGCACATGAAAGTTGCTGACTCGCAAGCCAGACGTCCTACCCAAGACAAATTTAATTTTAAATTCTGGTTCTACTACTTAATAGATGTGGCTAAGTTTCTTTTCTGAGTCTTGAGTTCCTCATTTGGAAGCTGAGAATTCATTCAAAAATTTTGGTAGCTTACTTAACTAGACTCTGTGTTGAGTGTTAGAAAATAATAATAATGGGAGGGGTGCCTGGGTGACTCAGTGGGGTAAGCGTCTGCCTTTGGTTCAGATGGTGATCCAGGGGTGGTGGGATTGAGCCTCCACTGAGTGGGGAGTCTGTTTCTTCTTCTCCCTGTTTCCCTACCCCTGCTTATGCACACTCTCTCTCAAAATAATAAATAAAATCTTAAAAAAAGAAAATAATAATAATAATGGTAATAATACTCATTATGAATTCAACAGTTTGGAGGAATAAATAACTTACAACATCAGCTGCATTGTTTGGTTCATAGTGAGTGGAAGTAATTATTATTAATATCTGAGTATTAATATTTGTATCTTCTGTTCAGAACTCTAGACTTGTATATTCAACTGCCCACTTGCTATCTTGGTTTGGATATATTCTAGATATTTGAAATTTAACACATCAAAATAGACCCATTTTTTCCCTTATTTTCCTGCCATCTTCCTTATCTCAGTAAATAGCAAAATCATCCTTTAATTTGCTTAATCACCCTTGATCTCTTGTTTTCTCTCACATGCTATATCCAGTTTTGTTGACACACTCACCACCATTTTGTAAATAACAAGAGGCTTAAAGAGCTTAAATAATGTGTACATGATCTCACAGCTCGTAAAATAAGTGTGGGCATCAGGATTATGGTTCAAGTCTTCTAGTTTCTAGCCCATTGCTATTTTATTTTACTATTATACTTTTTATTAAACTATTTTATGGTATCAGGGCATAAGTAATGATTCTTCTTTATCAGCTTGGTTTTTCAATGAATTAGTACATGTTGATTTAATGCTCATAATAACTATCTCTTGCAAATACCAGCATCTGTAAGTGTGGCCAGAAAATTATGAAGTACTATTTTAAAGAAAGCTATTTGTTTCTGAGAATCTAATTTTAACAGGAGGACAAAAGGACATTTATATTCTCAAATAAATAGAGCACCGATGGAAAGCAAGATTTTGATGAACTTACACTAGGAGATACTATCATACAAAACTGATGGCATCTTTCAGAAACTGTTAAAAGCCACAACAAAAGCAATAGAGGGAATTAGAAGTCTCTTCAAATATCTACCCTGCCTACTCCTGAGGAAATCTCCAGGACAATAGGAATGGTAACTAGTTTTTCAAGAGAAATCAATACTCTTCTTTGTTAACAAACATTAATGAGAAACATAGGGGAAAAAGAGTAAGGTGGAGAGAGAAAAGCCAAAGAGAACTTATTTTTTTTTTTTAAAGATTTTATTTATTTATTCATAGAGACACAGCTAGAGAGAGAGAGGCAGAGACACAAAGGGAGAAGCAGGCTCCATGCAGGGAGCCTGACGTGGGACTCGATCCCAGGTCTCCAGGATCACGCCCTGGGCTGCAGGCGGCGCTTAACTGCTGCGCCACCGGGGCTGCCCCAAAGAGAACTTATTTATGCAGATTTAAAGAATGCTGAGTATAATAGTTATTAATTGCAGTAAAAAGGCACTAATTAGATTTGCATTTAGTGTTGAAGGCAGCAACCTTCTCTGTGATTTCTCAAACTCATATTTATATGAAAATATGGTCACCCAAGAAAATGATTTGATTAAAACTCTTCACTTTCGACATTGGTAATTACCACAATATTTTTTTTATTGCAGTCTCTTTGAATATTAGTTATCTATTTAATTTTATGATGCCTGTCACTGACATACCTAACTGCTAGAAGTTGATATGGAAATACACTTATCATGAGTGCTTACTGATGTGTGAATTAAACATTGGTATAAAAGATGCTTCTCACAGTCATGGAAATGTTAATTAGATTGGCAAGTAGAAAAACAATTCTTTTGAGCAAATTTTAATATAAGCAGCTAGAATAAATATATTACACATAAGGGTATTCTGATTCATGTATTTTGGAAAGGAGGACAAATGACTTTGGCAGGTTCCCTCTCCAAGTCATCAAATAGGCGTCTGTTTTTCTAATTAAGTATTTTGACACAACTTTGAACGTAACAAGGTAATATGAAAAGATTATAGGAAGATAAATGATAAGGCACAGCATGATGAAGCTGCCAAAAAGTATATTTTTTGACTATTTAAAAATTATGCTGTAAAGAAAGGAGAGGGATGCCTAGGGGGCCCAGTGTTTGAGCATCTGCCTTTGGTTCAGGTCATGATCCTGGGGTCCCATGGGGACCCTGCTTCTCCCGCTGCCTATGTCTCTGCCTCTCTTTCTGTGTCTCTCATCAATAAAAAAATAAAAAAATAAAATCTTAAAAATAAAACCCAACCAAAAACGGGAAGAAGTGGTAGTCCTGCTGTATTTCCTGTTGGTGGGAGCACATATGGATGATTGTCTTCACCAGTGAGGGCTGTGTCTTTGGGGAGAGGAAGAGAATGACAAACCATGGGAGAGGATTTGAAGACAAGATAATGAAGTCAGTTCTGAAAGTCATGAGATTATTTCATCTAGAGAAATAAAGGCATAGATAGATATATTAGTCCCCTTTATAATTTTTTTTTTCTAAAAAAGAAGCTTTGGTTAGCAGGTTTCACTGCTATACTGGTTAGTAAATATTTTAAATTTTGCCACTGCCTCTGCCTCAAGTGTGTCAGAGGCCATCATAATGAGTGAGTTTTTTTTTTTTTTTTTTCCACAGAGCTACTAAAAGATCTGTCAATTGAAAGGATACATTCTCCACAAAAAGTAGTAGGATTATGAATAATGTATATATTTTTCTGAATAGATGTATACAGAAAAAACATTTTGAATACACACACACACATATATTAATATAATATATAACACACATATAATATATATGTGTGTGTGTGTGTATGTGTGTGTAAGACCAGGAACTAAATGAAAGACTTCACTTATAATTTGACAGTTATGTAAGGAATCATATATAAATTTATTTAAAGAATAAATAAAAGACTATTTTCAATTTATTTAAAGAATTTTTGGTGTCCATTACAGCCTGGCATTTTGGCTGTCCAGCCTGCCTGTCCCTTAATACAACTTTGGTTGGATGGCATGTTTATTGGAAAAATCAATAATAAAATCAAGTGGAGCTTAAATGTCTGGGATATAGGACTCTTAAGTTCATCCCAACACTAGGATACTATAATAAGATCTCAAAAGATAAGTTGGTATTCAAGGATATGCAAAAATATCTTGATTGAAACTATTCAGCTAACCAATTGATCTGTTTTTTTGCATGTGTCTGGAGGTTAGGACACAATGGTTGTAGCTACAGACTACCAGAAGGAACAGGCAGTAAAATTCACACACTGTTCCTCCTGTTTGTACCATCTTTCAAAAGATTAGTGTTAGTCCTTGATTATAGAATCTTCCAAATGAAAATGATTGCATTTTTGACTTTTTAGAATGAGATTTTTATTTATTTTTATTTTTTATTTATTTTTTAATTTTTAAATTTATTTATGATAGTCACACAGAGAGAGAGGCAGAGACATAGGCAGAGGGAGAAGCAGGCTCCATGCACCGGGAGCCCGACGTGGGATTCGATCCTGGGTCTCCAGGATCACGCCCTGGGCCAAAGGCAGGCGCTAAACCGCTGCGCCACCCAGGGATCCCTAGAATGAGATTTTTAAATATTATGAACTTGATATCCAAGGTAGAAAGCCAGCATTTTCTTTCATTACTAATGTTTCTTGTGATTTCTAATTAAGACAGAGGCAGTTTGCTGAAGAGACAGTTTGTGTGAAATGCAAATCTGTAAAGTTGCAGATTGAGTTTTTCTGCCCTTGCCTCCAGTCAGCATTTTATTTTAAATGATTTAACCATATATATATATGTATATATATAATTTTTTTAAATAAAATTGCTCCTTGTAAACATATATATATGTGTATATATATATATATATATATAATTATCTCTATACATAATTTTTAAAAATAAAATTGCTCCTTGTAAAATGTTTCAGTCAAATTCATGGGGGTAAGTACTGCGCTCTTTTTGTGTGTGTGTATCTGTTAGTGGCCATGGATTTGCTGTCATTTGCTCATACTTTTTGCTGGTCTGAGGTTTGTAACTGATCAATTGGGATTGCCCTATCATTTTGCCTTTGTTAATGCAGAGATCGCACTAGCTCAGGTCTTTATCATAATTCTGGTTAAAAATTTGGTCATGGCTCATGCTAGTTTTCCAAGAGCTAAAAAATTAAGTTTATGATTTAGCCTTGTTTGCCCTCACTACCACATTAAGTAGGAAAACTAGGAAATATTAGAGATAAACTTATAAAGAAGGAAACCATATCTATATTAAGAAAACTATAAAATCTACTGAAGTCCATTACCCATTCTGAAAGACACCATGCTCTTGGCTGGGAAGAATTAATAATATAAAATGTCAATAGTAACAGATTTGTACATATATTTAATACAACTCCAACTAAAATTTCAATATATTTAAAGCACTTTGGACAAAATGATACCATTTGAATATAAAAGAATGAGCAACAAGGTTAGCTAAAGAAGTTGGGAAAAGATAAATGGTGGGAATAAACTTATATTAATAGATATTGAAATATTAATCTATTATTAACAAACAATATGGCATTGGTATAGTACCAGAAATATCTACTGGAAGAATAAAATAAGAGAACTCAAGTTAGTATACAAAGGATTTAATATATGGAAATTTTATGGGAACAAATTTTTTGTGTAATAGGCAGTATGAATACAATTGGCTATTCATTTGGAAGAAAGTAAAAATGGGATCTTTATTCTTTTTATTGTATACAAGGTACAAAACTGAGCAGGATTAAGGATTAATATATTATGAATTCGTTGAAATAAGCTAGCTCTCTACCATCTATCAGTTGAGTGGGAAAGATTTTCTTTCTTTCTCTTTCTTTTTCTTTCTTTCTTTCTTTCTTTCTTTCTTTCATTTTATTTCTTCTTCTTTCTTTTCTTTCTTTCTTTCTCTTTCTTTCTTTCTTTCTTCTTTCTTTCTTTCTTTCTTTCTTTCTTTCTTTCTTTCTTCTTTCTTCTTCCTTTCTTCCTTTCTTCCTTTCTTCTTTCTTTTCTTCTTTCTTCTTCCCTCCCTTCCTTTCTTTCCCTTCCTCCCTCCCTCCCTCCCTGCCTCCCTCCCTCCCTCCCTCCCTCCCTCCCTCCTTCCTTTCAAGTTTTTATTTAAATTCCAGTTCACATATGGTATAATATTAGTTTCAGGCATGCAATATAGTGATTTGACACTTCCATACATCACTCTGTGCTCATCACAAGTGCCCTCATTAATCCCCATCATCTATTTCACCCATCATCCCACCTACCTCCCCTCTGATATCCATGAATTTACTCTCTATATTTAAGAGTCTGTTTCTTGGTTTGCCTCCCCCCTCTCTCTTTCCTCCTTTTGTTTTGTTTCTTAAATTCCACATATGAATGAAATCATATGGTATTTGTCTTTCTCTGACTAACTTATTTCATTTAGCATTATACTCTCTAGCTCCATCCATGTCACTGCAAATGTCAAGATTCCATTCTTTTTTGATGACTAATATTCCATTATATATATATACATATATATATACACACACACACACACACACATATATACACATATACACACCACATTTTCTTTATCCATTCATCAGTCTGTAGGCACTTTGGGCTCTTTCCATAATTTGGCTATGGTAGATATTGCAGCTATACACATTAGGGTGCATGTATCCCTCTGAATTAGTATTTTGTCTTTTTGGGGTTAATACTTAGTAGTGCAATTGCTAGATCATGGAGTAGTTCTACTTTTGACTTTTTTGAGGAACTGAGTTGGAGAGATTTTCAAAAGTAAAGATAAATTGTGGTAAACCATACTAACACACACACACAGTGAAAGCCACAGAAAACTATATTCTAGGTTTCTAGTGTTGATTACCTTGATGGAGATATGATGATTTATAGAAAGGTACAGGTAGGACAAGAAAAAAAAAAACACACACAAGTGAAGAAAGAAGGAGTTAATAAATTTGTTCACAATAAAAATTACCCTGAAAGATGTAAAAGTGTGTGTGTGTGTGTGTGTGCATTAAAAGAACCATGGGCAATGGGCACCTACAGTGTTAATAGTGGATGTTGCAGTGTTGTGGAATTTCTAATGATTTTTGCTTCATTTTGCTTTTCCGTATTGATTAAATTTTATTCACAAAGAACATTTATAATTATTTAAGCAGAGCAAAACTACTGAAGGATTTCTGACTGGAGAGCTGTCAGACCTGAGGAATAAGAAGAGAAAAATGGAAGGGTCTTACAGGTGCACAGGAAGGTATTAAGTGACTACATATTGCAGCAAATGTTCATAGGTTTTTCCTTCCTTTTTTTTTTTTTTTTAGATTTTACTTATTTATTCATGATAGTCACACAGGGAGAGACAGAGAGGCAGAGACACAGGCAGAGGGAGAAGCAGGCTTCATGCAGGGAGCCCGACATGGGATTCGATCCCGGGTCTCCAGGATCGCGCCCCGGGCCAAAGGCAGGCGCCAAACCGCTGCGCCACCCAGGGATCCCTAGGTTTTTCCTTCCTTAAAGCTATTGACATGTTAAAAAAAAATCACAATTTGTTATGGAATATGAAGCTTTTAATTTTTGCAGTGTTTGCAGAAAAAGAGGGATAAGCTTATAACAAAAGGAGGAAAATAATGTTTGCTGCTTCTGTAACTATTATGGTTTTGTTCTGTGTCAACTAAGCTTGGTCTCTTTCCCATTGTTCTTTTCCCTGTGTGATTTTGGGTTAGGGTTGCCAAAAGAGAAATTTAAATGAGATTTGGGGGACAAAAAGGAAGCAATGGCTATTATATTTTGATATATATACCTGATGAACTTATGAATCTGGCTGAATAGATTTAGATATTGCCGAATAGGTTTTTGTTGGTGTATATGTGTTTGGTGGTGGTAAAATAAGGAGGTATGAAACTCAAGAAGAAACTGTTTTGAATAGAATGTAGAGATTTAAGGAATGGTTTTTAAGGAAAGTTAGGGGAAATATACAGTAATCATGGTTTTCTGTATTAAAAAGTTTCTCACCTTCAGTGTCTCCCAACAAGATTTTCTGTCAATGGTGACATCTGAGCAAAGATCAAATCTACGGTGGTACAAATGCAGATCTCAAGAGTATACCTGTGAGCCCCTTTGTTGTCAGCCAAGAAAAATTTAACAGTATGCTTACCAGGTTTTCTAAGAATATTCTGGCAAACTTTCTCTGCTAGAAAATAAAGGGCCTGAAGGATCCTAAGTGTATGACTCAGATATTTTCAACTAGACGACAAGGCTTCAAAGTTTTTTTTTTGAGGTGGGGAGGGACAGAGGGAGGAGAGACAGAATCTTAAGCCTGGTGCAGAGCCTGATGTGGAGCTTAATCTCACAACTCTGAGATCATGACCTGAACCAAAATCAAGAGTTGGACACTGAATCGACTGTATCACCTGCTCGAGGCTTCAATGTATCTTAAAGTCATTGTCCCATGGAACATTGGTACTTAGGCCAAGTATTTTTTGGAAAGAAATAGGGGTGTAACTTTTGTTGAATGGAGTGGATTATGATTTGATACACAGGAAGCACATAAAGCTTTTAAAGGAATTGTATAAACTTGGCATGCAAAGAATGAGATACTACAAAACAATAAGGTTTTATTTTCTTAACCTGGAGGAGGCAGGCTGAACAAAACTGCTTATTACAAGAATGCCTATTTTTTTTCTCATGGGGAAAAATGATTCAGAGTGTGGAATCAACATCTCAGAAGGAGCAGCCAAAGTTCCAGTGAGTCATTCCCAGGAAGCATGACTGTGCTGTTATCAAGAAACTGGGAGCACACACCCAGATGGATTTCAGAACTGCTGTGCTTCCCATTTTGTGTTTTTGTGAAAGGCAGTATCTGTTTCAATTATCCTGAGTTTTCTTATCAGTGTGTGGGCTAGGTATGTGGCAGATAATTTTGCCTCTTTAGTTGACAGTCTTCAGCTTGGTAGGAACCATTCTTGAGAAACTAAATCCAAGGAAACGGCACGTCTGCACCTGGACCTGACTTAAATGACAAGATCTTGGAGGCTGAGATGATGATATAGTGGGACAAGAATGTTGGAAATGTTGAGAGAGTGTGTGGGAGAGGCATGAATTTTGGTGGCCCAAGGGTAGACTGTGATAAATAGTAAAAAAATGGCCCTTCTGAATCCTGTTCCTCTTTATACAAATACACATGCTCCTACTCATGTCAAAGGACAGAGTTAAATTTCCTTCCCTTTGAGTCTGGGCCCATGTTAGTGATTAGCTTGACCAATAGAATGCAGTAAAAATGATTTTATGGCATTTTAGAGGCTAGGTGATAAGCTTTACTGCTTCTGCTTTGTTCTATTGTAATGCTTGCTTATGAGACTTTCTGTCTTAGAAATTAGCTCCTACTCTGGGGAGCCCAGGCAACATGGAAAGGGCACTCGTAGGCACTCCAGGTGAACACTCCAGCTGAGCTCCCTCCAAGAGCCAGAATCATCTGCCATCTTGGATAAGCAGTTCAGCTGAGCCTTAACCATTGTCTTCCTTCAATTACATTATAGAACCCAAGTAAGCACCATCCAGTCGAGCTCAATCAATCCATAGGACTGTGAGAGAGTATAATAAATTACCTTAAGCCACTAGATTTTATGATGGTTTGCTCTGTAGCAAAACACAAATCATTTTTTCACACTTATCACACTTCTTTCCCTCCATATCGAATACCTTGCTTTGATACTTTCCTAGCATTTCAGAAGCAAATCTTATATCTGGCCTCTACTTGAAAACTCTAAAATTCACTCTCTTTTTTCCTGAGAATTTCACTTGTTTCTGACTCTCTCCTTTGCACTTGAGATGTAATTTGTCTCATGTTAATTTGCAGTTAGTTAGTTACATTTTGTTTTTAAAAGTCCTTGATTCATTCTCAAGTGACATATTCTCTGCTTTTTGCATTCAGTTGTAGATTTCTCAAGGCAAACTCAATTTCTTATTCCTCCCTTCACAGCCCTCCAGTTCATTCTGATCACTCAGTAGTTTTAACTAACCTAAACCTTTTATAGTATGCTTTTTGGAATTGGAGGAGGAGTTTTTATGTTCTCTGTTGTCCTGGAGGTCCTACTAAACTTGCTTAGTAAAAACTATTAATCACCACATGAAATTTCCTGTTCTACACCACATTAATGGTTTGAAAATCTGGGGACTATTTTCTTATTTTTCTCTGATCCTGTCTTGATTTGGTCCATTGACCAGTTTTCTTCATTTCCTACTCCTGTGGTCCTGGTAGTTTTCCTGACTTATGCCAAGCTTCTTTCTGCCTTAGGAGTTTTGCCTTTAAGTTTTCTTCAACCTAAAGTTCTCTGTCCTGGCTCCTTCATACTCTCCTTCTCTCAGCTCAGATATCACATCCTCAGAGATTTTTTTCTGGCCATCCACTCCAAAGTAGCTCCAAACTCTATTCTTTTATTTGATTTTATTTTTTAAAGCATTTATCATTACTTGGAATTTTCTTCCTCATGTATTTGTTTATTTTCTGGCTCCCCTTAATGTTGTTTGTCCTCTTCTCTCACTAGCATGTGAAGTCCAAGAAAGAAGAGTTGTTTTTGGTGATATGTGTGTGTATGTGTGTGTGTGTTGTTATTGTTTATTTCAATTATTGCTATATTTTCAGAGTATGATAGATGCCTGGTGCATTGTAGGTATTCAGTTATTTTTTTGATGAATGAATGAATGAACTCTCATATTCTTCTCTCCATCAGCATAAGGTGGGCCATGGAATACCAGCACAACCCAGGAGCTCTTGATTCTGGCCACTGGGAACTATAGTGACAGCACTTGATTTGGCTGGTGGGAGCAGTAACAGTAGGGGACTTTAACAAATTTGAAAAAGCTCAACTCTCTCTGCTATGAAATTGAAAGTGTTGGAATCTTAGATTTCTTATTAACATTTTTGTGCTTAAAATCTGTGTTTATGCTTCAACAAGCCAGAATTGGAATGACTGGGCATCAAAATGAAAAATTTAATTAATCAATCAATTAATTAATTAAAAATATTTTATTTATTTATTCATGAGAGAGAGAGAGGCAGAGACACAGGCAGAGGGAGAAGCAGGCTCCATGCAGGAAGCCTGATGTGGGACTCAATCCCGGGACTCCAGGATCATGCCCTGGGCTGAAGGCAGGCGCTAAACTGCTGAGCCACCCAGGGATCCCGAAAAATTTTATTTTAAATTATTTTAATTACTTTGCCAATTGGAATACATTTTGTAGAAATTAAAGATAAGCACTTTCATTGGCTTACACTATAGGCAGAATATTTGCTTTTTCTTTTAAATATATATGGCAGCTTAAATAATGGAATCAGTTGTCAATTCATTTATTGTCATACAGGTAACTTTCTCTGTAAGTGCATAGCCTTATAAATTCCAGAGGAAGTGTGTGGTATTCAAGATTCTACAAAGAGAATGAAGGAGAGTTCCCTATAATAAACTTGGAAATTTTTTACTCTTTAAAAATAAGTAAGTTTTAGATTTCTTAAGCTCATCCATATCCTATTTTCTCCTTCCAGGCACACAGAAAGATTTTGTTTTCTCTCAACCTTGCTGTTGGGAAGAGCCATGTAACTAGTTCTGGCCAATGGGCTATGAGCACAAGAGACTTATAATTTAGTCGTGTAATCACTGGCTCGGGACCTGTGTCTCACTCTTCCCCTTCTATGGTGTCTCAGGAGGCTGCGTATTCCAGATGGTGCAGACATAAGATGGGAGAGCTTCCATAAACTGGCTCCCTCAGTGACTCTCTGGTGACCTATGTGGAGTCTGTAGCATGGGTCCCTGAGCCACTGAGTCCCTAAATGACTGTCTGTGGATTTGTTTGGGGTACATAGCATGAGCCAGAAATTATAGTTTTGGCCACTGAGATTTGGTGGTTGAGTGTTACTGCATTGTAGCCAATCTTAAATGCATAATATAGTTGAGGAATAGGAACTGGGGTTGATTTTTATTAGCTTAACTCTAGTTGAAAAGATTTATAAATATTAATACAATCACTTTAAACTATCTTACAATTTTTTTTGAAGAACAAAGAAATTTGTGCAATGTGTGCCTGCATTTAATAAAGGGGAATACTTTGTGTGTTCCTGAGTTTTCTTGATAGTATGAAAGAAAAAAATCAGGTACTGAGGGATGTGGTTGTAGTAGTATTGCGGATGCCTTGATCATTTGTGAATACAGAGGGGGAAGCTCTAGGTCTTCTGTGATTTTAATTAATAAAAACATCCTTTATTTGCACTTAAAAGTAGCTGCAGCTACTACCATTTAAGATATTTTTTTCAGCTTTCATTGTGCCATGGAAATTAGCATTTTTATTACCACAAATTATTCTTGTTTGCTAATTCCAAAGATGTCCAAAAGCAAGAACAGCTTCCCGAGCTGTTAGACTTTGGAAGAGAATAGTAAATCAACGGGTAGATAGGACCATATATCATATTAAACACAGGGAATTCACCACAAAATCATTACACTAAAAAGCGACAATTTTGATTGATTAAAATGGTATGGGCTGGATAGTGTTAAATTACTATGAGTGATATGACATTATAATTTTACATAGCATATTTCTGCCAAGACAATGAAGGTAAAAGGCATTGTCATCAGATGATAACAGACAATAAGAAGAATCCTGATGTTAGATTTATTACCTGGTTTAGATTTAGAAAGAAGTAATTCTTGTCCTGTTCCACTTATCAAATGACTGTAAATTCAGTGATGATGTAAAATTCTAAGGCAGAGCCACTTATAGGTTTGACAAAGTGCCAGCTATAAAGTATTTATTGTTCTCAGTGGTTCTGCCTTACACACTTAAATATTTATCAGAAACATAAGCCCCTCTGATAAATGTTTCTGATCTTTGTGGCTAGATTTTTTTTAACATTTAGATTTTTCATTAGAAACTATGTCTATATTTTTATCATCTTTATAACTTTGAGCTTATAATTTGAAAAGGCAATATGTGAGTTTTAAAATTTTACTTCTTTTACCTTCTGCTTTTAACTGTAACATTTTGGAGGTAGTATTCTAACTTAGAAATGAAGACTTCCTTATTTTGCCTTCACTATAGAGATGGCCTGGCCAAATTTTCTGAATTTTATCCTTGTCTATTGACCAGATGAGATTTAAGCTGATGATGGTCTAGGTATAGTCTGAGAAAATTTATGGTGTTTAGGTATATTAGGTAATTGTTTTAATGCCACTTACCTCCATGTTTTGTTTCCAAAGGACATGGGCATAGTGGTTTCTTACCCTGGGTATTGGGGAGATCTTGTTTGGGAACCCAGCTGACTGGGCCAAGGATTAGTACCGACATCAGGGAAAGGCAGCACTATCCTGGCCAGTGACCTGTGGGTGGCATGTCGCGGTGTGAGAACCTCAGGAAACAGGATGTTCTGCATAAGAGATAGGAGACTGAACCTGGTTAGGTCTCCTTAAGGCATTCAAACATGAGACACACAAATGGGAAACAACTCAGAAGCACAGAGACTCCATAGGTTTGCCCAACCCATCACATGCAAAAGCCAACCATTGAAAGAAGAGCAAAGTCACTGAGCAGTAGCAGAAGCCATAGCTATTATGGAAGTTGAAACACAAAGTAGTAGAGCCATCAGGAAATTAAAACTTGATATTTCAGAAGACTGGAAGTGGGCTGTGTTGCTACAGTAAAGGTGTTGAGATTATTTTTTTTTGTTATTCTTCAATCACACAGCAAACTAACTTCAACTATATTAAACTGGGCTTCTCACCCTTCCTCCAACTTCAAAAAATCTAACAGTTAAGATAATATAATGATTTATAAGATCAAGAATTTCAGTTCTACAAGAGAATTTAGAGATGTCTTACCAAAATTTTTTTCTGTTTATTTTTCAGTGCATTTCATTGCACTGAAATGAAGAACTTCAGTGCAAGAGAGGATAAACATCAAAGTCCCTTCCTATGCTCTACCAGCTGGTCATACACTGTGATCATAACTTCTTAAGGCTATAAACATATTTTAAGTAGTTGTTTCCTCTGGTGCTGGTACAAAGTAGGAGCTCAATAAATGCTTTTTTGAATAGTAAGTCAGTAAAATCTTATGGCATTTGATAGTTTAGATTTGTTTGCAGAGTTGATTAGTTCTAAATAGTAAATATAAGGGATATGGTTAAAAAAAAGACTTTTATTTGACTCTCCCTAATCTATTTTGTTAACACTTTCTCTTCTGCATGCCACACATAATACTGTCATACTCATGTTCAAATAAAGGAGTTATTAGCCTAGTAATCTGATTAAGGGAGATTTATATCCATCAAAAATGGCCCTGGAAAATTCATTGCACAGGACTAGCATTTGGGGTTCAAAATTGCATGGCCAACAGGGCACTGACAGCCTCCAACTAATTTACCGTCCATTCTGCACATTTGCTTGGATTCATGGATTAAAAGTGAAAAAGGTTTTATGTTTGGAACATTTTCTGATTCAAGGATAAGGAAGGTTAGTGTGAAGCTAGGTTCTCTGACCCTCTGATAATTTATGTGGAGCTTTCTGTATCAGTGTCGCTCTCTTGAATATCAAAGGCTAAAGAGTATTTTGAATAAATCATATCTTAAAAGAAGTCTCTGGGAAATATTACATATCTGTTGAGCAGGCTGTTTTATAGAGGGAGAACAATTATTTGAATGCAGAGACATTTCTTCAATTTTAGTTACCTCTGAAAGAATAGTAAGAGGTATCAAAGTTATATCTGCCTCTTTGTTGTTTTTTTAGATTTTAAATTTATATTTAGTTTAGTTAACATATAGTGTATTATTAGTTTCAGCGGTAGAATTTAGTGATTCATCAATTGCATACAACACCCAGTGTTTATTACATCAAGTGCTCTCCTTAATACCCATCACCTGGTTACCCCACCCCCACCCACCTGCCCTCCAGCAACCCTTAGTTTGTTCTCTATAGTTAAGAGTCTCTTATGGTTTGCCACCCTCTATTTTTATCTTATTTTGTTTTTCCTTCCATTCCTTTATGTTCATATGTTTTGTTTCTTAAGTTCCCCGTATGAATGAAATCATACGGTATTCGTCTCTTATTTATGTTGCTTAACATAATACCCTCTAGTTCCATCCACATTGTTGCAGATAGCAAGATTTCATGTTTTTTAGCTGAGTAATATTCCATTGTATGTATATACGACATCTTCTTTATCCATTCATCCATTAGTGGACATCTGGGCTCTTTATTCTATTAGGGACATTGCTGCTATAAACATTGGGGTGCATGTGCCCCTTTGAATCACTATTTTAATTTAATTTAATTTTTTATTTTAAAGATTTTATTTATTCATAGAGATGCAGAGAGAGAGAGAGAGAGAGAGAGAGAGAGAAGCAGAGACACAAGCAGAGACACAGGCAGAGGGAGAAGCAGGTTCCATGCAGGGAGCCTGATGTGGGACTCCATCCAGGGTCTCTAGGATCACGCCCTGGGCTGCAGGCCGCGCTAAACCGCTGCGCCACCGGGGCAGCCCGAATCACTATTTTTATATCCTTTGGATAAATACATAGTAGTGCAATTGCTGGGTTGTACGGTAGCACTATTTTTTTTCTTTTTTTTAGGGTAGCACTATTTTTAATTAATTAATTATTCGAGAGAGAGAGAGAGAGAGAGAGAGGCAGAAGGAGAAGCAGGCTCCATGCAGGGAGCCTGGCGCGGGACTCAATCCCTGGGTCTCCAGTATCATGCCCTGGGCGGAAGGCGGTGCTAAACCACTGAGCCACCCGGTCTGCCCTATTTTTAACTTTTTGAGGAACCTCCACACTGTTTTCCAGAGTGGCTGCACCTGTTTTTATTCCCACCAACAGTGTGAGAGGGTTCCCCTTTCTTTGCATCCTTGCCAAAATCTGTTGTTTCCTAACTTGACTTTTAGCCATTTTGACTAGTGCGAGGTGGTATTTTAGCCATTTTGACTAGTGCGACGTGGTTATTTCATTGTGCCATTTTGTTTTAACTTTCAGTTTTGTTTGCCCTTGAGATAAATCCTTTAGAGCCAGATTAAAGAAGTCTTCAAAATAGCATGTAGAAAAAAAATGTATTTCTATTCTTCATCTTGGGTTCATCTTAGGAATTATAAAAATAGATCCTTAGTTTGGGACAAATTCTGAATTGTGGTCTGTATTGGAGGATTGGGTTCCTTTTGACAAGGTTTAGTGGTCTGTATTTCCTACAAAAAGACTGCTGAGAATTGTGATGATTTATGAGACATTATTAAGGGGTTGGGTTTTAGAAAGAGAAAATGCCAGCAATTTCCATACTGCTCTACCTTGGAGAAGTGGGAAATGCTTCAGGTGAAGGGCAATGCAAAGGCAATTCTAATCATTCATAAAATTATTTTATTCATTGTACCAGATGTGGTTGTTGGAATTCTGTATGACACAGTAGTCATTCTCTAAATTCTGGAATAAAATAAATCCTAAAGAAGGCAAAGTCAAGAAAAGTTTGCAGTCCTTATTTGTGTGACATGAAAGAAAGAAAAAAAGGTTCAACTGAAGATCTTATAACTAGGTGAACTTTATATCCTGTGCTGAGTACAAAAAAAGTTTCAAATGTTGAGATGTGTATGCCAAAAATGTCATCCCAGTACTACGGACTGTGCTAGCATTTGTGAGGGAAGTCCTAAGTTCTCCCAAGGAGACAAATAAGATTATCTTAATGTCCTCATAATTTTTTTAATGAGCCAGACCTTTGTTTTAAGAATCAGTTCTAAAGGACTCAAGGGACTATTTTATCCTAACTTAAAAGAATTTTAGAATTTGAGAATAGTTCTTTCTAGTTTGATAAATTCCCATTCTGTATTAGCTGAGTAAATTTTCATCCTCCTTGACCTGGGGTTATTCTTTAGTGTTAAGGGACTGACATAAATGTGGCATAAAGCTCCTTGAGTGGATGTTGGTATTCACACAAGAGGTGGGATATGATTTGGGACCTGCCACAGTTCCAACAATCAACAGTACAGGGCAAATAGGATTGGTAAATACTGAAATTCTAATTAAAAATTGCTCTTAATTGGTTACTTCATTGTGGATGATTGATAGCCATTAATTGTTGCTTTAAAAACTGAGGCTGTATCCATCCATCAATCCATCCTATATTTTTTGATGTATTTCAAAATTAAATTTTCAGTACCAATCAGCACCACTTACCTACTAAGCACTTTAACATAATGAACAATAGAATTTAGTATTTGATTTTTTTAAAAAGACTTTATTTATTTATTCATGAAAGACACACAGAGAGAGAGAGGCAGAGACAGGCAGAGGAAGAAGCAGGCTCCCTGCAGGGAGCCTGATGTGGGACTCCATTCCAGGATCCTGGGATCACAGCCTGAGTCAGATGCTCAACCGCTGAGCCACCTAGGTGCCCCTAGTATTTGATTTTTTGAGGTAAAATTATAGAGAGTGAAATTTTCTCCTGAAGTTTATAATTTGATGATTTTGGCAAATGCATACTCCTGTGTAGTCCAAACCACTTCCCATCACCCAGAAATTCCCTTTGCACTGCTTCCCAGTCATTCTCTGCTTACACCCTACTGTTTTGATTTTTTTTTTTTCAGGACAGATTAGTTGTGTTGTTCTATAGTTTCCTATAAATGGCATCATTCATATCTACACTCTTTGTAAGATTTTCACTGAGTATGTTTTAGAGAGCCAACCATATTGTTGTATGAGTAGCTCATGTATTTTCATTGTTGAGTACTACCTCAGATGTACTGACTATAATTTGTTTGTCCTTTGTTGATGTCCTTTTTGACCATTATGAATCAAATCACTACAAGTTCTTGTGTGGCTGTTTTCATTTCTCTTGCATATATACTTCAGAGTGGAATGGCTGGTCATAGCAAATGGGTATGTTTCATTTTATAAACATTTTCCTAAGTGAAAGGAAATGATACTTTCTCAAGTATCATTGTACATTCCCATCCTTAATGATCTTTTAAAGAGATTATTTATTTATTTATTTATTTATTTATTCATTCATTCATTTACTTTGAGAAAGAGGGAGAGTAAGTAGTGGGAGGAGCAGAGGGAGAGAATCTTCAAGTAGACTCCTTGCTGAGCAGGGAGCCTGATGCCGGGCTCAGGCTCACGACCCATGAGTTTATGACCTGAGCTGAAACCAAGAGTCAGACAGTTAACTGACTGAGCCCTCGAGGTGCCACTCCCATCTTTAATGATTTCAATCTTTTAGTTCTCCTATACCACATTGTCCTTCTCTGAAGTAAGGGCCTAAGTTGGGTATAGGAATATTGCTTTCATTATAGTATAGCAAGCCATATGGTTCTATAAGTTAGGTTCATATACCTTAGATTTCTACTATTCAGGTTCAGCATATATTTTATACTTCATTGAATACATGCTTGTCCACTATACAGTAAAAACAAAACCTGATTTCTAAGTTTGTCAATTTTTCTTAACCATAAAAATTGGCTAATATATGGCAAGAATTGGGTCATGGCATATCATATATATATATATAGTTTATCATATCATATATATAGTTTAAAATTATATAATATGTATTTTATATATGCTTTTATATAATTATATATATGTGTAATATAATAATATATATTATATATAATTTTAAACACAGGAAAAAAACCTTCAAAAACTGGTACATGTCTATAAAGTTTTTACCAGTTAGAAAATACATATGTTTTTCTAATTTCTCTTTATTAAAAAATGTCATGATAATTGGGATTTTCTAGATGTAAGGTTTTTTTTTTAAGATTTTATTTATTTATTCATGAGAGACACAGAAACAGAGGCAGAGACATACGCAGAGGGAGAAGCAGGCTCTCTGTGGGGATCCCAATGCAGGACTTGATTCCAGGACCCCAGGATCATGCCCTGAGTTGAAGGTAGACACTTAACCACTGAACCACTCAGACGCCTGTATATGTAAGCTTTTAATGACCTTACTTATACTTACCTAAGTTATTTCCATTTGCCTTTTTAACTATGGGATTCTTTTTCACAAGGGCTCTTCTGAAAGAATCTTTGTGATAGTCTAGGAGACTCAGTTTTAAGGTCAGCTGAGGAGCAGATTACTTCCATCTGCAACTTTGCTTGTGCTGTTGCAAGCAAACCCTGGGTCTGTCATTTTCTAGGGCATCCTCTAGTATATCCTGTTTTTTTCCTAGACAAATTGCAAAAGGGATCCTCCATTGGGTGGGACAATTAGAAAGTGGTGTCAGGACCCACAGGTTGGTTAGAAATTAAAGGACAGATTTCACCACCACCTTACCAGCGTACAACCTATATACAACAGCCCTCCTTTGTCACCTGCAGTTTCTTTAGACTGAGTCCCATTGTTTCCAGCCCTTAAACCCCTAAACCTTTATTTGCTCCATACTCAGAGCCACCAAAGGGAGACCTGTGTCTTAGGATGTTTCCAAGGGCCTCGTCTAGCAATGAGCACAGGGTAAACCCTCCAGACGTATTCTGCTAAGATCTACAGGTGGCAATACAAAACTACACCCTCTCTTTAAACAGAATTAGGCATTTTAAAATAAAAATTTACAGACTTATAGCTCTGTAAGATGATTAGTAATCATTACAAGCAATCTTACTTCATGGTAATTAAAAAATAAATGAGGCTTCATCTTCTGTGATGCATCCAGGCTGAGTGCCCCATTATTTGTGCAGGCTACAGAATCAGCTACTGAGAGAACCCAGACATGGCCAAGAAACCTTGGAGGAAGAGTTTCTCTATAATCCCATTAACTCTGAGTTCTATTTCCCCGAAGAAAGTAGGTGCCTGACATTTTATGAAGACAAATTTTCTTGATAGGGTTCACACAAAGTAGGATTTCTCCACTACTACTCCACTACTACTACTTTATTCAGCTTCCTGGACACTTTGGGGGAAGAATTTTAGATGGCTTGCAGTCATTTTATTATTCCACAACTTCTCCTAGAATTAGGCATATTAAAGAATGTTTCGAGGCATGATATTGATGAGGTATTGAAAGTACATAGAGTAATTGGAAAAGAATTTTTAGGACACTAATGACAAATTTCATGTGGATCCTAACTTCATTTGGTACTGTTTTTAAATGGAAAGTTGTGATAGTTTATAGCAGTTCCTCAGGTGTGTTAGGCTACTAAATATTTTTCCACTTGTCATGGGACAATAGCTCTCTATGTAGGAGCATCTGGCATCCTGAAACTGAAGGTTCTAAGCATTAGATCAGCTTAAAGAATTCAAGAAGAAGGTTTTTTTTTTTTTTTTGATAGTAATAGACCTTAAAGAACTTATTTTATTTTATTTTATTTTATTTTATTTTATTTTTCTTAAAGAACTTTTAATGATGAAATCCTAAAATTACTCAAGATTCTTTTGGACATGTGAAAAAAGTTTAGTTCAGATTACCTGGAGCAGAAAGGAAATGTGTTGGCTCTTATAGCTGGAATAGCTCACATGCCTGAAGGAATTGCTAAAGGAACATCCTGGAAGGGGTCTCAGTGCCTCTGGACTCTACTTTTCTAGCTAGCTTTTATCTCTGTTTGTCTCTGACTAGGCTTTGTTCTACACACAAGCCCTTTTCAAATGATGGAGAAGATGCCTGCTGGTTGCCCAGAGTCTTAACTTCTAGATTTAGCAATCCTAGCTTAGTAAGAATCCCTTCCTGCCAGCCCAGTTCTAAGAAAGGACTCTGCTCTTCCTTACATCCTGTGCTTAAATGCTGCCATAAAACCCGCTTCTCTTGCCAGAGTGATGGGGCACTATAGTTTGACAATTCTGGCCTGTGCTTCCTTGAGCCTTTCAGTTACATATTGTTAGGAAGCACCCTGAGAAGAAGGCTGAATTCAGAAAGGCTGGGAGTAGTAGGATGAGGCAAGCAAGACAGGGTCAGATCCTGTCTTTATTTAAAATTGTGGTACTTTGTTCTAAAGTCTCTGGGGCAAGCAGGAAATAGAAGATGTCAAAGTCATGGATGCAACCTGTTAGGGTTTAAAAAAGCTAATTTGATACTCTTCCTCTGAATTTAGTCGAGAGCTCAACATAGGGTAGGTACATACAGATTTTAAAACGTTTTTTTTTCTTTTCTTTTTTTTTTTTTTTTTCTGACAAAGCTTTTGGGAAAAGTGGTTTGGAAATGATCCATTGACACTTCTTCACATCTGCCCCTTCCCCATTGGATTATAACACTTGGGATAGCACACTTTAAGGGAGGGAAGTACAACTTCCCTGTTTAGCGGAGTTCCATTTGCCTGGATCCCTGGTTTGCATTGGTTCAGGGCATCAGGAAAGAAAATCCCTGTTTTCCATTCTTTATAGAAGTCCGTAAATTAACACCACCCACTAAGCAAGTCAGTTACTCCTAATCTGTGGAATGAAAATGGGGCAAGAAGCGAGGCATGCTACCAGAGGGCTCTACCTGAAAACAAGGAGGAGTCAGGAAGAAAAGTTTCTACTAATAATGAGTTGAAAGCACCTATTCTTCATTTATTCAACTATTTGAAAATCCTATTTTTGTCAAATACAATTGGATCTGTGGATTGACTCTAGAGAGTCACACTCATGCTTAAGGAATCACTACACCTCTGAGCTTATCTGCTTCCCATTGTCAAGGTTGTAAAAGGCTAGTGACTACTGAGTGCCTATTATATGAAATTGTTCAGTGTTTTACTCTGGTATAAAGTCTTCTCCTAAAGTATCTTAAAATCCAGTGGGGAAGGGGCATTAGTGAAATTAGGTAAGTCATGTCGAGAAATCAGGCATTGCTCCAAACC
Source organism: Canis lupus dingo (assembly GCF_003254725.2). Lineage (NCBI taxonomy): Eukaryota > Metazoa > Chordata > Mammalia > Carnivora > Canidae > Canis > Canis lupus. Next base: position 17,499,953 of record NC_064245.1, on the reverse strand, counting down.
AGAGAAAGGCAATATTAGGGCAAAAGAAGCAGTACTGAGGGAGTCTTCATGAAGGATGTTACACTTGAGTTAAATCTTGAAGGAGTATTCCAGGCAAAGGGAACAGCATGAGTAAAGTTCCATGGCTTGGAGTATATAAAGAATGTTTGGGAATTGATAGGACATTTGACCGGTTGTGAATCTAGCAGAAGAAAGTTAAGAAGGCAAATTGCCAAACACATTAAACACTTTCCTATGAACCAGACTTTATGGTGCTTTTCATATATCATTTAATTTAATTCCTGTGTAGTAGGGACTAGCTCATTTCTTCAATGAAGAAGCTGAAATTTGCAGAGGTTAAACACTGTTTCCTGACCACATGGATAATATTTAAGACAGGAATAAAATGCAGATCTACTTGACTTCAATTTTCAAGCTCTCAACTTTCACAGTGTGGTGAAGCCAAGGACAGAAAGGCTGGGTGAGACAGGTTAAGGAATCTGTCTAGGTTTGCTCAGTTAATCACGAGGAGGGAGAAAGTGAAAGAGCTTGCCATTAGGCAGATTTGGTGCACATGTGTATTCAAAAAAATTTGCCCACACATTATTTATTTAGAATCATCCTCATTGTACTGTAAGAACAATAATGGGTAAAGAGCATGAATAGAGCAAACATGAGGGTTGAACTTGTGTGTTTTTTTTTTTTTTTTTTTTGCCTCATGTAAGGAAGAGAGACAAGCCAGCAATCAGGTGCTAAAAACTACAAAATTAAGTCTCCTAAAGAAAACACAGGATGGTGGAAACAGAGTCAGGTAAGGGCTTTGTGCTTTTACATAGAAATGGGATATACTCATTGAAATAACCTCTCATATTCAATGCAGAAATTTCTATTTTTATACTTAATTGAATAGATTAGCTACTATTCACCACTAGATGTCACTGTAAGACTAAAATTAAATGACTACACGAGGCTCCCCTGCGGCACCCTCCACTCATTTATTTTTCAGTGAATGAGTGGATTAAAAAGTATTAAGAAGGGATACATTTAAAAGCGGCAGGGGTGTTAAAAAAGTGAACAATTTTATCCTAAATATATCTTTTATTGTAATGCATTTCTTTTGGAGAACATTACATCACAGAAAAATAAAGTAACTCCCAGTAATTTTAGTATAAGTGCTGCCGAAGCTAGCACAGCAACTGCCAGTAATTATCTATTTAGGGCTAATATTTTAAATTAATTTTGGTTTGGAAATGTATTCATTCGTCCAAAAGTAGGATTGTATTTTAGACCTAGACTTTGGGTTGTCCATTTGAGGTGGTATTTTAAATTGTGGTTTTAATAAAAAGAAAGCATACCATTAGACAGTGTCCTGTGACTACTGCCATCCACATTTATGAAAACAGTATATCTTCGGAGTGATATGGTGTTGGTGAGATGGATTCTTTGGATTATATGGTTCTTTAGATTCTACAGTGTCAGTGAGTTTAATAGAGGTTAGCTCAGCTACCTTTATGAACACCATTTTACTCAAAGTTATCTTGCTTTGTTAAATTTCACAGAATTTCATTGCCTAAATTATGTGATGAAAATTTTTCAAAAGCAATGCAACTGTATTTTTCCCCCTTCCCTGTTGTAGTCCTTGCATTAATACATAAATTTTGTTTAGGATAAAATCTTCAGGAGTTTGGATTTCTGATTTCACGTTTTAATATTTTAGAATATTATATTTTCTGCCATCGTTTCCTTCATGTTAGTAGTTTTATCATACTTCATCCCTGCTCAGACACATGAATCCTTTCTCTCCGTCTTTCCTTCGATCTGCCCTTCACCTCTCTGGCAGAAAAATTCCATCACAGCGGCCTCTCTGCTATTCATGGCTCACCATGCTTACTAATGTGCTTCCTTTTCCTTATTCACTCTTCTAAATTTAGTTTGTCATGTAGTCTTATTCTTTTCTTACCAGTTTTTGTCCATAACATCTTTCATTAATCTTTGATAACAATAAAATAGATAAAAATAGCAATAGTTTATTTCCTCCATTTAGCTTTCGTATCATGTTTGTGATTATGGGGCACCAAAATAACTGGCTGGCAAACTAAGCTAGATGACCAGGTGGTAGTTTTTGCAACTTCGGATCAAACACTTATTTGGGTTGCTATTTATTTCCAGTGAAAAGACTGGATATTTGGATTCATGTGGAATTAGCCTTTTTCCAGCTTCCCAATTTTCCATTGTTACTACTTACTAGTTATTTCATTCAACTATTTCTTACTACTTTTAGGGGAGTTTCTACTTTACAGTTCTGAATCTTTGGGATTACACAAAAACATGAGAATAGGGCTTTCCATCAAGGTTTTTCTTTTATTTTTTTAAGATTTATTTATTTTTTAGAAAGAGAGAGTGAGAGAGCAGGGAGAGGATCAGAGGGAGAGGGAGAGAGAGAATCTCAAGTTGATTCCATGCTGATCATGGAGCCCTATATGGGGCTTGATCCCGGGACTCAGAGATCATAATCTGAGCCATAACTAAGAGTCTGCTGCTTAAACCACAGAGTCACCCAGGCACCACTCAAGGTGGTTTTTCAAGTCTACTATTAAACAGCATTTTCTATTGTGCAAGCAGACATAGTATACCTGAGATCTAGATATATGTTAATTTCTTTGCTTTTTATCCAAACTTCACTTTGTGCAGAAAGGCTACATTAAAAATCTTTCCTCCATGTATTCTATATACAAAAGGTGTATAGAGATAACACATGAATTATGCAACTTGTCTTTATTAAGGACATAGTAAATGAATGTTGGCATTTGGCTGCTGTTGGTATTTTTATTGTGGGGTTATTTAGCAGAAACAAGAATCAGCACCCCAAATCTGATTTCTGCCACATATGGATACAGTTTGTTTTTCTTGGTTCTGAAGACCTCATCTGGCCTGGCAACCTACCTTCCTAAGGTGTGGCCAATGCTGGCTTGTTAGTAAGCCTGCTACCTGATTGTCTGATGGCCTGACACTGCCTTTTTCCTTTTACAGTAGGAAATATGTTTTAAGTGTTTTAACAATAATCAAATAACCAATATGCAGAATATATGAGATGTAAGGAAAGCAAAAATAAAATACTCCATGGTTTCATGGAGTGCAGCTAGGAATTGTGAAGGATATGACCGAGAGTATACTAAAGAGAAATAATAAGAAGGTGCAAAGTAAAAGCCAGTTATTAAGTCATCTTTAGACGCCTTAGAGCAGATGAGTCCAATTACAATTTTTGTTTGAATGAATCCATTTAGTAGAAACTTCTGTCAACATGCAGGGAAATCTAAGTCATTGTTGCTCAAAGTGGGGCCCACAGAGCAGCAGCACAGGGTCACTGAGGACCTTTTGAGAAATATAGACTCTCAGACCCCATTCTCAACCTACTAAATCAGCACATTGCAGTTCAGCATGATCTCCTGGTGATCCTCCTGCACATGATGGTCTGAGAAACACTGGTGTAGTCATGGTTAGAATTAAGACTACTTGATCTGTTTAATTTAGTTGCTTCAAGTTTCCAATGCTGGAGTTCCTTCTCTTTTCTATCCTCCTCTTTTTTCTTTATTTTCATAAAAAATCTAGGAGATTATTGCTACAGAAGTTTCAAAAGTCTTTTCAGACAACAACAATGAGTGCAGCTTTAATTTTCCCCAACTCCAAATCGAGATTCATGGAAAGGGAAAATAGAAAATATCTCCGAATGGTTTGAGTAGTTAATATATTACTGGAACATTGTTCTCTGTAAGACTTTGTTCCCTAAATAAAACAATGATACAAAAAAGAACCCGCACTAAATTAATATTCTTATTGTGTTTCCTGTCCCTTCCCAGCTGTGAAATGACTTCTTTCTTTTCTTCAGTCTCTTGCTCCCAGACCTCACCTCACTCACCCCCTGTTCCAGCTGGTAACAGTTTATGGAGCATGTTGCAGTGTTAATACCTTGTTAACGTGGTTTCAGCTGTTGGGTCTTTGAGACGTCAATGTCAGGACTATTTTACTATAAACCCTTGATGGAGAGGGTAAATCTGGGACGTGTGGAATTTGTACCTTCTCACACTGCAGGAAGCTGTATAATTATAGACATCTCTTCCCATGATGCCGTGTTGCTGGCTGGGTAAATAATTAGAACTATTCTGCTTCTAGTCAAATAATTAGGACAATTTTAAAATTTATTGAAAATTATTAGTGGGCTAGACATGCAATCATTGGGATCACCTGATATTTTTAAATTGCCTGTAGTCAGGCATCAGAGTTAAAAGATTGGATGAATATTATAACCTTTATTTTAACATAACATTTTAGAATTTGTAACAGAAAAATAGAATAACATTTCTTCTTCCAGTTTTGTCATACCAACACATTTTTAGAATTCTCTAACTTGGTTAGGATATTACATTTTGGGGTGCCTGGGTGGCTCAGTCGGCTAAGCAGTTAAACATCTGCTTTCAGCTCAGGTCATGATCTCAGGGTCCTGGGATGGAGCCCCACAATGAGCGGTCCTTGCTCATTGAGGAGTCTGCTTCTCTCTTTCCCTCTGTCCCTCCTAACCCCTCATCCTCTTTCTCTCAAATAAATAAATAAAATCTTTTAAAAAATAACATTTTTAACATATAACAGAGTAATGCATAGAATTGAGGAATCATATTGTAGACCTGAAACTAATATAAAACTATTAATTATACTTGAATTAAAAAGATAAAAATAACATTTTATCTATTAATTTTTTTAATGTAGCATGATTTATTGAAAGCAATATTTTTCTTTTTAAAGAAACATATATTGTTCAGATCTTCAAGTCAGGAAAGAGGGCTAAAAACATTTTGGTGGTTCAAATTGAATATCATCCAGTTTCATCCTAAATATAGTATATTTAATCTTTTTTTCTCCACAAAGGAAAATGTAGTGAGAAGCATGCTTTTTTTTTTTTTTCCTCACACTCTTTTTTTGGTTAATTTAAACATGCAATTTGGTCAATTTTTACTCTTGCTTGCAAGGTTAACTATAGGTCAGCACTGTTTGTTTCTTTAATATTGACTTAACTCTGACTGCTGTTGACATTTTTTAAGGTCTATTTCTTTTAATACTACATAATTTAAGGGGAAAAATCAAGACTAATTAGTTGTTAATGAGAAACACGTATAATGAGAAACAAATGTAACATTAATGTCATGTACAATGTATATCTGTGTGGTTTAAAAGGTAGGAACATGGCCATTATTCAAAATTAGGGAATAAAATCATTGTAATAATTACTAGCAGATGTGTTGTAACTTGTCTTGCAAGTCAAAATTTCTTTAGACGATATGTTGCAGTGTTTTATAGTAAGCATTTGATATGGTTTTTTGGAAGGGTTTATACATTTTCTTTTAATCACAATCTCTTTTAATCTAGCTGCCTGGCATCTATAGAAGATTGGAAAAGATTTAAGCTACTGTTTTCTCTTCTGTACAACTTTATTATCCCTCACAGGTACAAAGATCATTGTTGACACTCTCATGCTGGGTTTGATTGTGGTGGCGCATCTTTCTTTCAGGTTGTGGTAGGCTCATGGTCTAAGGAGCATGCTGTGTGTCCCAATTTCCAGTTTACAATTGTTGCGTCCACTACCAGAGGTTGTTTAATTTCATGCAGGGGGTGGCTGGCCTCATGGATTCCTGGTACATGTAGGCTATGGACCTGGACCCGCTAGTTCTTAACCTTGTGTGTGTGGATCCTGAAATGCTGAGCAATGTCTTAGGTTTGAGCAATAGTCTTTCCACTTCAGAGAAGTCTAGATAGAGGCAACTCTGAAATGCCAACCTGTGAGAACTACGGACGATAAAGGGCTATGTGCATTGGCTGTGGTGGTGAAAATGAAAGGATGAGAGTGAGGAGGGCCAGAAAAGGAAGGCAGATGTTGAAACAGCCTGTGTTTTAAGGTTTTAAGTCTTGAACTTTTAAATGATGTCCACCCAAGTAGGTGATAGTAATAACAATTTTATAGTCCTATTCATCCATCCCTGCATTCATCCACCCAACAGATATTTATGAAGTATCCTCTATGGTTGGAGAAGTTAAAGAAATGAATAGAACATAAGAAGTCTCTTTTCTCATGAGACTTATATTCTCATGAATAATAATATCTAGTATTATTCAGACTTGGGATAGTCTAAACATGCTTCTAATTCTTTTAAATATGGTATCTCATTTAATCCTTATGACAGTCTTAATAGATTATTCTCATTGAAGAAATAATAAAACTCTTTAAAATAAGCCATCACTAATAGTAAAAATGAAAACACATCTTTATAGAAATATATACTTGTTAGAAAAATATTTTTAAGATTATTTATTTATTCATTCATTTATAAGAGACACAGAGAGATAGGAAGAGACATAGGCAGAGGGAGAAGCAGAGTCCCTTGAGGAAGGCTGACCCAGGACTTGATCCCAGGACCTTGGGATCATGACCTGAGCCAAAGGCAGACTCTCAACCACTGAGCCACTGTGGTACCCCTAGAAAAATATTTTTGAACTTCTTAATCAAATAAACATTCAAGTTACTGGAAGAATTATGTACATACCAGTTTAAGTGTAAGAAACCATGTAAAGAGAGAGAAAAATCTCCAAATTAATATTAAAATTAACTCTGATAAAACAAATTTAAAGGAAAGGGCAAACATCGGAGTGTGTGTAGAAAGTATGTTTTACGTTTATGTTGGAGCAGGTTACTAATGGGCTCCTAGTAAAGGATACTTTTTTCAAAGTTACAGTACATGGACTTCTTATATCAGAGTTACCTGGGATTTCTGCTAAAATTGCCAGTTTGTGGGAATTTCTCTAGACATAGTATATACAAACACCTAGAGACAGGGCTCAGGAATCTGCATTTTTCACCAAATCCCTAGATGATTCCTACTAACATTCAAGTTTGAGAACCACTGATGTAGAGTGTCATTTTCACAGTCTGCTATCTCAGATGGTCTCTATTTGACATTCTCAAAAGTTATGTTGTCAGCTGGTGAACATCTGTCTAGAATTCTTATACAAACAATAATAGTGTGTAATAGTATACAATATCCATTAATGTTGAACAAGGGTGTGTGTTCTCTGGTATTGTGAAACCTAGAATATTGCTTTCATTTCTATGTGTGTTATGAATCAGTGGCATAAATTTAAATTTTTGTCTGACTTCATCTCAGATGGATATTATTTCATTTACCTATACAATGTTTTTTGTTTTCTACCTTTTCAGTATGTCCTCAACCTTCTCTCCAAATTTCTTTAATTTTGAAAATAATTATTTTTATAAGGTTAGGACAACTAATTACTAAATGATTTGCAATCAGAATCATTGTTAAATATATATTATTAATATTATTATTACCATAATTAAATATATATATCTTTCTTTTTTATTCAGGTAAGAGTGGCTGAACTATATAACAAACAATTTTAAAATCTCAGCGACTTACTGCAGTGAAACTTCTAGCTTATGCTACTAGTCTAACATGAGTGAGTGGGGCTTTCCTCCTTACTGTCACAAAGGATCATAGGCTAAAGGAGGCTCTGCATCTTGTAGTTGCACTATCTGAAACATGAGGCTTCTTTGACAGAGGTTGAGAGTTGAAGGTTCCCAGATGGACTTGGAAATGCTTTGATTTAGAAGGTGCCCATACCGTTTCCTTCCATAGACCATGGGCTCTAACCATAGTTCATGTGGCTTTATGTAATAACAGGGGGCAAGGAGTGTGAGGGAAAACTTGAATATTGGTGGACAATAACATGCATGCCATATTTTGATACCTTTAAATTTCAGTTCCACATTGCTTGGCTTGAATGAAGCAGGTGTGGGTTACTATATTTCATTTATCCAGGAGGGAGACAGAAAGAAGACATCTTTGTTAAAATACATTGTTATTTGTTTTTTTTTTAAATTTTTTAAATTTGTATTTAATAATGATAGTCACACAGAGAGAGAGAGAGGCAGAGACATAGGCAGAGGGAGAAGCAGGCTCCGTGCACCAGGAGCCCGACGTGGGACTGGATCCCGGGTCTCCAGGATCACGCCCTGGGCCAAAGGCAGGCGCCAAACTGCTGCGCCACCCAGGGATCCCAATACATTGTTATTTGTATCAGCCAAACAGTGAATACAATTTTTCTTAAACTGGTATGGTTATGCACTATGAAAAAAACACAAAAAGTGTGTAAGATGCCAGAGAAAAATGGTCATAAAAAAAAAAACAGAATACTTGACCAAGTGAGACTCAAGTGATAGTTTTTAATCCTACAAAAAAATTTTAAAGGCATGACAAGGCTAACAAAAAGGCATATTGGGCAGGTACTACAAGGAACTGCATAGAATGTCTTAATAGGTAGTTTATATAAAAATACATTGTGTGAACAGTTATAACAGTGAATAAAACAAAGTCTCAGTTCTCCTGAACTTAGCTTAAAAAGCATAATAATGGCTACCCTTTACTTGGGCTTACTTTAGTACTCCTGTTACTACTTTACATACATTATTTCATTTAATCCTTATAACAATCTCACAAGGCTATTGTAATTGAAGAGGAAAGGCTGAGGTGAACTTTGAGGAGTTAAGCATCGTATATATTTTTTTAAGTTTATTTATTTATTTATTCATGAGAGCACACAGAGAGAGGCATAGACATAGGCAGAAGGAGAAGCAGGCCTCCTGCAGGGACCCCGATGTGGTACTCGATCCCAGGACTGCAGGATCATGCCCTGAGCCAAAGGCAGACGCTCAACCACTGAGCCACTGAGGTGTTCCAGCATCGTATCTTTTAATGGTTTTTTTTATTCCTGTGAATCAGTAGTAGGCTTAGATATGTTAGGTTGGGTCATATGAAATAATCATTATTGTAGGTTAAAAATGATCAAATATTGGCAGTTTCACACAATTCAACCTAGTAGTCAAAACTTCTGGAAATTATTATCAGAACAAAACTAGGAATTGTTGTCCATTATGATGGTAACAATGTTTACTGAGTACTTCAGTGTGTCCACTATTGTACTAATGTTTCACATGTATTTTTCCTTTTAATTCTGGATTAGTTTCCTATGACTTCTGCAAAGAAATTATCACAAACTTAGTGGTTAAAAGAGGCCTACACATTTATGATCTTGTAATCTGGAAGTCAGAAGTCACTGTAGGTTTCACTGGGCTAAAATTAAATTATGTAGGTTTATGTTCCTTCTGAAAGTTCCAGAGGAGAATCCTTTCCTTTAGCTTTTCCAGCTTCTTAAGGGTGTCTGCATACCTTGACCCATGGCCTCTCCCTCCATCTAGAAAGCCAGTGATTCCATCCTTTAGACTTCTGACTCAGTACTCACAGTTCTTTCTTTGGTTCTAAAGGACCCCTTGTGATTACTTTGGATCCATGTGCATAATACAAGATGATCTCCCTACCTCAAGGTCCTTAACTCTTTTTATAGCTACCCTTTAGACCCACTTTCATGAAAATTTTAATGCCCTCTGCCCAGCTGAGAGCACAAGTCAGGCTCATTAATTTCAGAAACAGTATCTACCCTGTCTCTGTCTCCTACCCAAATGGAATATTTTATATCAGATATCTCTATTCATATGTGTCTCCATCACACACATTCTGTCACTCACAAAGACACACCAATGCACTTCCATCCATAGTAATCATTTTTAATTTAAGTTAGAACATTTGTTCATTAGGCATTTATCTGAAAGCCCTGCCTTGCCACGATCACCATGAACTGCCAAAAGCATAGGTAAAATGACTGATACTCTAAAAAGACAGGACTATATACACTGTTACTTTTTCTGTTCTCTAATCACTTTGTTAAAAAATAAGTATATCAAACACACATAAAAATAAAGCCTTTAACTTTTCTCATGTAAAGGAATGGTAATCTTTTTTTAAAAATAAAGCAATAGTATTGTAAAGTACATCTCTGCATCTTTTGTAAGAACTCTTTCTTGAGTACATTTTTTATTTCTTTCCTCTCTCCAGCAGCCCCTGGCCACTCCCACTCCTTCCTTTGTGGTGTGCCGCCCCCGCTGCCTAGCTCTGACCGACTGAGGACATTCTTAATGTAATTGAATGTTCTTAACGTAAATATTTACAGGAAAACTCCTCAAGGTTAGTAAGAGATAAGTGATTCATCATCTTTTCTTTTATTTCTGGGACTGCCAGGAAACTCAGGCCCTAAATTGGCACTAATATGGAAAACAGCTTCTCTTGTCCTTATGTGTGAATTCATGATTATATTTCATTATTAGCCAAAGATTTGTGTGTTTCAAATTATTTAAAAATCGTGGACATAGTATGTATTTTAAGGGAGTAATATTAAAATCATTTATAAGCTACCAGATAGAGCTTCTGGCGAGGGCTTTTAGGCAAATGATTTCTAAAAGGGATGGATTTGGGAAGAGAAGGTTGTTATCCCTCAAAGGCATCCATGAGCAGAAACTTAAAGTGGTAACCTGGCTTTAATTCTTCAGGCAATTGATGATAGGGCACTATCTAGAATTCTGCTTGTCATTTTTGTGATTTGGTCTGCCTGAAGCTGAGCTAGTGAGATGTTGAAGTTCAAAATTTTGCAGAGGTAGAACATATAAAAAAAGAGTCTGAAATGCCAAGTGGCCTGACATACTGATGTCATATTCTAGGATTGTGGGTAAGCACATAGAAATATGAAATCAGACAGGAAGACAAACCATAAGGGACTCTTAATTAAGACAAACCATAAGAGACTCTTAATTATAGAAAACAAACTGAGGGTTGCTGGAGAGGCTTGAGGTGGGGGAATGGGGTAACTGGGTGATGGGCATTATGGAGGGCATGAGATGAGTACTGGGTATTATGTAAAACAGATGAATCACTGAACTCTACCTCTGAAACCAATAATACATTATATGCCATGTTAACTAGTTTAAATAAAAATAGAAGAAAATTTCCATTTTATGGACATGATCAAAAGTATATGATTACTAATTATACATAGGGGATAAAAAAAACCCCACATAGATATATAGATTCCAAAACATTCCATTCTTGTGTGCCATGACATAAACAAGAGTGGCTTTAACCCTGGAATACAAGCCAATGGAAGTCTTGTCATCATTGTTCTGGCATAATGTCTGTGTGTAGTAAATGCTTCATAACTAATATTGAATTACCGAGGGCAAATTTTAAATAGTGCACACTTTTGAAAGTGGTTGTGTTTCATAAATAGGAAAAAGAAGAGTCAGAATCTAGCTGTGGTAATAGTGTAATAATGGCTTGGATCATTTATCTGCAAAATTAATAGGGATTTTGGAGATAGGATTGATAACTAAAGGGGGACAAAGAGGTGTTATTTTTCATGTATCTTTGGTAAGAAGAGACCAAGTTGATGAGGACAATGGAGGTGACAGAATGAAGCCTTTTCTCTGGTTTGAGTCCCAAGGAAGGAAGTGGAAGAAGAGCCATGTTATGAAGACGTGGTGATACTTTGGGAAGAAGATAGGCTGATTTGGAGCCCAGGAAACAAAGTGCCACATACTTTTGAGATCTTAAGAAGTTAGTACAGTGAGGGTCTGTGCTGTCATGAATATGACAGCCCTCCTCCACAGAGGAGCATTCTTAAGGAGGATGTGGGTGTCTGAAATGGTGGCTCCGAAATGAACTGACATGTTCTTGAACCTATGAGATACTTGCAGTGATACTTAGATGCTACTGGGGAAGATTTTGAGTAATATCTTTATGTTCAAGAGCATTTATTCCCTACTTTTGATTTTTCTATGTGGAGGGAACTCTTGGTCTGTCTCTTCCCCCTTAACCTGCTAGAAGAGTTTTAAAGGAAAAACTGGATATTTGTGCCCAACATCTCCATCTCCCCTTTATCTTTGGAAAGAGCCTGGCTGCAAGAAGCACAGCTCCTACTTTTCTCTCTGTCAGGCAGTGAGAGGATCTGTCTTACCTAGGAAAGCCTGTGGTTTACCTCTGCTATGACATGGGAAGCCGTCTATGCCTATTTTGAGGGTTTAACATTAGAAAGGCCCACAAATCTGGAGATAGGAGCCACTTTGTTCCATAATCATTTTACTAGTAGTAAAGATGATATTTTGGACTCCTGCCTCATTCTTGTTTTATTTCTAAAATGTTTCAAGACACAGGCAGATACTGTAATAATTCATTGATATTATAAAATATATGATTTGCATGCAAAAATCAACCGATTTCATGATAGCAGTGTTTCTTAACTGAGCTGCCCCCCTGTCCCCATGTGAGGAGGGGACATTCTGGGTTTTCCTGACAGGGGATGGTATTGATACCAGCATCTACTGGGTAGTTAACAGAGATTTGCTAAATGTCTTAAAATGCATGGGCTAGCCCCCTTCTCCCCAGCCAAAAACAACAACAAAAATTACTGGTCTCAGAATGTCATTAGTGCAGTACAAAGGCTGAGAGACCCTAATATACACAAATAATAATCTTTGAGAAAATAAAATGAGATCTCCATTGGGCAGAAACTCTGTTTCTGCTAAAAACTTAAAAATCTGAAATTTTCGCTTAGAGAAAACGCTGTCAAAAAAAAAGGGAAAATAGTTAGGAACAAATCCAACAATAATTGTGCCAAATATACATGAAGGAAATGGTGTAACATTCTTAACTTAATCAAATTGAATGACATCCCTCCTCTTGTATAGGATGCTTCACCCTTATCAAAAAGGCAGTGCTCCGTAGGTTGATTTGTAGACTTATTTTGATACTAATAAATACATCAGCAAATTTCTTTTTGTGGAATTAGATAAGTTGATAGCAAATTTCATATAGAAAATAACTTGTAAAGAAGATGTGGCTTATGTATACAATGGAATATTACTCAGCTATTAGAAATGACAAATACCCACCATTTGCTTCAACGTGGATGGAACTGGAGGGTATTATGCTGAGTGAAGTAAGTCAGTCGGAGAAGGACAAACATTATATGTTCTCATTCATTTGGGGAATATAAATAATAGTGAAAGGGAATATAAGGGAAGGGAGAAGAAATGTGTGGGAAATATCAGAAAGGGAGACAGAACGTAAAGACTGCTAACTCTGGGAAACGAACTAGGGGTGGTAGAAGGGGAGGAGGGCGGGGGGTGGGAGTGAATGGGTGACGGGCACTGGGGGTTATTCTGTATGTTAGTAAATTGAACACCAATAAAAAATTAAAAAAAAAAAAGAAAATAACTTGTAAGAATAGCTAGGACATTACTGACAGGACAGAGCTATGAAGGGGGTAGTGCTACTATATTTTAAGACACCCTGTAAAGTCTCTGTAATTAAAATGGTGTGGGACTGGTGCATGAATAGGTAGAACAGTGGATGGATCAAACAATTCTAGAAATAATTGCAAGTACATGTGGAATTTTAGTGTATGAAGAAGTTGTTGAGGGGCACCTGGCTAGCTCAGTCAAAAGAGTATGCAACTCTTGATCTTGGGGTTCATGAGTTTGAGTGCCATGTTGGGTGTAGAGATTATTAAAAAAAGTAAATAGAAAAAAGTCATATCACTGGAGAAAGGATCAATTATTTAATAGATGGTGTTGAGACAACTGGGTAGTCACTTGGGAAAAGATAAAATTATGCCTTTTTCTTATACTAGTAAACAAAAATAAACTTAAAATGGATTGTAAATCTAAAAGAATGAATTCACATAGGATCTAGAAGAAAAACCAATGAATCCTACTAAAATCTGGATTTAGGGAAGGCATTTCTAATATGATTCCAAATCCAGAAGAATTAAAGAAAGAAATGGATAAATTTGACTATCTAAAAATTAAAAATTTCGTGTGAAAAATAACCGTAAGTCAAAAGTTTAATATTTCTAACATATAAAGAACTTTGAAAAGTCATAAAGGATTACAAATCCTATAGAAAAATTGGCAAAAATGCTTGAACAATTTATTAGAATGTATAGTAGTCAGTGCCTTTATATACAAAAATACTCAACTTCATTGATACTGAGTAATTAAAATAAAAACTATGGTAAGATGCCATTTTCCTCATACAGAAGATTGCAAAAATACGAAAGCCTGACAGTATCACTCTATTCACAAGGTTGTGGGGAAGAAGGTATTCTTATTCATGCTGGAAGGAATGTGACACTGTCAAGCCCCATGCAGACTACCTATACATTTACTTTTGGGCCAATGGACAATTTTTCTGTCTGCTTTCTTTGACATTTGTGCATTTAATGATGTTGACATTTTCCCTCTATCTTTGCTTTCATGGTTTTCCATATCCATTCTCGTGTGGAACTTGCCTATTTCTGATACCACCTTCTTTATCATCAACTTAGTCTTCTTACCTTATATCTTTGGAAATACTAATACAAAAAGGACTTCCTGTGAAATAGTCTTATCACCTAAACTGTAATATTTGATCATCAACCTGGTTAAATTTTGGTCTTTCCTTTATTCATCATCTTTGTGTTCTTCCTGGATAATCCCATTCACTTCTGGAACTTCATCCATCACTGCATTGCTTATGGTGTCAGAGTTAATTTCCCAGTATCTCAGCAAATCCAAGTTCAATTTCTGCTTCCTATATATATCTATTCCAAATTTGCCATCTATCCTTTTCTATTTTTATGGCTAGAATCTTCACATACTACATAGCCTAGAAACTTTGAGATCGTTGTTGTTCTTGCTTCTTTCTCATTACTCACATTGAAGGATTACCACATTTTGGGCCTCCTTCACATGAGTAACTTATTTCTGTGCCCACTGGTGTTGCCTTGATTTAGGTCTTCATCACTTTTTGCCAGAGTTAATGATGACTTCCCTATTTTCCTTATTCCAGTTTCTTCTTTTTAATGCCCATTTTCAACAAGCCAACCATATTATCCTTCTAAAATACAAATCTGATTTTATCTACAAGATACTTAAACACTTTCAAGAGATCTATGTTCATACATGTATGCATTTATTTGTCAGTTCATTCATCAATATTTTTGGGTAACTGTGCCAGGAATTGTCTGTGTCCAGTGTTATAAAGATAACTAACTTTGTAAATTGACATAGGTCTTTTATTAGCATCATAGGAATAAAAGGCAATAATGTTTTATTTTCCCAAGGCTGCAGTTTAAATATATTAAATTCATCGATTAATTTTTCTTTTACACCAAGTTTCACTATGTTTCTCTCTAACCCTGCATAACTTATTCCCTGATAAGGAATTTTCTTCTCTATTTCTTCCATTCTCTTACCATTTTATACTAGGAAATTCCTAAGACAAGAATCCTGAAGTAATAACACAACTAACATTTATTGAACACTTACTAAGTGCCAGACACTGACAACTGTATTACTGAATGCTTAATTCTTACAATAAGTCTTTGGACTAGGTATTATTATTAGCTCTGTTTTATGAAGGAGAAAATAAGTCCTGTACTCCATAAAGCATAGTGAGAAACTTTCAAAATCACACAGCTAACAGCGAGTGAGCAGAGATTTCAGCCCAGATCTTCTGATTTCCTACCCTACATTATTTACAGTTAATATATTACCTACTATGTAGTAGACACTTAGTAAATGCTTGTTGAATAAATAAATACATGTGTAACAATAATTAAAAGTCCTCCACATATGAAAAAGATTTTACTAGCAATTTCCTCTGTGTTCTCTAGAGCAGACATTTGGACTCATAATTGGTTTAATTTGCAGAGAAAAGACCTTATGTAACTGCATATATGCAGTCATGATAGATTAAAACTGTTTGCTGTTGTCCAAATTTTTTCCCCCAAATTTATTCTTAAAAAGAACCTCCTAGCCATCACTAGTACCTTCCTGAGATGATTATTGGGTAGTTGATTTACTCTCTATTGGGTAAACATTCTACTTAGTACAAGGCTTTCTTAAGAGTATAGATATTCCAGCATCATTAAGTTTTACTAAACCAAAAGTATCAAATAGCAATGCTTATAGCATAGTGGTAGTATTTTTATTCTTAAAAATGTACTGTAGGGATGCCTGGGTGGCTCAGTAGGTTAAGTGTCTTTTTTTTTTTTTTTTTTTGACTTTTGATTTTGGTTAAGGTTGTGGTCTTGGGGTCATGGGATTGGGCCCCACCTTGGGCTCTGTGCTTAGCACTGTGTCTGCTTGGGATTTTCTCTCTCTCTTCTCCTTCTGTGTGCTCCCCCTGCTCCTACGCTCTCTTTCTCTCTCGAATAAGTAAATAAAAATAAAAAAAAATGGTAATGTGTGTGTGTGTGTATATATGTATGTGTATGCCCCTAATCAGATTTATTTAAATACGGGTAGATTTGGAGAATTATACTATAAATATTTTTTAACTCCAAGAGCTTATAATATCAAAGAAATAATATTTACTTTGTTAAGAAGGATTACCTTAATGGACTATATATAAATGAGGAAATATTATGGAAATGTATGTATGCTATGATGCAAAGGTAAGTGAGAACTGTAAAAAAGCTGCAACACACAGAAGCATTGTACTTTGGTATTTCAACATAGAGTGCGGCTCTGAATCAGAAGGTTAGAGTGTGTCAAAACAGGTGCTGAGGCAATTGGATGGAGGAGTTGCTATTAGAAGAACAAAATCAAGAACCAAACATTAACCTGATAGGTGGCAAGATGTAATTAGGAGTGGAAAAAAATGAAGAATTTTTTGATCTGTTCTGCAGAGAATAAATTATTTTTTGGAACCTAATTTCGAATAATTTTCTGACAGTGAGAATGATAGACTTTATTTAGAATGGATCAGTGGTTAATGAAACTGTAAGACAACCTATTGAATGAGAGGACAGACTTACAGATGATATATCTGATAAAGGATTAGTATCCAAAATACGTAAAGGACCAATACAATATGATTGTCAAAAACCAAATAATCCAATTAAAATGGGCAGAAGACAAGAACAGACACTTCTCCAAAGAAGATATACAGATGGCCAACAGACACAGGAAAAGATGCTGAACATCACTTATCAATCAGGAAAATGCAAATCAAAACTACAATGAGATATCACCTCATACCTGTAAAGATATCACCTAAAATGGCTAAAATAAAAAACACAAGAAACAACAAATGTTGGCAAGGATGTGGAGAAAAAGGAACCCTCATGTACTGCTGGATGGAGTGCAAACGGGTGCAGTCACTGTGGAAAACAGGGTGGAGGTCCCTCAAAAAATTAAAGATAGAACTGCCCTATGATCCAGTAATTGCATTACTGGGTATTTACCCAAAGAATATAGAAATAATAATTCAAAGAGATATATGCACCCTTATGTTTATTGCAATGTTATCTACAATAGCCAAATTATGGAAGCAGCCTAAGTGTCTGTCAAAAGATGAATGGATAAAGAAGAGATGGTGTGTGTGTGTGTGTGTGTGTGTGTGTGTGTGTGTGTTGGAATATTATTCAGCCATAACAGAATGAAATGTTGCCATTTGCAATGACCAGGATAGAGCTAGAGAGTATAACACTAAGTGAAATAAGTCAGTCAGAGAAAGACATACTGTATGCAGAATTAAAGAAACAAAGAAGCAAAGGGGAAAAAGAGACAAATGAAGAAACTGATTCTTTTTTTAAATAAATTTATTTCTTATTGGTGTTCAGTTTGTCAACATATGGAATAACATCCAGTGCTCATCCTGTCAAGTGCCCACCTCAGTGCCCATCACCCAGTCACCTCCACCCCCCACCCCCGCCCACCTCCCCTTCCACCTCCCCTAGTTCGTTTCCCAGAGTTAGGAGTCTTTCATGTTCTGTCTCCCTTTCTGATATTTCCCACTTATTTTTTCTCATTTCCCCTTTATTCCCTTTCACTATTTTTTATATTCCCCAAATGAATGAGACCATATAATGTTTGTCCTTCTCCGATTGACTCATTTCACTCTGCATAATACCCTCCAGTTCCATCCAAGGAAACTGATTCTTAACTACAGAGAACAAACAGATGGTTATTAAAGGGGAGGTGGATGAGGGAGATGGTGAAATAGGTGATGGGATTAAAAAGTACAATTATCATAATCATGGAATAACGTGTAGAAGTGTTGAAATACTAAAATGTACACCAGAAGCTAATATAATACCATATGTTAACTATACTGGAATTAAAATAAAAAACTTAAGAATATAAAAAAATGGGTCAATGGGTTAAAGTAAATTGAAAATGGTGGGAGGGTAGAGTGAGGAAAGCATTTCTTATTTCGCTAGACTTAATTGGGGTGATTGAATATGATCCCTTTTATGTGTTTGTACGTATTTCCCCGACTTGGGAAAACTGCATGTTTGCAAGCACAGGGGTTGCCTGATGCAGAGAGCTTACTGTTCTCTAACTGCAGGATCCATGTTGGTGTCTGGTTTGATACTCCAGGATTTCTCTCCTATTTCAGTTTTTCAAAAGAACTCAAAACAGTGTTATCTCCAAAAGCTTAACACTGATCCAAAAATTCTTTCCAACAATTGAAACCCTATACTTTTTCTTAGAGAGAGGGCTCAGGAGAAAATAGAAAATCTTTTGGTAAAAAAAGGGAGTTCAGGGATACTTTATTTTCATAGTTAATTCAATTTCTCCTAAAGATAGTAAAAACTTAAGAGAATTTAGATGATAGAAACATCTTCTGGTTTTATAATAGATTTATTTTCTGTTTGTTTAGTTGGCTTTTAACTATTGAACTTTTTCTTTTTAAAGTGGAGATGATTACAAATGACAATGACAATGACAAAATATAGCTTAAACACTGGCATTTATTTAATAAAGTGTGCGGCTGGAAATGATGTTCCTTTGGGCATGATTATTATCTTTTATCTTATTGATAGAAATATATTGTAGTGGTGCATGAGGTGTTTATGAATTCAGTAATTTTGGGTATTTAGCATTGAACAATTATTTAAATTCACATAAGGTTGGATCTTTGCCATATTGAAAGTAACTTTATGTAATATTTTTTTCCTTTTAGTTTTTAAAAAAGAATTTCTAAAACAATATCTTATTGGCACATATGCAACAACTCAAAGATGTGTAAAGGAAAAGTGACTGATTCTTTTATATCTTTCTATTTTTACTTTCCTGAAACCAACCACTTTTATAGCACAGAGCATGACATTCTCTACCTTCCTTCATGTTCATGAAAAGATATCAAACATGTATACACATAGACAGGTTTTTGAGTAAGAAAGTATTATTGTTATGATATTTTACAATTTGTTTTTTGAAAACAGATCTCCAGATTAATAGAAAACATTTTCACTGGCTGGCATATATTGCATAGGGTGAACATACTATAGTATGTTTAATCTTCCTATGAATGAAACTGAAAGTGATTTAATTTTTTTAATTACAGAAAAAAAGTTTGTGTACATATATCCCTGTGTTCTGATGCTTTTATTACTATCAAATATATTTCCTAAAGTGGGATTTCTGATTTTAGTAATATTTGGCATCTTATGCTTGTTTTAATTTTAATTTCCCTGGATATTGGTGAGATCATAAACCATTTCATTTGTTTGTTCACAGTTTGGATATGCTTCCTAAGTTCTCCCATTTTGATGTTGGCTCTTTATCTTTTACGAATCTGTAGGAGTACTTTCTACTCTTCTAAGGTATTAATGAATGAATTGGCCAGTTCTCAGTCCTCTGATTTACTAGGAAAAAGATTCTCTTCTCTGAGATTATATTTTAAAAGATTTATTTATTTTAGATGGGGGGGGGAGAGAGAGAGAGAGAGAGAGAGAGAGACAGAGACAGAGACAGAGAATGAATGAATGAATAAGGGAGGGGCAGAGGGAGAGGGAGAGAGAATCTCAGGCAGACTCCAAGCTAAATGTGGAGCTGGATGCAGAGTTCCATCCCACAGCTCCACAATCATGACCTGAGCTGAAGCTAAGAGTCAGTTGCTCAACCAACTGTGCCACCTATGTGTCCCTTTTTCTCTGAGATTTTTAAGGTGCAAAAACAGTCTTCTCATTATAGAGACTGCAAGCAATTTAGTTTTTTCATGTGGCTAGGTATCTTTCAAGATAATTGGGGCAAGTGGGATTGTGCTGCTGCCCTGAGGATTCCATGTAGCAAGTGCCCAGGAAAAACTTTCTCTTGTTGTTTAATAATCAATAGACTCTATTGACTTTTGCAATAATCCTTTGGAAAGCCAAAAAATTAGCAATTTCTGTCTTGGGTTTTGAAGAGAATCTGTTCTATTTCTTTGTGATTTCTTTCTTTTGGCTTTCCTTTGCCTCTAGGAGAAAGAAGCCCTGGTCATGGTCTCCTAGGAGATCCAATAGAGCTTAAGATTTCAGAGACTTCTCAGTCTCTGCCAACATGTTTGCAATGGTTATTGAGTTATTCTGGTAGGACCATAGAAGGCAGATGTGTCAGGGTTATTTGCTAAGATTGCCAGATTCCCTGTGCTCAGATTTCAAATGACAGATTTGCTTGACTTACAAACAGAAGTTTTTGAACTTGCATTTTTGCAGTAGTTTTCCTATTGAAATCCTTTTCAGTTTGAGGTTGTCTAACCCATAGGATTGTATAGTCAGCATAGCATAATATTAAGAACCAGGAATCTTGGCCAGAGATGAATTTAAGGCCCCAGGTATTTTACTTGTTAACAGGGTCACCAGGGGCACCTGGTGACTCGGTGGTTGAGTGTCTGCCTTTGGCTCAGGGCATAATCCCAGGGTCCTGGGATCGAGTCCCGCATCAGGCTCCCCACAGGGAGCCTGCTTCTTCCTCTGCCTGTGTCTCTGCCTCTCTCTGCGACTCTCATGAATAAATAAATAAAATCTTTTTTTTTTTAATAAATAAAATCTTAAAAAAGTCAACAGGATCTCCATTTAATGATCTATAGAATAAGCATAATTATTGGTACACTATGGAATGAAAAAAATAAAGTGCTTAACAAAGTGTCTGAACAATGTAAATACCTGATAAATAAAAGACTTTAAGGAATATTTAAGACTAAAACTATCATGAGTGGTCACATCCTTAAGTCTAGGTCTGGCAAGTCTATCTGCCATGAATTCCCTTTACAGAGCAGTTTTCACCATTGCTGTTCCAGCAGACATCTTTCCATGTCATTCTGTCATTCCTTTCTATGTATCCAAAGTCTGCCAAGCTGCTTGATCCTTACCTAACTCAGTATAAGGTTTCTTTCACAGCTTTAGAATTTTCCCTTAAAATGCATTAAAAATAAAATGCACATGGCTGTGGGCCCTGTGAAGTTTATTTTTTTCATTTTTTAAAAGAGAATCTTAATATTTTTTTAAGTAATTTATTTTTAAAGGATTAAAATTGTTTTAATATTGGTAATGGCAGTGGCAGACAACTCACAGGATGGAAAACAAGTTTTCCCTCCATTTTTAGTAAAGGTTCAGGTAAAATTTGAATTTAAAGCCAAGTCATAAGCAGTTTTAGGCTCAGCAGAGAACTTTTACAGCAGCAAATCACAGAAGGATGTTTATGCTCTTCTTACAGAAAGATCACTGCCAATTGATTTTTTTGGCAAAACCTACACACATGAATATGTGTAGGATAATTGAAGTAGAATGTGTATTTTTGAAAAGTGACCAATAATATTAAGTAATTCGATAAGCCATTTGAAAACATTCTGTGTGGAATACATGGAAATGTTCAACTTTTATGCGCTGGTAAAAATTCACATGGGATATTTTTGTCTTGGAAATTTTGTTTTGAATTGTTTTCCATGGTGAAATGTACCTGTAGTGGCCATCTCTGCTTCAGGTAAAAGGCAGTTGTTGTTAGAGAAAAAGAGTAGGGCCTGCCTTCATTCAGTGAGTACACATCAGAGTACCTGTGCTAGGTTCTGAGGTTGCTGTGATGGTTAGACAAATGGGCATGGTCCTCATGGAGTCACAGCTTCGCAGAGGGGACAGACACAACACACAAAGGTGGAAGAGTAATTCATTTCAGTTGTGATAAATGCCAAGAAAGGGAAGTAGAATTAGAAGGGGAAGCCAGGGACTAGAGCATGGCTACCTTAATATTCAGATTGTGTACACTAGAATTCATCCCAATGCTTTCTGAGAGATGGCACCTGGGGGTTTTAGATGTGACAGTTTTAACTGCACAAGGGAAGGGGAAAGGGCGTGGGGGGAACTGATGTTTATTGAGACTTATTATTGTGTGTCATGCACTTTAAATGCATTGTTTAGTTTTGAGAACAGGTTTAAGAGAGAGAGAAATAATTATTCCCATTACACATGAAAAAGCTTTGCAGTGGAGTCAAGTTATTTCTGCATGTTGTCCCTATAACTGTGTAGGACTGAGCTCAGACCTGGCTGGCCCCCAACACACTACTTTCAGATACTTTAGCCCTTCTGGTAGATTTTTCACATTAAATCAATAGCCTTCCTTCACCTTAGGCCAATACACCTCATGAATATTTTCTATAAAAGTACTATATAGTATTATCACACAAGTCAGAGTTTCCTCTTTTCACCTGAGATTCTCTCAAAGCAAATAGAAAATGAGACATAACTGTGTCCTAAGTGACCAGAAAAAAATTTAACCTCCTTACAATCATTTGAAATAGTTTTGCTTGAAAAAAGTCTATTGATTCATGAAAACTAAACTTGTAAAAACAGACCTAATTCAGGAAGTATAGTTTTTTGGTATTTATCAGGGAAAATGGTCAATTCCACAAATACTCTTTTAGTTATGTTTTCTAATGCAATGCAGGGCCTTTAAATTAGATTTTATAAAGTCTGGCTTTTGAGAAAATATAAAATGGAAAAATATTTCAAAGTCATACAGGCATATGAGACTGAACTATTTTATATATATATATATATATGCAAGCTTTGATTCACATAATATAATCTATGAATGTGGAGATGATTCACAAAGTAGAAAAGAGTGACACAAATACAGGAAAGGAGAAGAAAACTGCTTTCAGGTGCAGAGAATTGAATGCATAATTCAACAGTTAAAAAGAGTAAATTTATGGCCAGCTGATCAGTTAACATTATTTGTGGCTTCCTGTGGTTAAGTGATATAGCTAATTCCATTCTCTTTCATGAGCCACAAACAACATTCATTTGCCAATATGAGAATTAAGCTGACACACTGAGTAAATGGGTCTAAAAACCAACTAATAGAAGTGGAAGTTTGTGAATATTGGCCTATCAGTGTCAATTTCAGGTTTCACACAAAACACCCAGACTGCTTCCCAGAAATCTTTATTCCATTGGTATTCATTTGGTATTGGACATTAGTTATTTACTTATAAAATATGTGCTCATTACAAAGGTCTGTGAGTGCAGTTACATTAATTATTCATCCTAAGATTCTGAAACATGTTGGAGGTTCTGAAAGGTAATTTAAACTGCTGATGGGAAATGTTTCACATGAGAGCCCATCAGCAGGATTTCAGGAAGTGGGTCATGGATTTGGAAGGAAGCAACCAATCACACACTGCTATCATTTTCTTTAAAGTTCTCCACTTTAAAGGTAAAAAGGTAAAAGAGATAATTAAGAAATACCCCTTTTTCCTAAAAATGAATATATTAGAAATGGATGAAAAATATATAAACTTCTTTACCTTCTTCTACCCCCACCCACTTCCTTGAGTGAGTAAAGACTAAGAATTATAATAAGATGATAGAAATCATATTTGTTTTATTATGTTTATTGGAATAAGGGTATATCATGTTTTAAGTATAGCCTATATCAATATAGAAATATAGATGCAGTCAGAGAAGGACAAACATTATATGTTCTCATTCATTTGGGGAATATAAATAATAGTGAAAGGGAAAATAAGGGAAGGGAGAAGAAATGTGTGGGAAATATCAGAAAGGGAGACAGAACATAAAGACTGCTAACTCTGGGAAACGAACTAGGGGTGGTAGAAGGGGAGGAGGGCGGGGGGTGGGAGTGAATGGGTGACGGGCACTGGGTGTTATTCTGTATGTTAGTAAATTGAACACCAATAAAAAAATAAATTAAAAAAAAAAAGAAATATAGATGTAAAGACAACAATTAGAAGATTGTTAATTCAGTTTAAGAAATGTTTCATTTTTAAATGTTGAATATATTTTCCATGATATTTAAATATCAACCTCTCAATGCCTTTAAATAATTTTTTACTATTTTTTAAAAATTTTAGTTTTAATGACTCTAAACCCCCCTAAAATCCTAGTCATTGGTTTCATACAGACATGCACACAGGTTACGCAAACATAAATACATCTCATTGTTAAAAACTCAAACTATATAGAACTGTAGTCAGGAAAATGTAGAAATCTCCTTTTATTATTCCCCCCAACTCCATTTTCCTCCTGAAGGGGAGCACTGTCAACAATTTTATGAGCATTGTTTCTATCCTCTTTCTCTTCATTTGCATGTAAACATACACACAAATACATCTTTTTTGCAAAAACGGGATAAAGTACTTTTAAAAATTAAAAATAGAAATTAAATTAAAAAATTAAAAATTAGAAATATTAGAATAAATAATCTCTCACATGAAGAAATGTTTATTTTTATAATCATTATTAACTTGTTCTGTTTTCTTTTGGGTTAATTACCTAGCATGAATTTGTAGCAGTCCTTCAATAATGGTAAATCTTGTAATCTTGTGTTCTGTGTCAAGTACTTGGAATATATTGCTGGTTCAAATTTTTCTCTTTGTAATGAATAATGAAGATGTATTTGCACTTTCTGATGAGATAATCTATGAAGGTATAGACTGAAAGTCGTTACATAAATACATAGTGTTTGATTTTGCAGTGAGAAGAAAGGAAGATACATTACAAGAAATCTCTAACTTCCCTGGGAGATTTAGTGAACTAAAAATGAACCCTGATATTTCAAGAGAGTTAGAGCCCTTTTGTTAAAGATACAACATACTACATTTACATGTAAGAGGGAACCTGGGGACAGAAGTAGGTTTTAACAAGTTTAATATGCACTTCCCCCCCCAGAGTATATTAAAAAAAATTATCTTATGGTAAACTTTATTTTTTTAAAATTTCAATGGTGATTAATACACATGGATGAAATAATTCAACTAGTCTGGAATGGTACTATCTTCTGACCCTGTTCCTATGACCATGATTAATCTTACTCTAAGAGATACATTTTGAAGTGTTTTTGTTACCCCTCACCCCCAATTCCAGAAGCAAATTCTTTTTATTTTATTGAAGTTGAATTTGATTAAATCAAGAGATCCTTTATTCTCTAACAATAGGGCCTTATGTCAAGATATTTGAACAGTTAGCCTTATATTGGGATTTTTCAGTAGATTCCTCTTGGGGTTCTGACACTCATAGTTGGAGATGTGCCCTTGGTAATGTTACCCTTTGTGGGTAACAAAGGGTTACCCACATCTTTCTACTCTGAGGGCACATGTGTGACTAAGAAGTAGGTGGATAAAATGTTCATTCAACAAATATTTGTTGAACATCTGTTACATGAGGCTATATAAAGGCATGTTCTAGGGCTAGGGGATACAAATATGAACTAAACAAAAAAGTACCTGTACTCATGCAGCTTACATTTTAATAAAGCATATTGTCATTAAATAAGAAGAAATATAAAGAGTGAAACATTAATAAATTCCATAAAAAATAATACACAGCAGGGTATACTTGAAATAGAGTATCAGGGAAAGCTTTTATCAGAAAGATAAATTTGAACAGAAACCAAAATGAAACTAGTGACTAAGCCTTCAGGAGAAAAAGTACTCCAGGCAGAGGAAATGTCAAGTCAAAGTTCCTTCAGCAGAAACATATTCTTGGGAATTTCACAAAGGCCCGTATCCTGGAGTGGAGTGAGTACAGGGGGGAATAATAGGATTTCAAGTGAGAGACCAGAAATGTGATCAGGAGATAAGCCAAATGGGGTGTAGAGGCCAGGCAGAAAAATTTTGATTTGTTTAGTGTGATGGAAAGCCTTTTGATGGTTTTCAGCAAGAGATTTCCATCATCTTTTTTTTTTTTTTTTAAGAATCTCTTACCACCTGCACAACCATTTATACTGATTAGCTTTCAGTATACTGTTTTTTTTCTAATAATTTTTTTTATTGGTGTTCAATTTACCAACATACAGAATAACCCCCAGTGCCCATCACCCAATCACTCCCACCACCACCCCCGCTCTCCTCCCCTTCCACCACCCCTAGTTCGTTTCCCAGAGTTAGCAGTCTTTACGTCCTGTCTCCTTTTCTGATATTTCCCACACATTTCTTCTCCCTTCCCTTATATTCCCTTTCACTATTATTTATATTCCCCAAATGAATGAGAACATACACCGTTTGTCCTTCTCCGACTGACTTCACTCAGCATAATACCCTCGAGTTCCATCCACGTTGAAGCAAATGGTGGGTATTTGTCATTTCTAATAGCTGAGTAATATTCCATTGTATACATAAACCACATCTTCTTTATCCATTCATCTTTCGCTGGACACCGAGGCTCCTTCCACAGTTTGGCTATCGAGGCCATGGCTGCTATAAACATCGGGGTGCAGGTGTCCCGGCGTTTCATTGCATCTGTATCTTTGGGGTAAATCCCCAACAGTGCAATTGCTGGGTCGTAGGGCAGGTCTATTTTTAACTCTTTGAGGAACCTCCACACAGTTTTCCAGAGTGGCTGCACCAGTTCACATTCCCACCAACAGTGTAAGAGGGTTCCCTTTTCTCCGCATCCTCTCCAACATTTGTTGTTTCCTGCCTTGTTCATTTTCCCCATTCTCACTGGGGTGAGTTGGTATCTCATTGTGGTTTTGATTTGTATTTCCCTGATGGCAAGTGATGCAGAGCATTTTCTCATATGCATGTTGGCCATGTCTATGTCTTCCTCTGTGAGATTTCTGTTCATGACTTTTGCCCATTTCATGATTGGATTCTTTGTTTCTTTGGTGTTGAGTTTGATAAGTTCTTTATAGATCTTGGAAACTAGCCCTTTATCTGATATGTCATTTGCAAATATCTTCTCCCATTCTGTAGGTTGTCTTTGAGTTTTGTTGACTGTATCCTTTGCTGTGCAAAAGCTTCTTATCTTGATGAAGTCCCAATAGTTCATTTTTGCTTTTGTTTCTTTTGCCTTCGTGGATGTATCTTGCAAGAAGTTACTGTGGCCGAGTTCAAAAAGGGTGTTGCCTGTGTTCTTCTCTAGGATTTTGATGGAATCTTGTCTCACATTTAGATCTTTCACCCATTTTGAGTTTATCTTTGTGTATGGTGAGAGAGAGTGGTCTAGTTTCATTCTTCTGCATGTGGATGTCCAATTTTCCCAGCACCATTTATTGAAGAGACTGTCTTTCTTCCAATGGATAGTCTTTCCTCCTTTATCGAATATTAGTTGACCATAAAGTTCAGGGTCCACTTCTGGGTTCTCTATTCTGTTCCATTGATCTATGTGTCTGTTTTTGTGCCAGTACCACACTGTCTTGATGACCACAGCTTTGTAGTACAACCTGAAACCTGGCATTGTGATGCCCCCAGATATGGTTTTCTTTTTTAAAATTCCCCTGGCTATTCGGGGTCTTTTCTGATTCCACACAAATCTTAAAATAATTTGTTCTAACTCTCTGAAGAAAGTCCATGGTATTTTGATAGGGATTGTATTAAATGTGTATATTGCTCTGGGTAATATTGACATTTTCACAATATTAATTCTGCCAATCCATGAGCAGAATCTCTTTGTGTCTTCCTCAATTTCTTTCAGAAGTGTTCTATAGTTTTGAGGGTATAGATCCTTTACATCTTTGGTTAAGTTTATTCCTAGGTATCTTATGCTTTTGGGTGCAATTGTAAATGGGATTGACTCCTTAATTTCTCTTTCTTCAGTCTCATTATTAGTGTATAGAAATGCCACTGATTTCTGGGCATTGATTTTGTATCCTGCCACGCTACCAAATTGCTGTATGAGTTCTAGCAATCTTGGGGTGGAGACTTTTGGGTTTTCTATGTAGAGTATCATGTCATCCGCGAAGAGGGAGAGTTTGACTTCTTCTTTGCCAATTTGAATGCCTTTAATGTCTTTTTTGTTGTCTGATTGCTGAGGCTAGGACTTCCAGTACTATGTTGAATAGCAGTGGTGAGAGTGGACATCCCTGTCTTGTTCCTGATCTTAGGGGAAAGGTTCCCAGTGCTTCCCCATTGAGAATGATATTTGCTGTGGGCTTTTCGTAGATGGCTTTTAAGATGTTGAGGAATGTTCCCTCTATCCCTACACTCTGAAGAGTTTTGATCAGAAATGGATGCTGTATTTTGTCAAATGCTTTCTCTGCATCTAATGAGAGGATCATATGGTTCTTGGTTTTTCTCTTGCTGATATGATGAATCACATTGATTGTTTTACGAGTGTTGAACCAGCCTTGTGTCCCGGGGATAAATCGTACTTGGTCATGGTGAATAATTTTCTTAATGTTGGATCCTATTGGCCAGTATCTTGTTGAGAATTTTTGCATCCATGTTCATCAGGGATATTGGTCTGTAATTCTCCTTTTTGGTGGGGTCTTTGTCTGGTTTTGGAATTAAGGTGATGCTGGCCTCATAGAATGAATTTGGAAGTACTCCATCTCTTTCTATCTTTCCAAACAGCTTTAGGAGAATAGGTATGGTTTCTTCTTTAAACGTTTGATAGAATTCCCCTGGGAAGCCATCTGGCCCTGGACTCTTGTGTCTTGGGAGGTTTTTGATGACTGCTTCAATTTCCTCCCTGGTTATTGGCCTGTTCAGGTTTTCTATTTCTTCCTGTTCCAGTTTTGGTAGTTTGTGGCTTTCCAGGAATGCGTCCATTTCTTCTAGATTGCCTAATTTATTGGCGTACAGCTGTTCATAATATGTTTTTAAAATCGTTTGTATTTCCTTGGTGTTGGTAGTGATCTCTCCTTTGTCATTCATGATTTTATTAATTTGAGTCTTCTCTCTCTTCTTTTAAATAAGGCTGGCTAATGGTTTATCTATCTTATTAATTCTTTCAAAGAACCAACTCCTGGTTCTGTTGATCTGTTCCACAGTTCTTCTGGTCTCGATTTTGTTGAGTTCTGCTCGAATCTTTATTAACTCTCTTCTTCTCCTGGGTGTAGGATCTATTTGCTGTTTTTTCTCTAGCTCCTTTATGTGTAAGGTTAGCTTTTGTATTTGAGTTCTTTCCAGTTTTTGAATGGATGCTTGTATTGCGATGTATTTCCCCCTTAGGACTGCTTTTGCTGCATCCCAAAGATTTTGAACGGTTGTATCTTCATTCTCTTTAGTTTCCATGAATCTTTTTAATTCTTCCTTAATTTCCTGGTTGACCCTTTCATCTTTTAGCAGGATGGTCCTTAACCTCCACGTGTTTGAGGTCCTTCCAAACTTCTTGTTGTGATTTAGTTCTAATTTCAAGGCATTATGGTCTGAGAATATGCAGGGGACGATCCCAATCTTTTGGTATCGGCTCAGACCCGATTTGTGACCCAGTATGTGGTCTATTCTGGAGAAAGTTCCATGTGCACTTGAGAAGAATGTGTATTCAGTTGAGTTTGGATGTAAAGTTCTGTAGATATCTGTGAAATCCATCTGGTCCAGTGTATCATTTAAAGCTCTCGTTTCTTTGGAGATGTTGTGCTTAGAAGACCTATCGAGTATAGAAAGAGCTAGATTGAAGTCACCAAGTATAAGTGTATTATTATCTAAGTATTTCTTCACTTTGGTTAATAATTGATTTATATACTTGGCAGCTCCCACATTCGGGGCATATATATTGAGGATTGTTAAGTCCTCTTGTTGGATAGATCCTTTAAGTATGAGATAGTGTCCCTCTTCATCTCTCACTACAGTCTTCGGGGTAAATTTTAGTTTATCTGATATAAGGATGGCTACTCCTGCTTTCTTTTGAGGACCATTCGAATGGTAAATGGTTCTCCAACCTTTTATTTTCAGGCTGTAGGTGTCCTTCTGTCTAAAATGAGTCTCTTGTAGACAGCAAATAGATGGGTCCTGCTTTTTTATCCAGTCTGAAACCCTGCGCCTTTTGATGGGGTCATTAAGCCCGTTCACATTCAGAGTTACTATTGAGAGATATGAGTTTAGTGTCATCATGATATCTATTCAGTCCTTGTTTTTGTGGATTGTTTCACTGAACTTCTTCTTAAAGGGGAATTTTAAGAGTCTCCCTTAAAATTTCTTGCAGAGCTGGTTTGGAGGTCACATATTCTTTCAGTTGCTGCCTGTCTTGGAAGCTCTTTATCTCTCCTTCCATTTTGAATGAGAGCCTTGCTGGATAAAGGATTCTTGGTTGCATGTTCTTCTCATTTAGGACCCTGAATATATCCTGCCAGCCCTTTCTGGCCTGCCAGGTCTCTGTGGAGAGGTCTGCTGTTACCCTAATACTCCTCCCCATAAAAGTCAGGGATTTCTTGTCTCTTGCTGCTTTAAGGATCTTCTTTTTATCTTTGGAATTTGCAAGCTTCACTATTAAATGTCGAGGTATTGAACGGTTTTTATTGATTTTAGGGGGGGATCTCTCTACTTCCTGGATCTGAATGCCTGTTTCCCTTCCCAGATTAGGAAAGTTTTCAGGTAGAATTTGTTCAAATACATATTCTGGCCCTCTATCCCTTTTGGCGCCCTCGGGAACACCAATTAAACGTAAGTTTTTCTTCCTCAGGCTGTCGTTTATTTCCCTTAATCTATCTTCATGGTCTTCAATTGTTTGTCTCTTTTTTCCTCAGTTTCCCTCTTTGCTATCAACTTGTCTTCTATGTCACTCACTCGTTCTTCCACCTCGTTAACCCTTGTCGTTAGAACTTCTAGTTTGGATTGCATCTCATTCAATTGATTTTTAATTTCTGCCTGATTAGCTCTAAATTCTGCAGTCATGAAGTCTCTTGAGTCCTTTATGCGTTTTTCTAGAGCCACCAGTAGCTGTTTAATAGTGCTTCTGAATTGGCTTTCTGACATTGAATTGTAATCCAGATTTTGTAACTCTGTGGGAGAGAGGACTGTTTCTGATTCTTTCTTTTGAGGTGAGGTTTTCCTTCTAGTCATTTTGCTCAGTGCAGAGTGGCCAAAAGCAAGTTGTATTGGGAAAAGGAGAAAAAGAGAGGAGAGAAAGAAGGAAAGAAAAGAGAAAGAGGAAAAAAAAAGGAAGAAAAAAACGAAAAAAAAGAAATAGAGAAAAAGAAAGGAAAAACAGGGGGTGGGGGAAGGAAACAAATCAAAAAGCAAAGCAAAACAAAACAAAACAAAACAACAACAACAAAAAAAAAAAAAGAAAGAAAATAAGAACCACGGGGGAGTATCTTCTGATTCTGTGTACTTTAAGTCCCTTGGCTTCCCCTGGAAATTGTCCGTCTAGCTGGTCTTCTGGGGGAGGGGCCTGTTGTACTGATTTTCAGGTGTTAGCACTTGGGGGAGCTGCTCTGCCCCCTGCCTGGTGCAGGGCTCAGTGGGGGTTGTTTACCCCGTCAAACCCCTGGAGGAACAACCCCAGTGGCGGCGGCCAGCTCTGGAGCCCTGGATCAGCTCCCGCAGTAACTCCAGAGCTCTAGGTCTGCAGGGCCTGGAGGCTCCGGGCGGGGCTGCTGATCTGGCTTGCGCTGTTGGATTCGCGCTCCTGCCCCGCAGCCCCCTCCGCGGAGCCGCCGCCCGAGCCCCCCCGAGCTGCTCCCGCCCCGCAGCCCCCTCCGCGGAGCCGCCCCCAAGCCCCCCGAGCTGCTCCGGGTCCCGCCGTGCGCGCTGCAGCCCTTAGGGAGCTCGGCGCACTCTCCCGGGGCGCAGGTGTCTGTTAGTGTCCCCTGGAGCCCGAGGGCATCCCCGCCCTCCTGCGTCCTGCTCCACCTCCCTGCGAGCCCCTTTCCGCCCGGGAAGGTCGGTGCAGCTCCTGCTCCTCCGGGACGGGGCTCTCCTGTCCTGGGGACACTCGCCCCGGCCTCAGCCCAGCTCCTCGCGGGGCCCCTCCCCCTGGAGGCCTTTGTTTATTTCTTTTTTCCGTCTTCCTACCTTGATAGAAGCGCAAACTCTTCTCACTGTAGCATTCCAGGTGTTCTCTCTTTAATTCTCAGGCCGAATTCATAGATTTTCAGGATAATTTGAAGGTTTTCTAGGTAATTTGGTGGAGACAGGTGATTTGGAGACCCTACTCTTCCGCCGTCTTGCCCCTCCTCCTTTCCATCATCTCTTACATTTAAGAGAATTGATCTGGCTGCTGTGGTCTGCTGATGTATTAATAATAGTTGGAAATCTTGGTATAGAAAGCACCTCACAGAGGGTAAATGCAAACTTTGGAAAAGTAGACAATCTCAGATTCATACTGGAGCTATTCAGTATAAAACTCCTTTTAAGATTTTCCAGGCACATGATGCTTTGTCAGCTATTAAACTGGGCGAGGAGGAGAAGAGGTGGAAGGTAAAGGCGGGGTGAGAGATCCATAAAAGTCCATCCTAGAAGGCAAACACTTCTATCATGTGCAGGGCTTAAGTTGAGAGTTTGAACAGATGACCATGTGTAGTATTTCTAAATATTTAAAAGTTATCAGTCATGCTAAACATTCATTCCATTCTCACACTTTGATGATTACCCCTCCAAAATTACCTGTAAGCCAGCATTTGAAGATTTCTTGACTTCTTGGAGTTTCTATATTCAACTATATTAGTAAGATAACTTCATCATCAAAAGACATTAAAGAGTCAAAAGATAAGCTATGGATTGTGAAAAGGTATTTGAAACCTATGTAGCTGACAAAATTCGTTTTCAGAATATAGGAGAATAAAAAACAGATAGCTTAATTAAAAATGGACAAAACACATGAATAGGTATTTCCCACAAGGCAAAAAGAGAAATAAACCGTGAAAATTTGAAATATTTCATTTCATTAAAATCAAAGAAATGCAAAGTGAAACTGGAATGACTCCTTGCATGTCTAAAAAAGTCTCCTCTCTATTTTTGTAGTTGTTTGAATAGTTTTGTAAGGGATTTCAGGCTCAAACCATTTTATCACCTTCAGAATCTGAGCGTTTTTTTTTTTTTTTGTTGTTGTTGTTGTTTTTTCTCCCTAGCATTCAGAACCAATAAGTAATACAGTGCAACTCCAATATTGGTTTTGCTTTAGGTAAATTTTATTTTTTCTATGAAAGACTGTAAACTTTGTTTTTTTTCCTTTGAAGTTCTGAAATTTCTCTGACATAAGCCTGAATGAAGTTTTTATATTTTATTTATATATAAATTTTAAATTCAGCCTGTCAAGGTCTATCAGCCTATAAAGATTCATTTCTTTCCTCAGCTAAAATATATCTTCTTGAGAATATCTTTATCTTATGATTTTTTGGTTTCTCTCTCAGATTCTTATGATGGATATTAGATTTTATGCTTTTGTTCTATCTCAACTTTTCTCTCATAGTTTCTGTTTTTGCTTTTTATTTCTATATTCAAAGACTTTCTTTGATGTTTTCTTCCAGGTCATTTATTTGCTTTTCGGGGTTGCCTATACTTAACCCTTTTTTTTTTTTAATTTTTATTTATTTATGATAGTCACAGAGAGAGAGAGAGAGAGAGAGAGAGAGGGGCAGAGACACAGGCAGAGGGAGAAGCAGGCTCCATGCACCGGGAGCCCGACGTGGGATTCGATCCCGGGTCTCCAGGATCGTGCCCTGGGCCAAAGGCAGGCGCTAAACCGCTGCGCCACGCAGGGATCCCTACTTAACCCTTTTATTCAATTTCTCATTTCATCAGTTGTATTTTCTTCTTTTAAAATTCATTTTATCTTAATTTTTGTCTTGATTTACCAGGATTCTTGTTCTTTGATTGCTCTTTTTGCCCTCAGTAGGTTTTTCTTGCTTTGTGGTTATAGTAGCTACCTCAAATATTTGGATAAAATCATTTATAATTTTTGTTATGTATCTTCTTTTCCAGAGTTATTTCTCTTCAACCATGTGAATTTTTTTCATTTGTTCTGCTTTATCCTTCTCTTTTTTGCTGTCACTTTTTCTGAAATGGTAGATTATTATCCATTTATATTTAAGAATAAAAGATTAATTGATTATACAATTAATATCAAATCAGGCATAATATGAGAGAAGAGTGAGCATACTAAGTTATGCTTAAATTTTATTGATTTTAGTAAGTAGGAAATTATGGATGTTTTAAAGCATATGTTTGTTAATGAAACATCATATGTAGTTTTTTTTTTTTGAATATGTAGTTCTTTCTATGTGTAATCAAGGAAGAGAATCAAACTGGTGAGGGAGCTATACAATTATGGCGGGGGGGGGGATTGTGACTGCAGCAAGGGCATAACAAACAGTTTAGGAGAGACTAGAATAACTGGCAGATAAGGAGCCCAGGTTAATAACTACAGGTGTCAAACACGTTAATAAATGGGAAAGAGAGACCCAAGATTGTGTTTTAGGAATGATTAAAAGACCTAAATTTTCTTGAAATGACAGCAACTCTATGTCACCAAATCTAAGGTGCTTTTGAGGATAAGATGCATCATGTTTTTATACCACCAAGAAAAAAAATGACTGCCAGTTATATCTTAGTAAAGATCTCTCTTATCATTTAAAATATATTCGGACTTAGTTAGACATAATTTTAATACTATGCATCCATAAAAAGGAAAACGTAAAATAATTGGTTAAGGTATAACTAAAGCTTTTGTTAACCTTTATGAGTCTTCTGAACCACTTATTGGCTCTAAATTATTAGTGTTTGTGTTTTTCTGCATAATTTCACCTTTTTTAGTTTACAGAGCATTATACTATAGCATTTTCTAGAAATATGCTACTCTTATTCTGGGATTTTCTTCCAAATCTATGACACCCCTTCAGCAAATTTTGTTACTGTTGTTTTCATATTTTTGACAGCAGGTATCAATGGAAAATTTTCAGTCAATAATCAAGGGTCATAATTCTTCCTTTAAGTATCCTTAAATATTTTGTTGTCTTTGAAATGTCTTTGAAATGTCAAAGGCTTGCTGTTTCCAGTCATACTTCTTGGAATAGCAACCAAGTAAATGCATGAGCAAGCAGTGACCACACCTGCTCCTGGTTGACCTGGACTAGATGATACCCTTCATTATAAGATGTACCCAAATTTCAAAGATGTTAAATGTGGGGAAGAAAACGGAATGTTTTAGAAATGGTGAAATAAGCAGAACTTCTCTGTTTCTGGAAGACAAAGCTTTTATGGCCTCTGTTAGTTATAGTAAAATACTGATAAGAGATATGGCATTTTTAATAACACTAATAGCCAGAGTCTGTTGATCATAATTATAGGAAAATCAGTCAGATATAATTGGTTACTTTCACTTTTCAAGAATATCTTATTTCAACAAAGGGAAAAGGAGTCCAACCATGTGGGGAAAAGAAGTCCAACCATGTGATTGATGACTTGGGTATGCTTTTTTGAACTGTGTCGTTAGGCACTATGTTCCACCTCCAGTGTCAACTATTCACAAACTAGCTCTATAATTTGACTTTCAGAAGATTGTATTTTTTTTTTAGAAGCTTGTATTCTTATACCTTTGGGTTTAAAAATTATCAAAAGCCTAGGAATTAAAATAAACAATATTTTGTAGAATCAGTGAAATCTAGAGAAGTGTAAGGATAAGGAAAGCAGTTACATGCAATGGTGCTAGTGTTTTGTAACTGTTTTTATTATAAAGGTGCATGTTTTATAATTACTGTATTTATGCAAGCTTGTGTTTGTTTAAGGGATTTGAGGTGTTTAAAAGATTTAGTCATGTTATGTTTGTAATTGCAGTTTGAATTTGTAAAGGATTTTATTTTTTTTTTTTTTTTTTTTTTTTTTTTTTTTTTTTTTTTTATTTTTTAAAGTTTTATATTAGTGATGATTTTTAATAACTACAGAATAACACCCAGTAATAGTCACTCTACATAAAAGGCTCTGTGGGCCTTAGATATCTATCAGTAAGGAGTTCGTATTTTCAAAGATTGGCTTCTTTACATTGTTGTTCTCTCCTTTCTGTTAGGTGTAGACATTTCACTTCCATTTCACTCTATACCTTACTCCTTAGCTCACCCAGAATTTCATTTCTTTAAAAGAATTCTATGGTATTATCTTGGGGCTTCTCCTGCCTGATACCATGACTCAGGATAATAGGCTTAAAGGAAGATCACACTGTTGTGCAAAGTGTATTTCTCCTTGATTATAGCTGCATTAATATTCCCTTGTATTCATAAACCACACCTTCTGGGATCCCATTCAGCTTTCGTTGTTGTACACCGAGCTTTTCCACAGTCTTGGCTGATTTTTGCCTTGTTGTGGAAACTCTAGTTGCCTGTGTTACTATCTCAGTCTCCTTAATATTCAGCCCATCCCTCTTGTAAATCCCCAACAGTGCAATTGCTAGGGTTGGGGAGGGAATGTATAACCTACCTCTTGAGGAACCTCCACACAGTTTTCCAGAGTGGCTGCACCAGTTCACATTCCCACCAAGTGTAAAGGGTTCCCTTTTCTCCGCATCCTCTCCAACATTTGTGGTTTCCTGCCTTGTTAATTTTCCCCATTCTCACTGGTGTGAGGTGGTATCTCATTGTAGTTTTGATTTGTATTTCCCTGATGGCAAGTGATGCAGAGCATTTTCTCATATGCATGTTGGCCATGTC
This sequence comes from Canis lupus dingo, assembly GCF_003254725.2. Taxonomy (NCBI): domain Eukaryota; kingdom Metazoa; phylum Chordata; class Mammalia; order Carnivora; family Canidae; genus Canis; species Canis lupus. The sequence continues at coordinate 17,463,397 of NC_064245.1, read as the reverse complement.
TATGTCTTCCTCTGTGAGATTTCTGTTCATGTCTTTTGCCCATTTCATGATTGGATTGTTTGTTTCTTTGGTGTTGAGTTTAATAAGTTCTTTATAGATCTTGGAAACTAGCCCTTTATCTGATATGTCATTTGCAAATATCTTCTCCCATTCTGTAGGTTGTCTTTGAGTTTTGTTGACTGTATCCTTTGCTGTGCAAAAGCTTCTTATCTTGATGAAGTCCCAATAGTTCATTTTTGCTTTTGTTTCTTTTGCCTTCGTGGATGTATCTTGCAAGAAGTTACTATGGCCGAGTTCAAAAGGGTGTTGCCTGTGTTCTTCTCTAGGATTTTGATGGAATCTTGTCTCACATTTAGATCTTTCATCCATTTTGAGTTTATCTTTGTGTATGGTGAAAGAGAGTGGTCTAGTTTCATTCTTCTGCATGTGGATGTCCAATTTTCCCAGCACCATTTATTGAAGAGACTGTCTTTCTTCCAATGGATAGTCTTTCCTCCTTTATCGAATATTAGTTGCCCATAAAGTTCAGGGTCCACTTCTGGATTCTCTATTCTGTTCCACTGATCTATGTGTCTGTTTTTGTGCCAGTACCACACTGTCTTGATGACCACAGCTTTGTAGTACAACCTGAAATCTGGCATTGTGATGCCCCCAGATATGGTTTTCTTTTTTAAAATTCCCCTGGCTATTCGGGGTCTTTTCTGATTCCACACAAATCTTAAAATAATTTGTTCTAACTCTCTGAAGAAAGTCCATGGTATTTTGATAGGGATTGCATTAAACGTGTATATTGCCCTGGGTAACATTGACATTTTCACAATATTAATTCTGCCAATCCATGAGCATGGAATATTTTTCCATCTCTTTGTGTCTTCTTCAATTTCTTTCAGAAGTGTTCTATAGTTTTGAGGGTATAGATCCTTTACATCTTTGGTGAGGTTTATTCCTAGGTATCTTATGCTTTTGGGTGCAATTGTAAATGGGATTGACTCCTTAATTTCTCTTTCTTCAGTCTCATTGTTAGTGTATAGAAATGCCACTGACTTCTGGGCATTGATTTTGTATCCTGCCACGCTACCGAATTGCTGTATGAGTTCTAGCAATCTTGGGGTGGAGACTTTTGGGTTTTCTATGTAGAGTATCATGTCATCGGCGAAGAGAGAGAGTTTGACTTCTTCTTTGCCAATTTGAATGCCTTTAATGTCTTTTTGTTGTCTGATTGCTGAGGCTAGGACTTCCAGTACTATGTTGAATAGCAGTGGTGAGAGTGGACATCCCTGTCTTGTTCCTGATCTTAGGGGAAAGGCTCCCAGTGCTTCCCCATTGAGAATGATATTTGCTGTGGGCTTTTCATAGATGGCTTTTAAGATGTCGAGGAATGTTCCCTCTATCCCTACACTCTGAAGAGTTTTAATCAGGAATGGATGCTGTATTTTGTCAAATGCTTTCTCTGCATCCAATGAGAGGATCATATGGTTCTTGGTTTTTCTCTTGCTGATATGATGAATCACATTGATTGTTTTACGGGTGTTGAACCAGCCTTGTGTCCCAGGGATAAATCCTACTTGGTCATGGTGAATAATTTTCTTAATGTACTGTGGATCCTATTGGCCAGTATCTTGTTGAGAATTTTTGCATCCATGTTCATCAGGGATATTGGTCTGTAATTCTCCTTTTTGGCGGGGTCTTTGTCTGGCTTTGGAATTAAGGTGATGCTGGCTTCATAGAACGAATTTGGAAGTACTCCATCTCTTTCTATCTTTCCAAACAGCTTTAGGAGAATAGGTATGATTTCTTCTTTAACGTTTGATAAAATTCTCCTGGGAAGCCATCTGGCCCTGGACTCTTGTGTCTTGGGAGGTTTTTGATGACTGCTTCAATTTCCTCCCTGGTTATTGGCCTGTTCAGGTTTTCTATTTCTTCCTGTTCCAGTTTTGGTAGTTTGTGGCTTTCCAGGAATGCGTCCATTTCTTCTAGATTGCCTAATTTATTGGCGTATAGCTGTTCATAATATGTTTTTAAAATCGTTTGTATTTCCTTGGTGTTGGTAGTGATCTCTCCTTTCTCATTCATGATTTTATTAATTTGAGTCTTCTCTCTCTTCTTTTTAATAAGGCTGGCTAATGGTTTATCTATCTTATTAATTCTTTCAAAGAACCAACTCCTGGTTCTGTTGATCTGTTCCACAGTTCTTCTGGTCTCGATTTCGTTGAGTTCTGCTCGAATCTTTATTAACTCCCTTCTTCTCTTGGGTGTAGGATCTATTTGCTGTTTTTTCTCTAGCTCCTTTATGTGTAAGGTTAGCTTTTGTATTTGAGTTCTTTCCAGTTTTTGAATGGATGCTTGTATTGCGATGTATTTCCCCCTTAGGACTGCTTTTGCTGCATCCCAAAGATTTTGAACGGTTGTATCTTCATTCTCATTAGTTTCCATGAATCTTTTTAATTCTTCCTTAATTTCCTGGTTGACCCTTTTATCTTTTAGCAGGATGGTCCTTAACCTCCATGTGTTTGAGGTCCTTCCAAACTTCTTGTTGTGATTTAGTTCTAATTTCAAGGCATTATGGTCCGAGAATATGCAGGGGACGATCCCAATCTTTTGGTATCGGTTCAGACCCGATTTGTGACCCAATATGTGGTCTATTCTGGAGAAAGTTCCATGTGCGCTTGAGAAGAATGTGTATTCAGTTGAGTTTGGATGTAAAGTTCTGTAGATATCTGTGAAATCCATCTGGTCCAGTGTATCATTTAAAGCTCTCGTTTCTTTGGAGATGTTTTGCTTAGAAGACCTATCGAGTATAGAAAGAGCTAGATTGAAGTCACCAAGTATAAGTGTATTATTATCTAAGTATTTCTTCACTTTGGTTAATAATTGATTTATATATTTGGCAGCTCCCACATTCGGAGCATATATATTGAGGATTGTTAAGTCCTCTTGTTGAATAGATCCTTTAAGTATGATATAGTGTCCCTCTTCATCTCTCACTACAGTCTTTGGGGTAAATTTTAGTTTATCTGATATAAGGATGCTACCCCTGCTTTCTTTTGAGGACCATTCGAATGGTAAATGGTTCTCCAACCTTTTATTTTCAGGCTGTAGGTGTCCTTCTGTCTAAAATGAGTCTCTTGTAGACAGCAAATAGATGGGTCCTGCTTTTTTATCCAGTCTGAAACCCTGCGCCTTTGATGGGGTCATTAAGCCCGTTCACATTCAGAGTTACTATTGAGAGATATGAGTTTAGTGTCATCATGATATCTATTCAGTCTTTGTTTTTGTGGACTGTTCCACTGAACTTCTTCTTAAGGGGAATTTTAAGAGGCCCCCTTAAAATTTCTTGCAGAGCTGGTTTGGAGGTCACATATTCTTTAGTTGCTGCCTGTCTTGGAAGCTCTTTATCTCTCCTTCCATTTTGAATGAGAGCCTTGCTGGATAAAGTATTCTTGGTTGCATGTTCTTTTCATTTAGGACCCTGAATATATCTTGCCAGCCCTTTCTGGCCTGCCAGGTCTCTGTGGAGAGGTCTGCTGTTACCCTAATACTCCTCCCCATAAAAGTCAGGGATTTCTTGTCTCTTGCTGCTTTAAGGATCTTCTCTTTATCTTTGGAATTTGCAAGCTTCACAATTAAATGTCGAGGTGTTGAACGGTTTTTTATTGATTTTAGGGGGGGATCTCTCTATTTCCTGGATCTGAATGCCTGTTTCCCTTCCCAGATTAGGAAAGTTTTCAGCTAGAATTTGTTCAAATACATATTCTGGCCCTCTGTCCCTTTCGGCGCCCTCGGGAACCCCAATTAAACGTAGGTTTTTCTTCCTCAGGCTGTCGTTATTTCCCTTAATCTATCTTCTTGGTCTTTTAATTGTTTGTCTCTTTTTTTCCTCAGTTTCCCTCTTTGCTATCAACTTGTCTTCTAGGTCACTCACTCGTTCTTCCACCTCGTTAACCCTCGTCGTTAGGACTTCTAGTTTGGATTGCATCTCATTCAATTGATTTTTAATTTCTGCCTGATTAGCTCTAAATTCTGCAGTCATGAAGTCTCTTGAGTCCTTTATACTTTTTTCTAGAGCCACCAGTAGCTGTATAATAGTGCTTCTGAATTGGCTTTCTGACATTGAATTGTAATCCAGATTTTGTAACTCTGTGGGAGAGAGGACTGTTTCTGATTCTTTCTTTTGAGGTGAGGTTTTCCTTCTAGTCATTTTGCTCAGTGCAGAGTGGCCAAAAGCAAGTTGTATTGGGAAAAAGAGAAAAAGAGAGGAGAGAGAAAGAAGGAAAGAAAAGAGAAAGAGAAAAAAAAAAAGGGAAGAAAAAAAAAAAACGAAAAAAAAAAAAAAAAAAGAAGAAAAAGAGAAAGAAAAAGAAAGGAGAAAAAAAAGGGGGTGGGGGAAGGAAACAAATCGAAAAGCAAAACAAAACAAAAACAAAAACAAAAACAAAAACAAACAAAAAAAGAACCACCGGGGAGTATCTTCTGATTCTGTGTACTTTAAGTCCCTTGGCTTCTCCTGGAAGTTGTCCGTCTAGCTGGTGTTCTGGGGGAGGGGCCTGTTGTGCTGATTTTCAGGTGTTAGCAGTTGGGGGAGCTGCTGTGCCCCTGCCTGGTGCAGGGCTCGGTGGGGGTTGTTTACCCCGTGAGGCCGCAGGAGGAACAGCCCCAGTGGCGGGGCAGCTCTGGAGCCCTGGATTCAGCTCCGGCAGGAACTCCGTCTGCAGGGCCTGGAGGCTCCGGGGCGGGGCCGCTGATGTGCTCAGCTGGGGCAGGAGCTTCCTTGCGGTCCTGGGCCCTCCCGGCCTCTGCCTGTCCCGGGGGAGGCGGGATCCTGGGCTGTGTCCGGCGCCCTGTGCTCCGGAGCCTGCGCTGTTGGATTCGCGCTCCCGGGCCGCGCAGCCCCCTCCGCGGAGCTGCCGCCCGAGCCCCTCCGAGCTGCTCCTGGAACCGCGCAGGCCCCTCCGCACGGAGCCTCTTCCTCTGCCCGAGCCCCTCCGAGCTGCTCCCGGGGCCGCGCAGCCCCCTCCGCGGAGCCGCCCGCCCGAGCCCCTTCAGCTGCTCCGGGTCCCGCCAGGTCCCGCCGTGCGCGCTGCAGCCCTTAGGGAGCTCGGCGCACTCTCCTGGGCGCGCAGTTGCTGTTACTGTCCCCGGGAGCCCGAGGGCATCCCCGCCCTCCTGGGTCCTGCTCCAACTCCCCGCGAGCCCCTTTCCGCCCGGGAAGGTCGGTGCAGCTCCTGCTCCTCCGGGACGGGGCTCTCCAGTCCTGGGGACACTCGCCCCGGCCTCAGCCCGGCTCCTCGCGGGCCCCTCCCCCTTGGAGGCCTTTGTTTCTTTACTTCTTTTTCCCCGTCTTCCTACCTTGATAGAAGCGCGAACTCTTCTCACTGTCGCATTCCAGCTGGTCTCTCTTTAAATCTCAGGCCGAATTCATAGATTTTCAGGATAATTTGAAGGTTTTCTAGGTAGTTTGGTGGAGACAGGTGATTTGGGGACCCTACTCTTCCGCCATCTTGCTCCTCCCCCCCTGTAAAGGATTTTAAATCAAATTTGTATTCAATGTCAAAATCCTCGAGAAAAATTGGCTTGCAAAGTGTTCTATATTAGACAGATGATTTTTAATAAACTAAGCAGAAAACAAAGCCCAAATAATAGTGAACTCTACATAAAAGGCTCTGTGGGCATTAGATATCTATCAGTAAGGAGTTCTCTATTTTCAAAAGATCTGGCTTCTCTTCACATGTGTTGCTTCTCTCCTGTTTTGTTAGGTGTAGAGTTCATATTCACTTCCATTTCACTCTATACCTTACTCAGAGTCTTAGCTCAACCCAGAAGATCCTTCACTTTCTTTAGAAAGAATTCTATGGTTTTATCTTGGGGCAAATACTGCTGCCTGATAGCCATGAAGAGGAAGAGAAAGGCTTAAAGGAAGAGCTCACTTGACTGGTCTGTGCAAAGTGTATTCATCTCCTTGATTATAGCCCTATGCATTCTGCTATTCCCTGTTCTTATTCATCCCAAACCTGGCACCCCACTGGGACTCTGCCATTAGAGCAGCTTTCACCTCTGTTGTAGTCTTCTGTAGCTTTTCAGCCTACACTGTCTTGTCTGATTTTTGCCTCTAAGTTGTGGAGATTCTCTAGTTTCCTGATTGTTACTATCTCAGTCTCCTTAATATTCAGCCCAGTCCCTCTTGTTCATTTCTATTATTGTAATTCTAGGAAGTTGGGGAAGGGAATGTATACGGCCTACCATCTTGAACTAGAAACCCGAACTTTTAAAAAGATGTCAACATACAAATTATACTTTCCATGAAGTTAAAGCTTTTCTTAGGGGTTTAAATGAACCTAAAATTTTAGGATATAAATGGTTTGATCCTGCAGGGAAGGTATTATGTTCAGGTTATGTTCACATGTCCTACAGATCTTGCAGGTGCACGCATTAGTTTTGCAGAAAGGTTTGGAGTCACTCTTTAAGCAGTCTCAATTTAGTTTGGGATATCCCAGTTGTACATCTCAAATTTAGAAACATTTTGAGTTCTTAAGGAACAGATTATGTTTTAATTAATGCATTTCAGAGTCACAAAATATTCAGTCATTTTTACCACTAGAATATGTTCCATAAGGAAATAAAATCTAAACCAAAGTACCGTTCCCTCTGTTGCTAACAGGAAAATGTTCTTAAAAAGCTTACCTAATAGAGTTGGATTTACAGACTACTTTCTAAGCAGCTCACCTCACAGCCATCACTGACTTCCGTAACTTAATATAAAGAAAATCTGTTTCTTCATAGATTGTGGTTGTTAAGATTTATTAGTGACTAAAGCATGTAATTCCCATAAATAAGCCAGTTCTGGGTTAGATTCTCCAAGGCCAAAGGGCTCACGTGACATTTTTCATTTGGGTACAGAATGGCCATTTGGGCTTATAGGATCATTGAGCCTACATTCCTAGTAGTTGACACGGATCCATTCAAAGTCTATAAAATATAGGAGATGCCTCCGATGCCTTTAAAGTTTTAAAATAAATAATTCAGACACCTTATAATTTTTTGCCTGCAGGTTCTCTGAAACTAAATGAAAGCAAACTTGGTCAGTACTTAAATGGAAAATAGTTGAATAAAGAATGAAACAAGGGATGGCTAAAGTATCAGTATTTTCCCCCCTATGTTCTTATAATTTTCATGGAGCAATTTCTGGTATAGTGTTAGTACTGTTTTCCAGGGAGTAGTAGTTTTTCAGGTGGGATTTTTCAGTTCTTAGATCAAAGTAATACCACAGAATAATGCTGCTTAGACACAAACTATTTAATCTTTGTAGTTTGACTAAGATAGAAATTTTTAAATCCTATAATTAATAATTCCTCCTAGAAGTTAATGAAAGCATTTCCAAATGTTAGTAGAGTGGCATTTTTTTCCAGAAATTGCATTTCATTATTTTTCCATTTTTCTTTTATTCTGTTCACAAGTCTTGGATAAGCAAAGGCGTAGAATAACGTATATTCTAAACATTTTAAATATAAAAATATAGTAAATTCTGTATTATTTACATATATGTTTATACATAGGTACACATATAGCTCTTTAACAGTTGGGTAAAATTTTCATATGTTGCAGAATATAGTATTTGGGAGGTGGTTGTTTTGCAAAGTGGTGGGACATAAAGAAACAAATATAAGAGTATCTGAGCTTTATATTTATTAAGTACTGATAGTGGGGAAAATCAGCTGTAGATATGTGCTACATGATGTTGAGTGAAATAAAATAACATTATCTACTTCTTGTCTAGCCCTTTGTTATCTCCTGCATCTGATCACAGGTGATGGAAAAACAATAGTATTAGATTTTCCTTGCCTTTTTTTCAATATTAGGTATTCAGTTATGTATTCAAGGTTTTTTATATCTTGAATAATATCAAATAAGGAATAATATCAAATAAGTAAATAACAATTGGTGCTTTGTAAAGGGTTAGATCTGGTGTAGTGGTCTAAAAGGAGTTCTTGTGGCTTGAGTCACATGTGATAGGTGTCAATCAGTATGGCCTTCAGCCACATATTTCTGTATACCAGAACAGGAATATGTTAAAAGATTTTTTTTTTTTTTTAAACTTTGAGGCAATGATCTCATGATTGTTCATGGTTAGGACTGACTTTCTAAGGTCACCTGGTCTCATCTCTTTGAAGCTTACAAAGCTCTAGCCTTCTTCTTTTTCTTCAAATAGGATGAAAACACACATGGGGAACCCTTTTGTTACTTCGGAATGGAAATATACTTCTAGTTGGTGAGAACTTGTCTTTCAATATTCAGCTTTAAGCAGTTTTAAAGGACTGCAAAAATCATCCTCTTTCTTAGATCAAAATTTTTCTGTCTTACTGTGGTCCTTATTAAATCTCTGAATTCCCAGATTCTAGACCCTGTCTTTTTGGTCCTACCCTCCTGACTTTATTGACTTCCTGTGATGTTTGTTGTAAGTTTAGTTTTTTGATTACTGGGCTTTATCCCTGGCCTCTTATGACTATCCTTGGTACTATGTAAATTTTCAGGGTACCTATATGTAGTTATCTGTATGTAACCCCTCTCACCCCTTTGTAGTAGACTGTATTGAAAATAATTTTTAAAGCTAATTGGATCTAAATAAAAGGGAAGAAAGGAAGTACACGGAATAGTTTTGGGGCTAAGAAATACTCTGGATTTTTTAAACATTTAAATTCAATGAATTAACATATATTATTAATTTTAGAAGTAGAGTTCAGTGATTCATCAATTGCATATAACACCCAGTACTCATTACACTCATTAAAGTGTCCTCTTTAACCTATCACCCAGTTAGTTACCCCATACTTCCATCCATCTCCCTTCCAGTAACCCTTAAGTTTGTTTCCTAGGATTAAGAGTCTCTTATGGTTTGTTTCCCTCCTTGACTTTGTTTTATTTTATTTTTCCCTCCCTTCCCCTGTGATCCTCTCTTTTGTTTCTTAAATTCCACATAAGTGAGATCATATGATGATTGTTTTTCTTTGATTGACTTATTTTGCTTAGCATAGTGCCCTCTAGTTCCATCCATATTGTTTTAAATAGTAAAATTTCATTTTTGATGGCTGAGTAATAGTCCATTACACACACACACACACCACATCTTCTTTATCCATTTATCTGTTGTTGGACACTAGGCTCTTTCCATAGTTTGGCTATTGTGGACATTGTTGCTATCAACATTGGGGTGCAGGTGCCCCTTTGGATCACTATGTTTGTATCCTTTGGGTAAATACCTAAGAGTGTAATTGCTGGATTGTAGGGTAGCTCTATTTTTAACTTTTTGAGGAACCTTCATTCTGTTTTCCAGAGTGGCTGCACCAGCTTGCCTTCCCACCAGAAGTGTAAGAGAGTTCCTTTTTTCCACATCCTTGCCAACATCTGTCATTTTTTGGCTTGTTCATTTTAGCCATTCTGATTGGTGTGAGATGGTATCTCATTGTGATTTTGATTTGTATGTCCCTGATGCCGAGTATTGAACATTTTTTAATGTGTCTGTTGGCCATTTATTTATATGTCTTCTTTGGAGAAATAGTCTGTCCACGTCTTCTGCCCACTTCTTGATTGGATTATTTATTCTTTAGGTGTTGAATTTGATAAGTTCTTTATAAATTTGGGATACTAGTCCTTTATCTGATAAGACATTTGCAAATATCTTCTCCAATTCTGTCAGTTGTCTTTTGGTTTTTTCAACAGTTTCCTTTGCTGTGCAGAAGCTTTGTATCTTGATAAGGTCCCAATAGTTCATTTTTGCTTTACTTTCCCTTATCTTTGAAGACATATCTAGCAAGAAGTTGCTGTGGCCAAGGTCAAAGAGTTTGCTGCCTGTGTTCTCCTCTAGGATTTTGATGGATTCCTGTCTCACATTTAGGTCTTTCATCCATTTTGAGTTTATTTTTGTGTATAGTCTAAAGAATTAATAGGTCAACCAGGAAATTAAAGAAGAATTTAAAAATTTCATGGAAAAAATGAAAATGAAAACGGAATTTTACAGAACCTTCGGGATACAGTAAAGGCGGTCCTAAGAGGGAAATATATAGCAATACAAGCTTTTCTCAAGAAAGGCGAAGAGTCTCAAATATACAACTGAGCCTTACAGCTAAAGGAACTGGAGAAAGAGCAGCGTAAACCTAGCTGGAGAAGAGAAATAATAAAGATTAGAGCAGAAATCAATGAAATAGAAACCAAAAGAATGGTAGAACAGATCAACGAAACTAGGAGTTGGTTCTTTGAAAGAATTAATAAGTTCAATAAACTAGCCAGACTTATCAAAAAGAAAAAAAGACCCAAATAAATAAAATCATAAATTAAAGAGGAGAGATCATAACCAACACTGAAGAAATACAAATAATTATAAGAACATATTACAAGCAACTATAAGCCAACAGATTAGGCAATCTGAAGAAATGAATGCATTCCTTAGAAACATGTAAACTACCAACACTGAAACAGGAAGAAATAGAAAACCTGAACAGACCCACAGCCAGCAAAGAAATTGAAGCAGTAATAAAAAGTTTCCCAACAAACAAGAGTCCAGGACCAGATGGCTTCCCAGAAGAATTCTACCAAACATTTAAAGAAGAATTAATACCTATTCTTCTGAAGCTGTTTCAGAAATAGAAATGGAAGGAAAACTTCCAAACTCATTCTGAGGCTAGCATTAGCTTGGTCCCCAAACCAGACAAAGACTCCACCAAAAAGGAAATTTGATTTTGCCAGCAGTATGATAGTTGCCATATTTCCCATTAGCTTTAGAGCATCCGCCAGGGCATAAGCATAGTACAGTGCCTGTCTTTACAGATAGTGCAGTTTACTGAGCCTATGTAATATTGTTTTGTTAAAAATAAATGTACAAAGCCACTCAGAAATCTGTGATGCTATTTTTTATCTGTGGAGTGAAAAATATGTATTTTTCCACTCAGTGTGTCTTTGGGGAGACCATTCATTCTTCAGTCTTGGTTAGTATAACCCAGAAGTATTCCACTCACCATGACTCCAGGAGAAAAGGCCAAATCTTGCCAATCAATGTCACATGCTTGGATAGAACAAACAGTTCAGAAGTGGGCATGTTCCTCAGGTTCAATCCCAGTTAGTTTGAGGCTTTAGCAGAAACTACTGGAAGAGAGACTCTCCCTTTCCATTTGCCTTCTATACTGATAGAAAGTCCTCCTGGAGCTATTAGAAGCCATCCTTACCCACTGCCTGAGAAAGGCATATTTGACAAGAAAGCCAACATGGGGGGAAATAGAGTTAAGGCAGAGGGACAGTGCTCTGATGAATTTATTAGAGCAACTGTATTGAGCACGTGCTTTTGTCCTGTTAGGTGATAGATTCCCCCTTTTGTTTTAAGCTGGTTTGAGTTGGGTTTTTATCTCTGTCACTGAAAGAAGGTTGACTAAGTCAGTAGTTTGAATATAACTTTTAGATGAGAACTATAATAGTTTTGTAATGGATATGCTTACCTTTCTTGTTGGAAATAACATACGGCTTTAAAGCCATTTTTCTTGTTTTCCTTACATAATATGATGGCCCTCTGAGAAGATACTATCAACAAGGCAGTTGATTACACCGTGTTGCATTTCTTAAACAAAGTAGTTCTCAGACAAATTTGAAGACAGATGCATCACCTTGTTTTCTGTTTGGGTCCAGATTCACACCTATTTCCTAAACATTAGGGAGAAAACTTTTTTTTTCTATTGATTTCCTGTGATTGTACATTGATAATGATCTTGGCAGAATGTACCCAAACAGGGGAAATGTAATTACATGCATCAAGTTTCAGTGGCCTTGGATTAGTGTGTGACTTCCATCAGTTACAGAGATGGTAAGTGAGGGATTTTCCCCCTTCTGTGGTTTGGGGCTTTCCATTTCACTCTTTCACCCATCACTGAACTTGAGATGGCATGATGACCATTTCTTATGTCAGATCTTATCTTTTCAGACTTCTGAGTCTGCCTTTTTAATTTCTTTGTTGTCTTATGAATATATGGGCTTGTCTCTGAGAAAATTTCCAGAATGAAGGAGAGCTTGGAAAACATCTCATTATCACAAAAACACGGTTTCTTATGAGCTCTATTCCATATGTAAATACCCACTCATTTGAGTTTCTTTTCAATGTTTGGCATTTCAGTTTGTATACATCTACATATTTATATATAAATTATTCCACACACTTTAGGAGAAACTATTATGGGGGTGGCAAACATTATGTTAAATAATTATCATTTTTACAATTTGAAAGACTTCTTTCCCTTTCTGTTTTAAAAACACTACCCTGTATAGCTTCTGTGGCAATGACATTGAAAGTTCTACAGTTCAGATCCCTGGAATTCAAATAACATATTTGATTCCTGAATAATTAAAGTTCATTGTAATTGGAGATTTCTGTAGAAGCTATTCAGCATATTTCCATGGTCTCTCTACCTTGTCTGCTCAATTGATGAGTTACTGTTTCCAAACTTCTCTGAGAGAAATGCACCTAACAGCTTGTGATGCAAATTATGCACATACAGGATTATGTATTTATACACACAGAGCAGTATTTGTGGTGGCACTTGTGAATGAAAATGATGCTTCCGACCCCTGCTCACTGTCTGATCACATTACACCACTGCTTAAAACTATGAAATGCCACACCATGGTCTGAGAGATAAGTCCCAGTACCCCTGCATGCTGACATGCCTTACCTCTTGTGTTCCCCAGTTCCAGTCCCACTCACGTGTCCCAGGCTCTCATGTGGTTTTAGACTGCTGGGCTTTAGCACAGGCTGTTGTCTCAATCTGCAGTGCTCCCTTCCTGCTTTTGTCCCTGGCAAACTCAAGTCTCCATTTAAGTTTAACGACTTAGATAAGGACTTTATTGACTGCTCTAAGTAACCTTTTGCTCCTTGAACCTGGTGTACTTTCTTATACACTATTATCACAACAATGATAGGATTTGTATTTGCTGAGATGTAATATTAACATAACAGACTAGCAATGGAGGCAAACTTTGTCTACCCTTATTTTACTGAATGGTAAGCCAGGGTGGTTTTGATTTAAGAGTTATGGTTTCTTTTTATTTTTTCAGTTATTATTATTTTTTAAGAGTCATGGTTTCTTTGGTCACAACTGGTGGGAATAGAATACTTTGTGTAATAAGCATACTTCCAAAACTAGAACTCTTTTATAGAACTTACTTTAGACAAGTATACTTTTATGGTTTTACTGATTTGGACCTATTGACCACTTAATGATTGATTTACAAGTACTTCAAGGACTTTCCATCCAAGAATATTCTACTTTATCCCTTGATGTGGAACCACAGGACACATGCACTAAATTACCTGTACCTAAGTTCAAAGTGTTGGTTCAGATTTAAGACCGAAAAATTCTAAGTGAGATGAGTGGAGGTAGGCTCCAGAAACTGGTCTTTCTCCTGAGACAATGCAGACCCAACACTCAGATGAATCCATTCTCTGCTTGAATTACAGCCATGTAAAACCAGTTCCCAGGAATGATGACACTTGTCCTCCTCATTGAGATAGGTAACACTTGGCTATGGGGAGCAGCCACTGCATTGTGCCTTACTGTTTGTTATTCCTTAAAGATGCTTGAGCTCTTTGAGTGAATATGGACACTCAAACTCTCTTAAATGACCCAGGACACTAGAAAATGTTAAGAGTGGAGGGTGGGTCTGGGATACCGGGTCCATAGCCTGCGGTGATGGGTGATAAGGGAGAAAAAACTGGTGTTTTTTTCTAGATGTATGAAAGTGGTTATAAGATGTCAGTAAAACTGAAAATGACCAGATAGGCTCAGATATCTGTCAGGGTAAAGTGCAGTGATGATAAGTCCTCCTGATGATGTTCCCTCTCACTTTTCTTGGCTTAATATGAGCAGTATGTTCAGAGTATGGTGGAATTGGTAAGAGAAGTAATGGTAACTTGAGAATTAGTCTGAAACTGACCTGATTCTGAGATTCAGATGATAATAAAATCTCCTAAGATGATGCAGGTCAACTGTCTCAGCCTTCCATACCTTCATTTCTATTATCCCAAGATCCAGAGGCCTGAAGATAGAGGAAAAGGAGTCTTCATTAGCAGTGAAAATATTAAATTTGTCTTTTATTATTTTTTTATTAAAAATTAAAAAAAAACTTATTTCAGAGAGAGAGAGAAAGGAGAGAGTACAAGTAGGGGCAGGGACAGATGGACAAGCAGACTCCCCACTGAGCGTGGAGCCCCAAAAAGGGCTCTATCCCAAGACCCTGAGATCAAGACCTTAGCTGAAGTTGGACACTTAACTGGTTGAGCCACCCAGGTGTCTCTGTTACATGTCTTTTGAATGTCTTCCCCCTCTCTCCATACGAGCATCTTGCAGCACATATGTCGTCTTTGAATTTTCAGGATCCTTAACATGTAGCGTAAGCCCAGGTCTCCATTGACTAAACTAATGCTGAATGTGTGAATGGGGATGCAGGGTGCCCTTTGATGAAAAGCATACATTTTATGAGACTTCTGATCTGCTTATTTGTATCAAACTTATGACCCCCATGAACATGGCACTCTGAACATGTTCCTAACATTTTGCTAACTTTTGTTTTAAAACCTTTTTGAAGTTGTACACTGACAAGATCAATGCAAAATTGTATGAATGCCATTATTTTCAGCATTCACTCATTTTAGAAGAAAAGGAGACTTCCTTTCCTCACCTCCCACAGCCTGAAGAAAGTTTCCTTTTTGAGAACAAAATTACCATTTGTTTCAAGCTTTCTCTCAATTATAGCAATTTCCACATGTTTTAAAACTATTCTCAGCAAAAGAAAACTCAACATTTGCACTTTTGATGCATAGGCTAATCTAGCAGATACAGGTTTAAAGGCATCATCACTGTGACAGATAATTGGGAAGATTTTTCTTTATTTGCTCCTGGTTATTGCCCATGCTGTCTGTGAACTCAGAAGCAGGACAAACGAAACTGTTTTTTGAGTGCTGTTAAATGGTCCATATAAAGTGGACCTTGGTATTCACTGTCAGACAGCTTCATCTTTTCTTAAGGATAAGACAGCATGCCCATTCAGCTTCAGTTTTCCTATATATTTCTTATGTTTCACAGACTTTGGTTGGAAGGACAGTAAGGGAGCATCCACTGCAAGCAACCAGCTGTGGCCTGCCAATTCTAGTTCCTGACAGGTAGCAAGCTGGATTCTTGGCTGTAAAGAATCTCAAGCAGTTTCGATATGCTCTAGGGAGGGCAACTGTTTAGCCTAAGCAATTCAAAGAGGCATAATTGTGCTTCACAGTACACAGAAAGTCACCACATCTGTTTCATATTTTTGGCTTTTAGAACTGAACTAGAACAGAGAAATAAACATACAGCTTTGAATATAGAGTAAAAACAAGTTCATGGTGCACAGATGAGCATATTGTATGTAACTCAGTGAAAATTTCCTTAATGAGGGTTTCTTTTGGTAAAGTGAGAAATATTTCTGGTGTTAATCAAGGTTTTTTAAAAAAGATTTAATAGAAAATATTATCTATTTAAATGTCAAGGCAGCCTATCATTCTCCCTTAAATCTATTATAGTCAATTGTTGAGATGCCGTGGCGGCATTCACGTGACCTATTGCAAATATTTGGGGAGTCATCTGCACTGCATTAGCCTTTCTAGTGGTAGTTATTTAAAAAAAATAATTTGGATGTAGTAGGCTAAAAACATTCAAGGCAATGAATTAGAACTTCATTAACCACTTTCATCTTTTATTTTGGTTCAAATGTAAATGCAGTCATTTGATATCTAAGTGTATATAATATGTGATGACTGTCTTTTAAAAATGTAATCTAGCAGAAAATACATCTTAATTTGAATGTAACACTGTCTTAAATATAATTTTAATATTCTTCAGCATCTGGCGTCTCAAAGAATGAGGTCATTTGAGGTTAAGAAACTTTTCCCTGCAGTAATAATAGTAATAATAATAATCACACCAACAGTGAAAAAGGCAAGTACTTATCTAAATGATCAAATATCATGGAGAAAAAGGGAAGAAAGAAATTGACATGTATCAAGGTTTTCCTTTTACAGGGGTCTTTACATTATGATGCTTATATATTTCCTATAATAGCTTCACTGTAGATAACATTTTGAGATCTTTTGGATAAAGAACCTGTCGTGAAATAATTAGCTCAAATATTATGAGATCTGCCCTAATCATACTCAGATCCTCTTTTACTTCTTTTCAACTTGCAGTTATGTATTGTTGTATGGGTGTATGTATTACTTATTTTTTTAGAGAGAGAACATGTGGGGAGAGGGGCAGAGAGAGAAGGAGAGAGGGAATCATAAGCAGGCTCCATGCCCACCCTGGAGCAGGTTATGGGGTTTGATCTCATGACCCTGAGATCAAGACTGGAGCTGAAATCAAGAGTCAGAAGCTTAACTGACTGAGCCACCTGGGCTCCCCTGTATTTTTTTTTTTTTTTTTTTTTTATAATGTCTGTCTTTCTAGTAGTCTGTAAGTTCCATGAGGTCAAGGACTATGTCTGTCCTTCATTATGTGCCTGGGGACCTTCTCATATATAAAGAGAGGCTAATTGATATTTATTGACATAATATGTGTCTGGGCAGGTTCTAAACTACTTAAATATATTAACCTATTCAATCTTATCATCCAAACATAACTTTGAATGGATTACTATTGTGCCTATTTTATAGATGAGTTAGGCGAAGCACAGAGAAGTCAAGTAACTTGCCAAAGTCACACAGTTCAGTGGAAGAAGCAGGATTTGGGCCTTGGCAGTCTGACTCTATATAGGTCCATGGTTTTAATTATGAAACAGATTCTTGGAAAAGTAAGAAGTAATCTGAAGTTAACATTGAAGAGGACCTCATTGACAGAATTATTCACTTAATGTTATGGTAGCTTATCATCACCCTTTGACATAGTATTTATTCATTGAACACAAGAGCATGGAATGTTTCTATGCCAATGTACTAAGCACCTTTTTCAGTTTCTCATTTAAACCTTTCTGGTCAAAAAAAAAAAAAAAAAAAAAAAACCTTTCTGGTCACTAGGAACTCTCTCTTGGAGAGAGAGAGATAGAGAGAGAGACAGAGAGAGGGAGAAAATATCTTATTTCCTCTAATTTGCAGATGAGACCACTGAGGCTATCAAAGCTTAAGTAATTTGGCCTAGGTAAATGCTGCGTAATTAGCACACACTTGAAGGCAGGGCTTGTTCAACTCCAACTTCCTTGCTGTGTGCCATTTTCTCAACTCAGAAGTCTCTTTCCCTTTTCTTATTATTAATACATTTGGGGTCAGTGTTGTTAGCCAAACTGCCATGACACCTAGAAAGGCATTAAACTTGATTTTTGGCTTCCTTTTTTCTTATTTAATGATTCGGGCTTTGTGATAACATGGGTCTGTCTTTTCAGGCCTCGAAGTAAAAACAAGGTGGAGCAGATGCTCACCTTTGTAACTGATCCTGGCTGGCAGGAATTTAGTGTAGCCCTGAAGTTATGACCGAGAGCCTTCATGATTCTGTGCCGCAAGCCAGGAAGAATAAATTAGGCTGTTCTCTTCTTCTGTCATCTTAAATCTGTAAAGGAATTGTGTGCTATAAAAACTTGAAACCTGCTCCTCTATTGTTAATGTCTGATTTTTTTTTATAGGCTGTCAGAGATTAGAAAGAGAGGCTGCACAGTTCAAGTGTTATTTTCAGTCAGGTACCTATCACACATTTTATATTGGGAAGCCAACGAGTATTTGTTAATTATAGCGATCATAGAATCTTTCAAATGCAAATAGTCTGACTCAGATTTCAGTTTGTTTGGTACCAAGCGATGATGAAAGAATGGTATAGCCTGATCGTTGTTTTACTCCCATCTGTGTGCACCAGGCAATCACCACTTACAGATGGTTGTGATTCAGAGACAGGTTGCCACATGCGAAAAAAGTATGTTTCAGTTATTTTAATAAGATTTATTGTAGTAGTCACAGTTAAATGCTTAAACCTTAATGATAATTGCTGCTAATCTTTCAAGAAAATGATTAGAGTTTAATAAACCTCAAGAAGGATATTTTGCTGTAAACTTCAGCAAAATTACAAAGGTAAATTTTACGTTTGCTCCCTCATCTCATAAATCGGAATGCCGCATACTTTTTTTTTCCATTTTCTGAAATGCAATTTTATAAGGACACACACATTTATATTACATGTACTGGGGACAAGCTCAGACCTCTAATTTTTATGAAAAAACATAATTGGCCAAGTGACAACAAATAATTCTGAACAAATATACCAAAATGATTCCTAATCAGCTTTGAGGGTTATTTTTAGTGTGTGTGTGTGTGTGTGTGTGTGTGTGTGTGTGGTAAAATGGACATAACACAAAATTTGTTTTGGCCCTTTTTAAGTGTACAATTCAGTGACATTAAGTACATGCGTGGTGTGCATCCATCCTCACTGTCCATTTCTAAGATCCTTTCATCTTCCTAAGCAAAGAACTTGTACCTATTAAATACTAATTCCCTATTCCCCCTCAGCCCAGCCCCTGATAACCTCTATTCTGCTCTTTGCTCTATGAATTTGCCTATTCTACACACCGCATATATGTAGAATGACACAATTTTTGCCATTTTATGTCTGGCTTATTTCTTTTAGTGTGATTTTTCACTTAACATAATGTTTTTAGGTTTTACCGATATATTAGAATTTTATTCCCTTTGTGACTGAATAATACTTCATTCTTTGTGTATACCACATTTTGCTTATCCATTCATCTGTTGATGGATATTGGCATGGACATTGAGACATTCTGGCCACTGGGAATAATGCTGCTGTGAACATTGGTGCATCCATATCTCATACCCTTCTTTGAATTTTTCTGAATATATAGCTAAGATTAGAACTGTTGGATCATATATTAATTCTATGTTTAACTTTTTGAGGAGCAAATTGTTTGTCACAGTGGCTGCACCATTTCATATTTCCACTAGCAGTGCATGAGGGTCCTAATTTTTCCACATCCTTGCCAACACATGATATACTTCCTCCCTCCCCTTATAGTCCCCCCTCTTGCCCCACCTTTTATATAATAGCCATTTGACTGGATGCTAACCTTGAGATTTTTAAGTTAAATAGATACTTCGAGTAATCACATGAAAATGAAAGTTTTTTATTTACTAATTTTATGCAAATTGCCACAATATTAATAATTTAGAATAATATTCCTTTGAATCATTCCATTATAGTAGTGGTTGGGTTAATCTCTTTGATTCTGAATAGGAAAGTTTCTTTATTTAAAGGTGATAAAGCACCTTTATATGTGCAAAAAAGCACATATAAGTGATGTTTAACCATTTGTGAAACTTAAATAAGTAGTTTAATCTTAATGTATAAAATAAGGGTAGCAATAAATTTTGTAAATGCATGTAAGAGATGAAACACTATAGCTTATATATAGAGCATTTCTTTGTTATTCAGGTAGGTTGATGTGTATTGGCTACATAGATTGAAATACGACACACACACACACACACGCACACCCACACCCCTCTCTATAATCAGGAGGCTATCGTAAAGGAGAGATGGGTAGATTAAATGGGATCCTTATAGTCATCAAAGCCTGGGATACTCTGATTGACCTTTGATTTTAGGATTTGTCTTCAACTGAGGATGCACTGGCATTATGAGGTTAGGCTAATGGATAGGTAGGATCTGTTTGGCACATTCTAATTATGGCTTTTTCATTTTCCAGCCAGGATTTGAATGGAATTTGTGCCTTATTAAAGCTTGTGTTGTTGTAAGCCTACATTTCTGGCTGGGAGAAATGTGAAGACGGGGTGTTGGGGATAGAGTTCTACATTAGAGAGACCACTAAGAGGGGAACTGGGCTTCCTGTTTTGGGAAAAAAAAATCAATGGGTATTGAGTTTTGATTGAAGATGGCTACAAACCATCCGTTAGACACATTTTAAGGTTTAGTATTTCATTTCTTGTACTAAACACCAACATTTTATCACCATATAATTCTAGGTTATATGGCTTTGGAGCTTCAACTTTGGGTTCATGTCTGAAATAAAAGTACTTAAATTATTTGTTTGTAGTTTTAAGATGAAATAACTTAGTTGTATTTTTTTCAGAATCAAGTTCAATACTTTTTATAGAAGTATTATGTAGAAAAACTCATAAGAAAGTAAAAACAAAAGAATTCTTTGAGATCTAGAATGTTGATAGTATTTTCATTGAAACCATAAAATGTTTATTTACAAGTGAGCTAGTTTATAGTAACACTTAATAAGATATTAGTGTGAAAGCTCTGATCAGGGCACTATAAAATATAAATCAAATAAACTGTGTCTTTTTCTCAGACAACTTACACTCCAAACTGCATGGAAGGAAGTACGTAGCAAATTGGGATATTGTACACATATTCAAAATACAACCATAAATGACAAACCACATTGTCAGGAACAGACAATATTCTCATTATACTGGGAAATGTATGTTAGCCTGGGTAGTCGTGGAAGGAATGAATCATAGCCTCTCTTCCAATGAATGAGTCATGGCTGGCTGAATGGAGGTGGGAGTTTCAAGCACTCTTTCTTTGAGTGATGGAAAGAATTTTTCATCGTTTTATATATTATTCAATATCTCTGTCACTATCACTGTTGATAAATGATATGAAAAATGATCATTTATCATTTAAAATCAATTGAGATATTTACAACTAATACTTTCCTTCCATAGATCTGGAAGTGCTTTCCAAAAATCAATTAATTCACACAATATACTACTGTAAGGCTAGCCTTATTATCACCATTTTATGGACAAATTCAAAGCAAGAGAGGTTAATTAACCCATCACAGAGTCCAAAGGGCTGAGTGGCAAGGCAAAATGGACTGAGGACCAACTTGAAGGCCAGGAACTCTGCTTTTAGCATGGATTTTAATTGATTTAGATCAGTTTCTCTAGCCTAAAAAGCACAAGCAATAATTCTGAATTATCATGCAGCAATATAGTGTGGATTAAATAATTAATATTCTGAAGCCCTTTATAAATGTGAATTATTATTACTCATTTTAGCTTTAGACCACTAAGTCGGCCAAACTACCTTCCAGCACTGGTGACTAAAGTGTAAATTAATTGGCTAAGTGAGAAATTCATCTCACACATTTCCTGCTGAGAGATAAGAGATTCCTCTGATTGGAAATCTATATATGTAGTCATGAGTTTTACTCTGCTTCCCTTAATGTATGTGTTTGTATCCAATTCCCTAATAAATTGGGAATTCATCTTATATGGGGAGATCCATGTTTAAAATATCAGTGTAAAATGCTCATGTTTCTTTTAAGAAAGCCTATCTCCCCTGTTCTAGAGATGTACTTTTAGGAATATTGTCATGTGGTTAACCAAACTAGTAATTTGCTTTACTCATCTTTCACATACATATTTGGAAAGACTACTGAAAATGATATTTTCTCCAAAGATGCACTGTCCTAGCTTATCAAGCTTTGTGCTCATTTTTGGTGCTTTTTCAATAAATATATTTAGGGAACACTGTATTAGAAATTCTGAGGTTGCTTTATTAAGTTTTTTTCCTCTAATTATCTGATTAGGAAAGTTATCATTGAGACAAAACTCCCAAACTCTTCATTAAAAGGAAGGGATAAAAAAAAAAAATAAAAGGAAGGGATGACTCAGGGTTGAAAGGAAGTCTATAGCTCATTAATAACTTTATGTCTTTTCACAAGAATAAGGAAGTCTATCTATAGAATTCTTAATATATTAATGGATAAGTGATAAGAATGATTTTCCATATTGTGTTAAGATAGCTTTTCAGTCATTCATTCAACAAATATTTTTTGAGCCTCTGTTACATGCCAGCCACAGTTGCCAATGCTGAGACTAAGGACTAGGACTTTGCCCTCTATGACTTATAGTAAACAGGTTAAAAAATATATATGTATTATATATATGTATGTGTATATATATATATATATATATATATATATATATATATATATATACTCAGTCATTTAGATAAGAGCTAGGAAAATACAATGAAACTGAAAGGGGACAGAGTATAATGGGAGTACTATTTTCAAAAAGGATGGTCAAGAAATTGGAGATTGGCAATTGAGCAGTTTGAAGTGAGGATGCAAACCTCAGGATTATCTTTGGGAAGGGCATTCCAAAAAGAGCCAGTAGTCCAAGCAGGGGCCATGAGAAGGTAGTATGTGGCTGGAGCAAGTGTGGTGATCCTGAGGGTTTGGTATTTGGAAGCATACTCATTTCTCAGAAAATAGCTGAAAGACCTTTGGAGAAAGGAACAGTGTGTATATACATACAAAGGAAACACACTGTAAACCCTTGAACATTGGTTCTATCAAGAGCTAGCACACACCTAGCTTACAAAGAGCTAGCAGAAGCTTGACTTAGTGATTTCAAGGATATTTAGTGAACAATTCTTGAATTTTCAAAACATACTTAAGTGTCTTATTTTGAAGGCAGAAGAGTAAATATATACTGAGGAAAGGTATATAATTTGGACAATTGCAGTTTGGGTCAGAGAACCCACTGGATAACCTAGACAAACCAGTAGAGTACGCAGTGATTGGTCTATCAATAAATCATAATTTTTGCTTTCAATTCCTTTTATTGAGATAAAAATTATACATAATAAAATTTACCCTTTGAAGTATAAAATTTAGGGTGGTTTTCAGTATTTTTTTAAAAAAGATTTTATCTATTTATTCATGAGAGAGACAGAGACAGAGGCAGAGACCTAGGCAGAGGGAGAAGCAGGCTCCCTACAGGAAGCCTGATGCAGAACTAGATCCCTGGACTCCAGGATCACGACTTAAACCAAAGGCAGATGCTCAACCACTGAGCCACCTGGGTGCTCCTAGTTTTCAGTATTATTCACAAAGTTGTACAAACATCATCTTTATCTAATTCCAGAGTGTTTTCATCATGTGATTGTGGACATTCTCTTTTTTCTACCCATCCATCCCTCCCTGGCAACCCTTAATTTGCCTTCTGTTTTTATGAATGTGACTATTTTGGACATTTATTACAAATGGAATCATGTAGTTTATGGCCTTTTGTTCTTCTTTCACATAATGATTTCAGTGTTCTTTCATGTTGTCATAAAAATAAGGATAAGTACTTGATTTTTTTTTATGGTTGAATAATACTCCATTATATGGATATATCACATTTTGTCTATTCATCTGTTGATAGACACTAGAATTATTAGGATTGCTTTCACCTCTTGGCTATTAGAGACATACCTGTATAAGTTCTTGTGTAGGCATATATTTCTTGAATACTCACCTAGGAGTAGAAGATCACTTTGTCAATTTCCATAAAAAAGCCAGCTGGGAATTTGATAGAGATTGCATTAAATCTGTAGATCTATTTGGGGACTGACACAGTCACAATATATAATTTTATTTCAGTGTTTTGTAATTTTTTGTGCATATCATGCACTCCTTTTGTTAAGTTTATTCCTAAAGATTTTTTTTAATGCTGTGGTAAATGGAATTGTTTTCATAGTTTAATTTTCAGATTTTTTACTACTAGCATATAGAAATTTAGTTGATTATGGTGTACTGACCTTGTATCCTGAAATATTGCTGAAGCTATTACCTCTAGTAGATTTTTAGTGGATATTTTAGGATTTTCTAATTGCTGGGTCATACCATCTGCAAATGTAGTTTATCTTCTTCTTGTCCATTCTTAATGCCTTTTATTTCTCTTGCTAGTTACCTTGGTTAGAACCTCTATACAGTGTTGAATAGAAGTGACTTAAGTCCTTGTCTTGTTTGTGATCTTGGGAAAAGAGCGTTCACTTTTTCATCATGAAATATTATATTACCTATGGATTTTTTTTTGGTAGATAATGATCGAGGAATTTCTATTCCAATCCTAGATTCTTGAGTGTTTTTGTCCTGACAGGTGTTGCATTTATCAAATGCTTTTTCTGAAATTATCATCTTTTGTCCCTTAATATTTCTATGGTGTGGTATATTATTTTCATGTATTGAAAAATATGAAATAAATAAGTCCTACTTGATGATATTGTTGAATCCTTTTTATAAGTTGCCAGACTGGATTTGCTAGTATTGTTTTGAGGATTTTTGTGCTTATATTTGTGAAGGATATTGGTCTGTAGTTTTCTTTTTCTTATAATATCCTTGCCTCTTTTTCGTATGAGGGTAATTCTGGCCGATAGAATGAATTCAAAAGTGTTCTCTCCTCTCATATTTTTAATTACAATTTTTTTGGAGAAATTTATGAAGGTTTGGTTATTGGTTAATTTTCCTTTTTTTTTAAAAAAGATTTTATTTATTTATTCATGAAAGACACACACACACACACAGAGAAGAGAGAGTCAGAGACACAGGCAGACGGAGCCCAATCCAGGACTCAATCCCAAGACCCTGGAATTACGCCCTGAGCCAAAGGCGGACACTAAACTACCGAGCCACCCAAGTGTCCCTAATTTTTCTTTAAAACATTTGGTAGAATCACCAATGAAAGTATTTTGTCCTGAGATTTTCAGGCTGGGAAGTTTTTTTGATTACCAATTCAATCTCTTTACTTGTCATAGGCATATTCAGATTATCCATTAACTTCTTGAATAAGTTTTGGTAGTTATATCTTTTATCCCTGATTTTAATAATTTAAAATCTCTATTTTTTCTTGATTAGTCTAGCTACAGAGCTAACAATTTTTATAATCTTTCTGAAGAACCAACTTTGGGTTTTATTGATTCTCTTATTTTTTTTCCATTCTATACTTCTTTGCCTATCTAATCTTTCTTATTTTTTGAAATTTTTACTTTGGGCTCAGTTTGCACTTTTTCTAATTTCTCACAGTGGGAGATTTGCTTATTGATTTGAGATTTTTCTTTTTAATATAAGTGCATAGAGCCATAAATGTTTCTGGATTCACTGGTTTATCTTATTCATAGCATAATCTTTGGCATATTGTGTTTTCATTTTTTAATGTGTTTTAATCTCAAGGTATTTTATAATTTGTCTTATGATTTCTTCTTTGATTCCTTGATTATTATAGGAGTGTATTGTCTAATTTCCACATACTTAGGGGTGCCTGGGTGGCTCAGTCAGTTAAGCCTCTGACTCTTGATTTTGGTTCAGGTTGTGATCTCAGGCTCCATACTCAGGCCCAGCATGGAGCCTGCTTAAAATTCTCTCCCTCTGCCCGTCTCCCTCCCTCTAATAGAAACAAGAAAATTTCTACATATTTATGAATTTCCCAAATTTCTTTCTGTTATTGAGTTTTCATTTTATTTCATGCTGTCAGGGAAATATACTTTGTTGCCTTTAATCCTTTTAAATTTTTTGAAACTTGTTTTATGGCCAATATATGACCTATCATGTTGAATGTTTCATAGACACGTGAATATGCTGTTTTATGTCATATTATTAGGTGTGCATTAGGTATAAATTCTGTTCAAATCTTGTATTTCCTGGTTGATCTTCCATCGAGTTGTTCTATCTACTGTTGAAAGTGGAGTATTGAAGTTTCTATTCTATCAGTTTTTGCTTCATGTACTTGTTCTGTTGTTAATATGCATGCATGTTTATAATTGGTGTATTTCTTGATTCAGTGATACTTCTATCATTATAACATGTCCTTCTTTGTCTCTAGTAACACAAGTTTTTCATTAAAGTCTATTTGGTTTGAAATTAGTATTGGTATCTTAGTTCTTTTTTTCGTTATTGTTGGCCTGGTGTTTTCTTTCTATCCTTTTATTTTTAATCTCTTTGTGTTTGTAAATATGAAGTGTATACAAAGCATCTAGTGGATTTATTTAAAAAAATTAATTCTGCCCATTTCTGCCTTTTAATTGTAGAATTTAATCCATTTATATATAATTACTAGGTTATATTTGCCATTTTGCTGTTTGTTTAACATGTCTTAGGTTTTCTTAGTTCCTCCCTTCCTCCATTTCTACCTTATTTTATATTAAATAGGTATTTTTTACTGTACCACTTAAATATCCTTGTTTCTTTTACCATATTTTTGAGTTTTTTTTTCTGTAACTAGGGATTACTATTAACATCTTCACTTATTCAATCTAATTCAAATTAATACCAATTTAATTAAAATGACATAAAACATTTGTTCTATTTGGCTCCTTTCCTCTCCTTCCTTTGTGCTGTTTTGTCATAAAAATTTCATCTTCATAAATTATATGCTCAGGGATATAGATTTATAATAATTGCTTTGTGCTTTTAAACCATATAGGAGAAAACTAGAGTTATAAATAAAAAATACATTTATACTGTCTTTAAAAAATAATTAGGTACTTACCTTTACCATTGCTTTTTATCTCTTCATGCAAATTTGAGTTATTATGTTCTTTCATTTCAGCCTATGGACTATCTTTTGTTTTTATTGTAGGTTAGTTTGACTGGTAACAAACACTCTCAAATTTTATTCATTTGGGAATGTCTTAATTTCTCCTACATTTTTGAATGATAGATCTATTAGATATAGAACTCTTGATTGTCTAGGAATGGAACTTTGAAAGCATTCCAAAAGCATGTTTTGCTCCTTCCAGTGGCTTTAGCCTGAGGATTGTCATCACGAATGTAGGTTTTGGATTTTTAAGACTATTGTGGATCTGTAAAGAAAGGAATGAGAATAAAGTAAGTTAAAATGTCACATAGCTTACTGCTCTTACCAATTCAGCTGTTTTTCTCTTTCTTTTAACTTTTTAATAAACACTCCACAGCCTTTGGTTATTTTGTTTATTTTCAGAGTTCCAAAAAAGTTAACTCTGACAATCTTTGCCAGTATTTTCATTACTTTTATGGAGGAATTTTCAGATATCTATACTTGTTCTTTAAACTGATGTCACTAGGACACTTAGGGTGTCACTAAGACACTTAGGGTGAGTCATTTTAACATCTCCCCTTCTATTACAGTGTTCCAAATTAAAACTGTTTGGTTTTTTTGAAGATTTTATTTATTTATTCATGAGAGACACACACACAGAGAGAGAGAGAGAGAGAGGGAGAGAGAGAGAAACAGAGACACAGGCAGAGGGAAAAGCAGGCTCCATGCAGGGAGCCTGAAGTGGGACTTGATCCTGGGACTCCAGGATCACGCCCTGGGCCAAAGGCAGGTACTAAATCACTGAACTACCCAGGGATTCCCAAAAATGTTTGTTTTAGCTTGGGTTTCACTGGCAACAGAGCATGATATAAAAACTTGTATACAGATAGTTTATCTGGAAGGTAATTTTAGGGAGCAGAAGTGAAGGAGCTGAAGGAATGAGGATGAAAAGGAGGACAAACCAATATCAAGGTATGTTAATCATGTCTATGCTACAAGCAATGGAGGCTTGGCTGCACCAGGACCTCCACAGAAGCACATAGCATGCTTTCCAGACTAGAAATGAATGCATTTATCCATTAGCTCTTGTCCTCCATTGGCTGTAGACTGCCCACAAGGTTCTTAACTTTCCCATACTTCCATGTCTCAAGTTGCCATGACCATAGAAACTTCCTATATCATCCAGACACTGGGGGACAAAGAGTAGTGCCTGCTGTAGACACTGTCAACACAAAATGAATAAAGCCCTCAATGGTCTTGTTTTCCCTAGCTTAGAATGCAAACAGAGATAAGGTGAAGAAGATATGAGCTGGAGTCTATGTGTATTAGTCAGGGTTCTCCAGAGAACCGGAATTAGAGAAACAGAACCAATGGGATGTGTGTGTGTGTGTGTGTGTGTGTGTGTGTATTGTATGAACCAATTTCATATATATTTGTACACCATTATAATAATAATATATTATAATTTATGATAATAACATGATATTGTGTTGGGATATATGATAATGATATATGATACTGTGTTGGCTCATACAATTATGTGGGTTGGTGAGTCCCAAGATTTGGAGGATTAGTCTGTAAGATGGAGATGCAGAGGAGCTGGTGGTATAATTCTGTTTTGAATTCAAAGGTACAATAACCAAGAGAGCTGATGATATCTGAAGTCCAACAGACTTGCAACCTATGCAACCTATATTTCAGACTGAGTCTGAAGGCTGGAAGAAGTGCATGCCACAGTTTGAAGGCAGCCAAGCAAGAAAAAGTCTATTTTACTTAGGAAATAGTCAGTCCTAAAGCCTTCAGCTGACTAGATGAGGCCCCACACTTTACGGAGAGCAATCTATTTTACTAAGTATACTGAGGTTAATCTCATCCAAAATACTGTCATAGAAACACCCAGAATAATGTTTGACCTCAGTGTGTTCTCTAATGGTTTGTTTCCTCTTGTTTCCCCCCGATGCTCATCTATTTTGTTTCTTAAATTCCACATATGAATGAAATCAGGACAAATCATGTGGTATTTGTCTTTCTCTGACTGACTTATTTCTCTTAGCATAATACACTCTAGCTCCATCCACATTGTTGCAAATGTCAAGATTTCATTCTTTTTATGGCTGAGTAATACTCCCTATATAACCTCCTTTTCTCCTCCTCCTCCTTCTTCTTTTTAATTTAAACTTTACTTAGTTAACATACAATGCAATATTGTTTCTGGAGTAGAATTCAGTGATTCACCACTTACATACAACACCCAATGCTCCTCCCAACAAATACTACCTCTTCTTTATTTTCATCAGTCAATGGACATTTGGGCTCTTTCCATAATTTGGCTAGTGTTGATAATTCTGTTATAAACATTGGGGTACATGTGTCCTCTGAATCTGTATTCTTGTATCCTTTGGGCACATATCTAGTAGTACAGTTAACTGTTGGATCACTAGGTCATTCTATTTTTTAATTTTTTGAGGAACCTCCATACTTTTTTTCTGAATTTCCCAGAGTGGCTGTACCAGTTTCATTCCCACCAACAGTGTAAGAAGGTTCCCCTTTCTTCATTAACATCAAAACTATTGGTTCCTGTGTTAATTTTAGCCATTCCAACAGGTATGAGGTGAAATCTGATTATGGTTTTGATTTGTATTTCCCTAATGATGAGTGGTGTTGAGCATGTTTTCATGTGTCTCTTAGCCATCTGGATGTCTTCTTTGGAAAAATCTCTGTTCATGTCTTTTGCCTATTTCTTAACTAGATCATTTATTTTTGGGTATTTAGTTTTATAGGATCTTTATGTATTTTGGATACTAACCCTTTATTGGATATGTCATTTGCAAATATTTTCTCCCATTCCATCGATTGCCTATTAGTTTTGTTGACTGTTTCCTTTGCTGTGCAGAAGCTTTTGATATTGATGAAGTCCCAATAGTTTATATTTGCTTTGTTTCCCTTGCCTCAAGAGACATACCTAGTAAGACATTGCTATAGTCAATGTCAAAGAGGTTGCTGCCTGTGTTCTCTTCTAGGATTTTGATGGTTTCCTGTATCACATTTAGGCCTTTCATCCATTATGAATTTATTTCTGTGTATGGTGTAAGAAAGTGGCCCAGTTTCATTCTTCTGTATGTTGCTGCCCAGTTTCCCAATACCATTTGTTGAAGAGACTGTCTTTCATTGGAAGTTCTTTCCTGCATTGTTAAAGATCAGTTGGCCATACAGTTGTGGGTCCATTTCTGGGTTTTCTTTTCTGTTCAGTTGATCTATGGGTCTGTTTTTTGTGCCAGTACCATACTGTCTTGATCACTACAGCTTTGTAATATAACTTGAAGTTTGAAATTGTGATGCCTCCAGCTTTGCTTTTCTTTTTGAAGATTGCCTTGGCTATCTATCTATCTATCTATCTATCTATCTATCTATCTATATATTTTTTTTTTTTGTGGTTCCATACAAATTTTAGGATTGCTTCTTTTAGCTCTGTGAAAAATGCTGGTGCTGTTTTGATCTGTTTTGATAGGGATTGCATTAAATATGTAGATTGCTTTGGATAATATAGATATTTTAATAATATTCTTCCAGTCCGTGAGCATGGAATGTTTTTCCATTTCTTTGTGTCTGCTTCAATTTCTTTCATCAGTCTTTTAGTTTCCAGAGTACAGATCTTTTACCTCTTTGGTTAGCTTTACTCTTAGCTATCATACTGTTTGGTGCAATTCTAACTGAGTTTAATTCCTTGATTTCTCCTTCTGCTGTTTCATTATAGGTGTGGAGACATACAACAGATTTCTGTATGTTGACTTTATATCCTGCGACTTTACTGGATTTGTATATCAGTTCTAGAATTTTTTTGGCGGAGTATTTCAGGTTTTCTTTTCTTTTTTTTTTTTTTTAAGGTTTTATTTATCCATTCATGAGAGACACAGGCAGAGGGAGAAGCAGGCTCCATGCAGGAGACCGACATGGGACTGGATCTTGGGTCTCCAGGATCAGGCCTTGGGCCAAAGGCAGGCGCTAAACTGCTGAGCCTCCTGGGCTGCCCATTTCAGGTTTTCAATATAAAATATCAATTTGTCAGCAAATAGTGAAAGTCTGACTTTTTCCTTGCTGATTCAGCTGCCTTTTATTTCTCTTTGTTACCTGATTGCTGAGGCCAGGACTTCCAGTATTGTGTTGGATAAAAGTGGTGAGAGTGGATATTTCTGTTTTATGCCTGATCATAGAGAAAAATCATTTTTTTCCCCATTGAGGAGGATATTGACTATTGGTTTTTATATATAGCTTTCATGATGTTGAGGTATGTTCCCTCTCTTCTTACTTTGTTAGGGGTTTTATCAAGAATGGATGTAATACTTTGTCAAATGCTTTTTTTGCATCTATTCAAAGAGTCATATATTTCTTATTCTTTCTTTTATTAATGTGATGTATCACATTGTTTGATTTGCAAATATTGAATGACCCTTTCAACCCAGGAATAAACTCCACTTGATCGTGGTGAATGATTTTTTTAATGTACTGTTAGATTTGATTAGTTAGTATTTTATTGAAAATTTTTGTATCCATGTTTATCAGGGATATTGGCCGATAGTTCTCTTTTTAGTGGGATCATTTCCTGGTTTTGAAATCAAAGTAATGCTAGCCTCATTGAATGAGTTTGGAAGTTTTCCTTCCATTTTTATTTTTTGAATACTTTGAGAAGAATAGGTATTAACTCTTCTTTAAATGTTTTGTAAAATTTCCTTATGGAGCCATCTGGCCCTGAGCTTTTGTTTGTTGGGAGATTTTTGATTACTGTTTCAATTTCTTGGTTGGTTGTTAGTCTGTTCAAGTTTTCTTTTTCTCCCTGTTTCAGCCTTGGTTATTTATATATTTCTAGGAATTTATCAATTTCTTCCAAATTGTTTGATTTGTTGGCATATAATTTTTCATCATATTTTCTTATAATGCTTTGTATTTCTTTGGTGTTGATTGTTATTTCTCCTTTCTCATATGTGACTTTATTGATTTGCATCCTTTCTCTTTTCTTTTTGATAAGTCTGACTGGGGTTTATCAGTTTTATTAATTTCTTCAAAGAACCAGCTCCTGGTTTCATTGATCTGTTCTATTGTTTTTTTTTTTTTGTTTGTTTGTTTCTATATCTTTTATTTCTGCTCTAATCTTTATTATTTCCCTTCTTCTGGTGGCTTTAGGCTTCATTTATTGTTCTATTTCTAGTTCCTTTATGTGTAACGCTAGGTTGTTTATCTTCTTTAGATTGGAGCTTTTAGTCCATTTATATTCAGAGTGATTGTTGATATGTATTTAGTACCCTTTTGTTACTTGTTTTGTCATTATTTCTGGATATTTTCTCTGGTTCCTTTCTAGTCTTTATCACTTTTGGCCTTTCCCATTCAAAGAGTCCCCTTTGATATTTCTTGCAGAGCTGATTTAGTGATCACAAATTCTTTTAGTTTCTGTTTGTTCTGGAAGCTCTTTATCTCTCCTTCTGATTTGAATGAGAGCCTTGCTGGATAGAGGATACTCGGTTGCAGATTTTTCCCATTCAGCACATTGAATATATCATACCATTTCTGCTGGCTTGCCAAGTTTCTGTGGAGAGATCTGCTGCTAACCTTATTGGTCTTCCCTTGTAATTTAGGGACTGCTTTTGTCTTGCTGCTTTGAGGATTTTTTCTTTACCTCTATATTTTGTAAATTTATATTACATCTTGGTGTTGGCCTGCCGTCGTTGATTTTGATGGGAATTATCTGTGCCTCTTGGATTTAGATGTCCATTTCTTTCCTCAGATTAGGGAAGTTTTCAGTTATAATTTTCTCAAATAAACCTTCTGCCCCTTTTCTCTGTCTTCTCCTGGGATTCCTATGATACAAATGTTATTAGGCTTGATGGAGTCACTGAATTCCCTGTCTACTTTTATGATCCAAGATTTTTCTTTTCCTCTTTTGTCAGCTTCATTATTTTCCATAATTCTGTCTTTTATATCACTTATTTGTTCCTCTGCTTCTTCCATCCTTGTGGTCATTATATCTATTTGGTTTCAAATCTCAGTTATTACATTTTTCATTTTTGCCTGATTGATGTTTAGGTCTTTCATCTGGCAAGGGACTCCTTGATGGCCTCCCTGCTTTTCTCAAGCCTAGCTAATATCCTTATGACTGTTGCTTTAAATTCTGGATCAGGCATATTACTTATATCTGTTTTGATTAGATACTGGCCATGACCTTTTCTTGTCCTTTCTTTTGGCATGAATTCCTCTATGTTGGCATTTTGTCTAGGCCTCTGCCTTCTTCTCTGTGTTAGGAAAGCCTCTTCTATTTCTTGCTTCTGAGTGTAATGGCTTTATGAAGAAAAGGTCATATAATGTCCAAGGCCTGGAGTTTCAGGAAGTGTCTCTGGTGTGTGCTGTGTGTGCCCTGCTGGTGTTATGGTTGCTCTATCCGTCAGGTCAGTTCTCTGCAGAGTTTCTCCTTGCCTCCAGTGGGGAGTGTTTGGTGAGTTGCAGCTGAGTGTGCTCAGGTCTGTTTGCTAAAAGAGACCTGATACTATTTCCACTAGAATTGAAGCTTGACAGAACCCTATGGTCAGTAGATGTGATTCATGTGGGGGTTTGTGTTGGTATTCTGGGGAAGGGACCTACTGTGCTGGTTCTTAGGCACACTTCCCTGAGAGAAGCAGTGCCAGCAGAGCACAGGGCAGTGGGACTTGGTGTAAGCAGGTTAGGCTGCCAGTATTGGCACTGTCGTGTTGACTGAAATCAGTTTATGCTGGGCGGGGGGCGGGGGGGTGGGGACTAGCCATCTCTTTTGTCCCTGGAGAGTGGAGTCTGTGCTTATTGCTTTTAGGGAAGCCCTTCCAGAGGAGTGAATAATTTCCCCTCATGCATCCTAGACATTTTTCAGATCACTGTTTTTATATTGTTTCTCTTTGGTTTGCTTACCTGCCTTGAGCAGGGCTCTATCTCATCCAAAGTGGCTAGCTATTAAAACTCCAAACTGTAGGCACCTGGTGTTATGATGACCTGAGCTGGTCTTCTGGGAGAGTGTCTCCTTGCACTGGGCCTGATGCAGATTTCACCCAGAAGGGCAGTTGCGTCCAAGTGCAGGGGCAGGGGGTTTGGAGCAAAGCTGGTTAAATAGCCAGGGTCTTGGCTAGCTGCACTCAGCAGGTGTCTCTGCGCCTATGTGAAGCGGGGAGAGAGAAGAGGGAAATGGTGCCCATCAGCTCCTTTGCCCTGGAGAGGCAATGCTACCTCTTTCAGATGCACTCCAAGAAGAGGGAACAGTCTTTCCTGTGAGTCTTAGATGAGCATCAGATTGCATGGTCTGCCCCCAGGGTTACCTTGCCTGCTTTTTCTCTCGGAGCAGAGAAGCATCTTTAGGGCTCTATCCCAGCTGTGTCATGGACTTCTAAAACTCCAGTCTTTAAGGCTCGCTGGTTGCAAAACTCATGAAAATCAGCCACTCAGGTTTTCCCAGCCAATGGCTTTGGGGAAGTGTTCTCCTTTACAATCCCCTGTGTGCTGCTTCTCTTTCTCTCTCGCTTTTCTCCACTATCATGGCTTTCTCCCTCTGCAGGATTCTTGATCTGTTTCTTCCCCCAAACCATATCTCTGCACTTCCTACCTTCCCTGATGTGGCCTCTTCTATCCCTCTAGTTGTGTAGTGCTGTCAGTCCTCAGGTTGATTTCTTTGCAGTATAAAACTTTTAAATGAGTCACATACTATATTTAATGTCTCCATCTTAAGTATATACTCTAATATTAGTGTTAAGGTATGCTTTATAGGGAATATATGTAATATATCAATGTTTATTATTGATCTGAGTTTCTCTAAGCAGAGCTATAAATAAGTTATTTTCCATCTCATTTGAAGCCATAATTTTAGGTGCTATTTTATATTAATGCTGAAATTCATTAAATTTGTCCTTAACAATCTAAGGTTTTCCTATTTTAGTGCTATGTGACAGAATTAGATTTCTAGCTCCAGGGTATTGAAAGGTGACAGCAAGGTTCTGTTGTATTTTTGCAATTCATTAAGTGTGTTTGGAAAAGAGATACCAGATGTTTAGATTAAGAAGATTTGGGCTTTTCCAATTTCTTTGTAGTCCTAAAGAAAAAAAAAGAAAAAATCTATATATTAGTTTAGAAATTCAACTTTCCAAATGTTTTTATAATTTTTTTCTTTTTTTGAATAGCAAAAATTTTATAGACATATGTTACATTACATTGGTCTGAATTTGGTAAGGTCAACCAGATATTTATTTTATGCATATGAAATACTATTTTTCAGATTATTAAATCATCATCTGTCTTTTTAATAATCTTTATCTGCAATTGAAAAATGACTTCCAAATTAATGATCAAAAGGAAGAGTTTCCTGGAAGGCCAGAGGATGTCATCAAAACAGAGAATTACTTTTGGGCTTTAAAGCTGACTAGAATTTTCTCTGCTGGATTTAGGACTTCTTTGGGAGCTGTGACCTCTTTGTGTCTTCCAGTATCTCCTTTTTTTTTTTTTTTTTTAACAGAAACGAAAATCTTTTTTCTTATTCAACAGTCTAGGAAAATTCTGGCACTTCAACTTTAATTTGCTTTCATTTTCTTTTCTTTTTTTTTTCTTTTTTCTTTTTTTTTATTGGAGTTCAATTTGCCAATATTTAGCATAACACCCAGTGCTCATCCCACCAAGTGCCCCCCTCAGTGCCCATCACCCTGTCACCCCAACCCCCTGCCCACCTCCCTTTCCACTACCCTTTGTTCATTTCCCAGAGTTAGGTGTCTCTCATGTTTTGTCACCCTCACTGATATTTTCACTCCTTTTCTCTCCTTTCCCTTTATTCCCTTTCACTAATTTTTATATTACCCAAATGAATGAGACCATATAATGTTTGTCCTTCTCCGATTGACTTATTTCACTCAGCATAATCCCCTCCAGTTTCATCTATGTTGAAGCAAATGGTGGGTATTTGTCTTTTCTAATGGCTGAGTAATATTCCATTGTATACACATAGTATCTCACTTTTGAGATCTTTTTTGTTTTATCACTGTATTTTTTTTCAAATAATTGCATTATAATTAAACTTTTGTTTCTGGGAATTCTCCACTTATTATTATTATTATTATTATTATTATTATTATTATTATTAGTTTTTCACCACTGTGTTTTGGAAGAGGATAGCTTAGTTTTTATATTTCATAGATTCACAAATGAAGAGAAATTTTGCTTCAGGATAGGCCATACCCAGAGTCTCACCTATAACTGACTCAGATGATGTGGATGAGAAGATGTGGAGTTCTTTGTTTTGATATTTAGATGAGATTTTGGATTTAGTGTTGATTTTAGAATGGTTTAAGTCTTTAGAGAATGCTGAGATGAGATGAGTATATTTTGCTTATAGATAGATAGAGAGACAGACATAAATTTGGGCATATCAGAGGTGGCCTATATTGTATTAAATTGTGTCTCTTTCAATTCATGTCCCTCTAGAATCTCAGAATGTGATCTTACTTGGAAATAGGGCCTTTACAGATGTAATTTGTTAAGATTGAGTCATACTGAATCATGATGGGCCCTAAGGACAGTGACTGGTATTCTTATAAAGCAAGCATGTGAAGACATAGACACATATATACACACAGAGGAGAAGGTCCTGTGAAGATGGAAGTGGAGATTGGTGGGAAACATCTATAAACCAGGGACTTCCTTTTTTTTTTTTTTTTTAAAGATTTATTTATTTATTTATTTATTTATTTATTTATTTATTTATTTATTTATGAATGATAGACAGAGAAAGAGAGAGTGAGAGGCAGAGACACAGGAGGAGAGAGAAGTAGGCTCCATGCTGGGAGCCTGACGTGGGATTCGATCCTGGGACTCCGGATCGCGCCCTGGGCCAAAGGCAGGTGCTAAACCGCTTAGCCACCCAGGGATCCCCAAACCAGGGACTTCCAAGCATCTCTAGAAACTACTAGAAGCAGGAAGAGGCAAAGAAGGATTCTTCCCTAGTATCTTCAGAGGGAGCATAGCCCTGCTTAATTTTAGACTCCTAGAGTCTATAACCTTGAAAGGAAATTTTTTCTTATCTTAAGCCACCCAATTTTTGGTACTTCATCATGTAGCCCTTGGGAACTAATGGGATTTTTTTTTAATTGATGGATCCTGATTTTATTTTATTTTATTTTATTTTATTTATTTTATTTTATTTTATTTATTATTTTATTATTTATTTATTTATTTATTTAATAATAAATTTATTTTTTATTGGTGTTCAATTTGCCAACATACAGAATAACACCCAGTGCTCATCCCGTCAAGTGCCCCCCTCTGTGCTCGTCACTCATTCACCCCCACCCCCCGGCCTCCTCCCCTTCCACCACCTCTAGTTCGTTTCCCAGAGTTAAGAGTCTTCATGTTCTGTCTCCCTTTCTGATATTTCCTACCCATTTCTTCTCCCTTCCCTTCTATTCCCTTTCACTATTTTTTATATTCCCCAAATGAATGAGACCATATAATGTTTGTCCTTCTCTGATTGACTTATTTCACTCAGCATAATACCCTCCAGTTCCATCCACGTTGATGCAAATGGTGGGTATTTGTCATTTCTAATGGCTGAGTAATATTCCATTGTATACATAAACCACATCTTCTTTATCCATTCAACTAATGGGATTTTGTACTCAGATGTATCAGGAATGACCAGGTAAACAGAAGTCCTTTTGGAATACATAAATATGAGATGATCATGCACTTACATACCAAATACAGCATAGATGACTAAATTCAGATAGTAATACTGCTAGCAAGTTGCTAGGTTTACATACTAAGTTTATATGTTTTCCACTATTTAAGGAATTGTGTTATTATAAAATAGTACCATTTTAGGGACCCAGGACCTAATTCAAAGAATTTCCCCAAGGATGTCTACCAAATATATTGTCATCAGGTAACTCCTAAAGGTGGCCTCAGATGTCTCCTCTAACTATGCCTAAATGTATCCTGTCAATTTGCTGCTGCTAAATTCACTGGATACTAATAATTTTATATTTTCATAAAGTCTGTGCATTATGATGCATACTTTATCCATAAAGAAAAAAACACTTAAAATTGAAATCCAAAAAAATTAAATAAACATGAAAAGGATAGATATAATTGAACATTTCTTATAAACAGGAACTATTATGGAGCAGATATGATTAAAAATTTTTTTTAGGGATGGCTAAAACCCCTAGGTGGCTCAGTCAGTTAAGCATCTGCCTTCAGCTCAGGTCATGATCCTGGGGTCCTGGGATCAATCCCCACATTGGGCTCCCTGCTTAGGAGGAGTCTGCTTCTCCCTCTCCTTTTATCCCTCCCTTCAGCTTGTGCTTTCTATTTCATGCTCTCTCTCTCTCTCTCAAATAAATAAAATCTTTAAAAAAATTTCTTTTAATAATACCATGAAGCTAACCAATAAGAGTTAGGTTTGAGAGGGCTCATTCTTACTTTTTTCTGGTTGATGTTTTGAGATAAATTATCATCTCACTTCATGACTTATCAGAGACATTGTTTCTTCCAGGATGCTATCTTTGAACTTCAAGTACAGATGTTTGTCCCACAGCTAGTGGCTAGCTCCCCAGTCCTTTTTCATATCTCTTACTATAGTGTAATCATGTGTTTATGTAATTGTCTTCTCTACTTGACACTCAGCCCCTAAGAAAGTTGACTGAATTAGCTGGGTTGTGTTTTTTTGTTTTTTGTTTGTTCCAGGACTGAACATTCTTTATCTTTAAAAACAGCTTTGACAGATTAACTGACACACAGTAAAGTGCATATATTTAAAGTGTACAATCTAATAAGTTTTGACATACCCATTGGGCCATCACCACAAAAGAGCGAACATAGCCATCAGCCCCACAAGTTTCCTCAGGTAGATGGGATGGATGTAAATAAAACTTTAGAAGAGAAATTGATTCTAGAGAACTTAAGAATCCTGAACAAGAATGCTGGTGGGTAGAAGTTAACAGTTTGTAGCAGTTAGATCAGAAACATCAGGCAGGACATGGAGGTAGCTTTTTAAGACTCATCCTGGCTTATTGAAATCCTCTCCCTGCATCACGTCTGCTCAAGAAATGGTGCCTTTGATGTCAACCTTAGTGAGTTTGGAACTCAGTAAAAAGCAATAAAAGCCAATACTATAGTTTATTCATTCTAAGTTTATATCTTAATTCTTTGAAATGAAGATACATCTTGCAATCAGTAATGTTTCCTAGTTTAATTAACATTTTCTTTTAATCCAGTATATAAAGTAATAGTGAATCTTAATATTCATTTTGTCTTGTACAAAGTCTGCTTCTTTGTGGCTAAGTCAGAGACAGAAAGCCCATTATATTTTCTCTTAGTTTACAGTTTGCTCCTAAGCCACTCATGGTTCTGTTTTTTTGTTTAGTCTCCTGAAGTTTAAATTGTGGGCTTGTTTCCATAGGATGCAGTGAAAGTCAGTTGGAAAGATACGGAAAGTCAAGAACCACTGATGCTAAAAGATGACCTGATGTACCTATAAGATGTTACTCTCTCCAAAAATAAATTTAAACCATTTTGGGAGTGCCTGGGTGGTATAGTCATTTAAGCATGTAACTCTTGATTTTGGTATAGGTCATGATCTCAGGGTTCTGAGATCTAGCCCTGCATGAGTATGTGGAGTCTGCTTCAGATTTTCTCTCTTCCCTTTGCTCTTCCCCCTTTTTGCTTTCTCTTTCTAAACAAACAAACAAACAAACAAACAAACAAACAATTTTTGAAATTTGTACAAGTCATTGTGTAAAGAAAGACTTGTTTCAGGGTCCCACCAAAAATAAGCATATATATGGGACCAGAGAAGAACTACTCAAAAGACAGCAAGGAGAACATGAAAAATAAACCTTATTATAAATTTAATCTGGACTCACACTGTCAAAGTAGAGGTATAGATCAGAAATTTTATTCTGTTATTATTGTTGAGTTTGTATATTTGGGGATGCTACTCATTGGGTCTACTGGTGTGTTGCCTGGCAAGTCCCAAATACTTGTTGGATTTAAATGGAAATCCAGTAGTGAAGAAGTGATATTGATCACATGACTGACAGGCTGTCCTGATGATGTAAAGATGGAATTTGCTGTGTTTCAACTAATCACAATCTGGGTTTTTGTTTTTTGTTTTTTGTTTTTTTTTTACTTGCTCTTTGAGATTAGAAATGCACTTTTATTGGACATGGAGACTACATCCATTTCTCTGGATCAGAATTATGTCAACCAAGGACCTAGGGCCAAATTGTTAATGAACAATGAGAAGGATGACTGTCAATGGACTAACCTGTTCATGTTGGCACAACTAAACATTCTCTTTTTTTTTATTTTTTTATTTTTTTTTTAAACATTCTCTTATTTTAGGCAGAGCTACATGGGAAACTAAATTAGAATCAGAAGACTACTTGATGAGGACAGAATCATTACAAGTAGAGTTAATTGTGTGATAAATAATAGAAATGGAATGCATAAATCAGTGTTGAGGAAACCTCCTCTCTGTGTTGAGTGTTCAAAAACCAGTCTCTCGTATTTAAGCTTCTTTTACCTGTAGTTCAAAACTGACAATCGCTGTACATTTTATTTCCACGTCTTTTTTAGGCTACTGTATAATTGGTTATGTTGATTCAAGTTGACTCAATTATCATTATATGCCTATCTTAATTGCTGTGTTTATGTACCAAACTCTGCAGTCATATATCACAGACAGTATCTTGTCTGAGTTAATATTTTGATTTACTCTTGCATTTGAATCACCATTTCTAGTCTGCATTTGTGACTGCGTAGGTTTACAGGTTTATAGGTATTTACTTATTTATTTATTTTTTAAAAAGATTTTATTTATTTATTCATGAGAGGAGAAAGAGAGAGAGAGAGAGGCCGAGACACAGGCAGAGGGAGAAGCAGGCTCCATGCAGAGAGCCTGACGTGGGACTCGATCCTGGGTCTCCAGGATCACACCCTGAGTTGTAGGCGGCGCTAAGCCGCTGAGCCACCGGGGCTGCCCAGGTTTATAGGTATTTAGATACTTAATATTTTAGTAGTATATATTTCAGATTATGATCTAATTCTTGAATAGGGAGACACTTTATCATTATCCTTATGCACTGTCATAGACATCACATTTCAAGATGCCTCCATCTCCAAATATTACAAGACTTTGAAAGTGTTTCTGGATTTTATGTAGGCCATGTGAAAAAAGGAGATTGAAGAGGCTCAAAAACAATGGTTTTGGCAGTTTCCTTGAAGCAAGTTTCAGTGTTCATGTGCAATCAGAGTTGACTTAAAAGTAAGGTGGCTGCATCAAATCTTTCTTGAATATCCGTGTTTCCTCCATTATAGTCACTGTGACAGACTTATTAATCTCTTTATCTTCCTTTTTTGTTTCACTTTTTTCTCCTATCAATAATGAAGAATGAATCTCAATTCATGCAAATGAATATTACTATACAGATAAGTGTAGCTGACAGTCACTGAATGCTAATTTTATTATTCAGATTTAGCATGTGCATAAATTAAGTCGTGTTGTTCAAGTTTCTTTATACAATTGTTATAAAATGAATAGTTCTTAAGCTAAAGTCATTCTCTTACTAACTTTGTTTTTACACTTCTTTATAAATATACCTATGAAGATTATTTCCCTTTCCTATTTTTTAGAAAGGAAGAATTATAAGTAGAGAGTTAACAATGGGGAGGATGTGCGTTCATTTGCATGAAATTATTGTTAAGGGAAAAATTACTATACAAGTATTGTAATGTTGAGATAGCATGCAATACATAATAATTATGTTATTATACTTTAAATCTTCTATTATTGGTCATAATTGTCAGTTTATGAGTAACCTTTGAG
This sequence comes from Canis lupus dingo, assembly GCF_003254725.2. Lineage (NCBI taxonomy): Eukaryota > Metazoa > Chordata > Mammalia > Carnivora > Canidae > Canis > Canis lupus. The sequence goes on along the minus strand of NC_064245.1, from coordinate 17,422,151 downwards.
GAAAAATGAGTTAAAGGAAATGGGTAGAGAGCAGACCAGTGAGGAATCTTACCAGAGAGGTAATAGTTATGGTAGAGACTGATGAAATTTTAACCAAACCATGCTTCCTCTTCTTGACCACACAATTAAACTCCATTTCCCAGTTTCCCTTGCACTCAGGTATAGCCTGAATGTTGGAGATCTATCCATTGTCATAAGAGGAGAAGTGACAAGCTCCATTTCCTGGTTTGGCATGTGGAACTCTGACACAATCCTCTAACCTCTATTACTAACCATCTTGGCACAGCTTGGCCCATTGGCCTTGGATATCACATTTTGGATATATGGAGTCACAGAAAGGAAAGATTCTGACTCCCTGCATTGATGTTTAGATGAAAGTTCTTGATTCTCAGAAAAAATAAATAAATTGGGCTTTATATGAACAAGAAATAAACTATTGGGGCAGCTCTAGTGGCTCAATGGTTTAGCCCCGCCTTCAGCCCAGGGCATGATCCTGGAGACTGGGGAATCGAGTCCCACCTCAGGCTCCCTGCCTGGAGCCTGCTTCTCCCTCTGCCTGTGTCTCTGACTCTCTCTCTCTCTCTCTCTCTTTGTATGTCTCTCATGAATAAATAAATAAAATCTTAAAAAAAGAAATAACCTATTGTGTTTGAGTCATCCTACATTTTTGAGTTTGTTACTGTAGCTGGTATAACTTTAATGCAACTCGAAACAAAGAATTTCTTGATAATCCTCTCATAATTTTTAGAGTGCTATTTATAATCCATCAAAACTGTACATAGCCTTAAAAAGATGTCATTATACTTTTTAAAAAAAAATCATGGTGCCTGGGTGGCTCAGTCAGTTAAACATCTGACTCTTTGATTTCAGCTCAGGTCATGATCTCAGGGTTGTGAGACAGAGCCCCACTTAAGATTCTCTCTTTCCTTCTCCCTCTGCCAGTCCCCTTCCCTCTAAAAAAATGTATGAAGGGCTCTATTACAAGGACAAAAGCAGTTATTATTAGTTGGGACTCTGTTATTAGTAAGTGACCATAAAAATCAGGAATTCCTTGACATATTAAGGGTATTTAAAATTGTTTAGGGCAGCCCCGGTGGCACAGTGGTTTGGTGCCGCCTGCAGCCTGGGGTGTGATCCTGGAGACCCGGGATCGAGTCCCACATCAGGCTCCCTGCATGGAGCCTGCTTCTCCCTCTGCCTGTGTCTCTGCCTCTCTCTCTGTGTTTATGAATAAATAAATAAAATCTTTAAAAAAATAAATAAAACTGTTTAGACACAAAAGTCGTAAGTCTTTAATTTTATTGTACACATTGACTCCTAATAAAGAAAAAAACCCCTCTAACACCATGAGAAGCATCTTGGTATCTTCATTGTTGGTGTTGTGTTTGGATTGCACATGTTTTGTTCATATGCAGTGGTATGTGCAAAATTTCCTTCCTTCCACTTCAGTATGCTAGGACAGGATGATTGGAATACAGCCATTTTGAAGCAAACGTGTTTTCTGCCCACAAAGACTAAGTTTATCATTAAGAAAAATAACCTCATAATTGACTAATTACATTGATATGTACTGTACAGATTACATAGTACTGAGTGAACATAGCATGAGGGATTTCACATAAAAAAGGGGATTGGGATAATTAGAGAAGTCTCCTATGAGAAAGTAACATGACAGTTGAGAACTAAAGAATGAGTATGACCTATCAAAGTAAGTAAGTAAATAAGCAAGGGAAATGGACATAGGACATTCAAAGAATCAGGAAGGCAGAAGGATAGGAGAACAGAAGTCATGCACTGGAGGATGTGAAGAGAGGCTGCAGAAGGAGAGAAGCAGTGGATGAAGCAGGGGCTTCTTAGGTGTGCTGAGGAATTGAACTGTATATCAGCAGTAACAAGATACTGTGTATTTATAAGTAGATTGACAGAGATTCATAATTTAAAGTGATTGCTCTGACTCCAGTGAGGTGAAGGATCTAGAGAAGGGAAATAATGATGCGTGGAGTCTAGTTGGGAAGTGAGGTGGATAGTCCAACTGAGAGAATGATAGGGAGTTACTGTACTGAGTGATGGCAGTGTATGTGGAGACCTGAGGACCAGTTTCAAAGGTCTTCAGGAGAAAGAATTATCAACATCTGTGAATAATTGGAATTGAAGGTGAGAGAAAAGTCAAATATAATTTCCTGATTTCTGAGTTTTGTCATTGGTTAGATGACATGATACTTTATACCAAAATAGAGAACACTGGAAAAAGAACAGAAGGAAAGATAACGAGTTTATTTTTGGATGTATTGAATTTGGAACTATGAAATAGTTAAGTGGCTTGTTTAAGTATTTATATCCTTACCTAATGTGTGTCCATAATTAGGCAGTTGGGTTAAGAGTCTAAGATTCAGAAGATAGATCTGGGCCAGAGATGTTAGAATTTAATGGGTTCTTAGAAATGCTTTTGTCCAACCCCATTTTTGTTTTGTTTTGTTTGGCTTAAAGCAAAGAAATTTTTGTTTTACAATTGTGGAGGCTATAAGTCTAAAATCAAGGTGTCAGTAGGGGCATGGTCCCTCTAAAACCTGGAGACAAGTAGACTTTTTTGCCTTTCCTAGTTTCTGGTGTCCTCAGGAATTCCTTGGCTTGTAGCAGCAAACTACAATTACCCTGTTTCTGAATAAGGCTGCCTTTGGGGCACTGGGCAATCCCATTATTTTATAAATGAAGAAAGTTAATCTTGGCAGCATGTATTCATAGAGTACTTTATTGTTTACATAGCACTTTATATCATCTCATTTATTCTTTACAACTTATCTGAGGAGTTATTATCTCCATATATGTCATTGAGAAGTCTAAGACAGAGGTCAACATTTTTAAGGCTTCCTACTACTTTGAACCTACTACAGTGAACCCTTCTGCAGAAGATTAAAGTGACTTACAAACAATGGCAGGTAAAGATATTGCACGAGCAGGGACAGAGATTTGGCTGGTTTTGCAAGGTCCTTTGCTTCATGGCCTTTTTATCATAAAGTTTTAGTGAAATTGCTGAGTAGAACAAGGGAAAAATAATGGAACTTGTTAACCTACTCTTGAGACCAAGTAACCTCACCTCTAATTCATGGGACATGTCTAATAGAAGGCTCAGCCTGCATAGCTACTTTCCCATTGGCGAAAAGAGGTAAGAGGTGTATTTTAATCTCCTCAGCAGTTTTGGCATAATAACATAAACTGGGTGGCTTATAAACAATAGCCATTTATTTGTTTCCAGATCTAGATGCTGGGAAGTCCAAGATCAAGATGCTGGCCTATTTGTTTCTGGGGAAGATCTGCTTCCTGGTTCATAGATGCCATATTCTTCCTGTGTCCTTACATATTGGAGAGTGCAAAGATACTCTCTTGCAAGATTCTTTTATTAGGACACTAATCCCATTCATGAAGGCTCCACCTTCATGACCTAATCACTTTCTAAAGGTCTCACCTTCAAATACTATCACAATGGGTGTTACGACTTAACATATGAATTTGGGGACAGGCAGGGCAGGGGAACTACACAATTCAATCTGTAGCGAGGTAGAGACAAGTACAGAAGCTTTCTTCCTCAAGAGTAGAAGACTCAGCTGGCATTCTCGTCTCTGTGATCCAAGGTGAAGACATGAGGGGAGGGGAGTTCTTCCCTATAACAATGTCTCTAAATTACAGAATCGGATACTTAACTTCCATATCTAGAATACAGAATGACATATCTTTAAACCCAATTCTTAAAGGGAAAGGAATAACTCTTTAAAATTATTATACCCAGTAACTGTGGGCTTTTTGTCCCTGAAAACCTTAAAAATAGGAAAGACCTCATAGGCAAAGGGAAGAACTGGGGAATCCTATGAGGATTGTTTCTGCCCAGTGATGATGCTAAGATTGTGGAATATTGTGTTGAGATTTACAAGTATACTATAAACACTGTAGTTGCTTAGATTCTTTGCTATTTTAAGTGGCTTCCAGTGGAGAAAAATTTGTCCTGTGTGAATAATCTGGAATTTCTAAAATTGTTTCATTTTCTTTGAATATTAGCAGCCCTATTGTAGTATTTCAATTTAAAACTCTTGAACTCATCCAATCAAGAACCATTGACTTTTGCATGTAAACTAGAATCTATTTTACCCAATAGTAGTGCTGATTTTTATTTTCTTAAAAAAATCATATTTTGGTTCAGATATGTTGAAGAGTCTCCCTAAGAAAAAAAATGGAAGCATCTATACAAAGAAGCAGATTAAGAGCATCTTTGAAAAGCTCATATCATTTAGTACTAATTTACTTGAAGAAGCAACTATAAACTTCTGAAATTCATGCAGACTCAGTGTGACTACCATGTCAGAGAGAAATTTATACAATATCTTAGTGAGAAAACATCTTTATTGGGAGCTATTAGAGACTCTTCTAGCCTGATTATATGTGTTAAGTCTAATAATGATTTAACAATTCTAATCTTAGTCACAAGTAAGTGACCATGATATATCAGCAAGTTCTTATATCTTTTGAATCATCAAAGGACATTTGAAATACAGTATCTCTTGCCACTCCTCTTCTTTTTAGGAAGAAGAAAATACATTCCATAACAGTTAGCCTCAGCTAGGGTTCATTACTGGTTCATTGCATATTTCCCCACTGTTTTTTAGATACTAATTTTACTAGAAACAATTGTCCTTAAATAGTAAAACTGTCATTATGCTATATGTGAGTTTAGGAAAACTATCAAAATTAACTTGGCTCTGTTAGATTTCAAGCACTTAGTTACTATATAATGAAAGGCAAGGGATGTTAGAGAAAATTAAAAATGCACCCCAAACTGATATTGTAATTTGTAAGGCTACAAAATGATACTCTTATGAAATATGTGATGCTAAAATACTGAAGTAAGAAAGAATTGTTGATAGATTTTTTGAGGCTATTAAAACTATTAAAAATGCAACTAATCAGTTTCAGAGTCTGAGGAACTGCTAAAATTGGTATGATGCCAGAAAGAGCATGCCTTTTCTAAAAAGTTCTTTTGGTAAGAATTAAGCAAGTAAATAGAGGCATTAAATTTTTAGTGTAGAGTCTGAAGCTTTGGTAGGCAAAATAACTACTGGAGGAATTTATACAAATTCAAGATTTTGGCTTAATTTCCTCCCTCCTTCCAGAGATTCAGATTCTCTAGGTCTAGAGTGGGGCCTGGAATCCAGCCTTTTAAAAAATGAAGCATCCTTGCATTATCACAATGCAAGTGGACATGGGACTGCTTTAGTATCGATTAAAAGTCAATTTCTTGGCAATTTGGATAAATCTCAATATCATAGTATTGATAAAAAGAATCCAGTTTGAAATTAGTATGTGCTGTATTATACCTTTTTATAAGTTCAAAACAAGCACAATTGACTTGTATCCTGTTAGAAGGCAGAATAGTGATTATCTTTCCTGAGGGACTGTGGATATAAAGGGCATGAGGGGACCCTCTGGGTGTTGGTAATATTTTATTTCTTTTTTTTTTTTTAATATTTTATTTCTTGAAATGTGCTGATACTATAAGTGTTTTTATTTGTGAGCAGTGTACCTTCTATATGTATGTTACACTTCAGTTAAACACCAGTTAATTGCCTGAGTGCCTGTAGTCTTACATACAAGAATCTCAGAATATACACTTTCTTCTGAAAGACAAGTCAATATTTTTAAATAGCTGGACCACCAGCCATGGTCTGTGATCAATTAGATATAATAATAATGCAAACAATAAATTTAGAACTAATGCAATTGGCTGACTAAACTAAACTTGACTTAAAAAAATCCAGTGTTACAGTATTTTTTAATTTATGGCCCTGGTATTTTTTAATTTAAAGTTGAGTATATTAAAAAAAAACTGGTTAAAAGATTCCACCAACTATTGAAAGTGATGCCCTTGTAAGTGCATTGTTATTTTATTGCTTTTCAAGATATTTTTCTTTGCAACATATGTGATGTTGTGGTCATTTTTCTTTGCTGTGCATGCAGCTATGATTTTCTTTGAATTTTCTAGTTTTTTTATTAGAAAAGAGGAATTATAAAGTTTTTATGAAGTCAAATACATTTTCTGATCCTTTCATTTGTTCCTCCTATTTTCCTTTGCACCTTTAACATGAGAATTGTCTTCCTCATCAAACATCTATCAAGGATTCTCATCTCTTTAGTCTCTATCATGTCATCCTTTTTATTTGTTTACCTATAGATGTCAGGCACAGTTTAAATCTTTTACATGTTCAGTGGGACATCCTGAAACCCATTCCTGCAGCATTTGTTGAACTTCTCCCATACGCTTGTTTCCTTGTGGAGATGTCTATGTAAGGTTTACAGAGATGCATGTGGATCATGTCTTTAGGGCCACATACCAGAGAAGTCTGGAAATGCAAAGCTGAGGAGCAAGCTGCAATGCTCTGCTTAAAAAGTCATCTAGGCTACCAGGAAACTTGAGAGGAAAGGGTGTGAAAGGTTAGACAGAAAGAAGCAGAAGCCAGAGAAGGTTGATTAGAAAGGAAAGCATTTCTTAAGTGGGAAAACTGGAGAAACTGAACATGTTCAGCCTGAAGAAGACAGAATGAATGGGTACATAATAACTACTTTCAAATATTTTGAGAATGTTATGTAGAAGATGCATTAATTTTTTCTGCTGCTAAGAACATTGATTAGAAACATTGAAAATTCATGGTAGAATAATTTTGATCCAATATGAGAAGGTTTTTCTTGAAATTAGAAGCATTTAACTGTGAGGAGTGATCTCTGTGGTGGTTAAGTGCCCCACTACTGGAAGAAGTAAGACATTATTTAGATTACGAGTAGTGAGCAATGTTGTGGAGGGAGTTATTTAATAAAAGGCTGAACTATATGCATTTGTGTCCTTTCCAATCCTTAGATTCTGTGATTCCATGAGGAATAGTACAGATGTAGTTATTAATGAAAAGCAATCATAATCACCCCATTCACACCTACTCTCATTCTCTCCACAAAAAATTAATCTGACTAAATCATTTACAAGAGGAATCTGATTAACCTCTGTAATTTAATGTGATATGAACAATACTATTCAAGGTAGAATTTAAAAGATAAAGAGACAATAAGCAATGACAAGATTAATATTTTTGATTGAAATGTCACAAATAGAAGATAGTATATTCCACTGTAATCATGAATGGTTTTTAAACATTTGATTATAAATGTAAATATTCCCTCAAACACACCATGTACTCATGATGAAGCTTCAATAATTGTATTATTTTGATTTACCAAAATTATCAGCACAAATGACTCAGTAGTACTAAAAGAAATTTTAAAGGAGTTATATAAACTAATTTAAGATTCATATTGGTTGAGACAAAATTTTTCCATAAGAATTCATTGGGGATGGTTATTTTTATGTTGTTCTGATCACAAAGCATGTGTTAATTTTCTTTTGTGTTCAGAATATTGTATTTGGTGTAGATATTTATGATGCTAGTGGGAATTTTAGTCCTCAATTTGTGTTAAGCTGAGTCTTCACTAAGAGGAAGGCATAAAGGATCTATAATTGTAAAGGCAGTCAGTGGTAAATTGTGGAAAAAAAATTTCCATTAAGAGGGACCAGCAAAGCCCAATAGAATAGAGTGTATAAATTTCCAAGTAATTCCCTTGATTTGATTTGACAAGGAATAAGTATTTGTAAATAGAGCTTGCAGAAATCAAGTAGGTTTATTATTAAGATGATCTTGCCCTTATTCCTTTTCCCATATGATAGTATTTGAGTTATTAAAACAAATACCAGGGACCAGGGCTAATCCTAGAAATATTGAGAAACTGGTCATAATTGGTTCAGTTCCACCCTCCTCTCTCTACATTTTTTTGAGGAGCTAGGGGCCCAATATCATAGCTATTTAATGTGTAGATAAGCCAGTCTTGTGACCCATGTTTTGAACCCATTCCCCCAGTTACCTGTAGTTTTATTTCCTCAGAAACCTCTCTGAAACTGGATGATAAATTAGTTCATGTGAAGATACTAAGATGTCCCAGGTACCACTTCTGGTCTGGTGATGAAATTCTAAAATAGATCTTACATCAATTCGTATATTTTTAGACTTGCAGAAGAGGTAATCTTATTTCAAATACTAATTTCATAGATGAGGAACTTCAGGACAGGGAGCTTAAATAAGTCAACCTAAATAATCTTTCTGATTTTCTTTGAAGACATTGTCTCCTGATACTCCTGGTAGTCATAGACATGTAAACCTTTTGGACTCTAAGATGATACTATATGTTCACAATCGAGGGAATTTTTTAAAAGTAAAACAAAATATGAGGATATATATAGTCATCTACCATACTGATGGAAATTTATGTTGTTACAGATGTCTTGAAAGCAATTGAAAACTATTAAAAGAAAAACTGTGTATACCTCTGAATTGTAGTCCCCGTTTATAGTGATCCAGCCATAGAAATGAAAGCTTTAGTATGTAAGCACCTACTAGCTATTTATCATAGCATTTATTTATAGTGACAAGAATCTAGAGACAAATTGAATGCTTTTGATAGGAAAATAGTTTAAATAATCCAACAAATATTAAGCATAACTATATGTCAATAATTACTTTAGATACTTGGAATATGTTAGTGTACATACAAACAGTTGAGAATGGAGCTTACATTACAGGATGGGGGAGGAAAACCTAAGAGATCATATAGTATGACATAAGTAGGTATATAATATGATTAAATGAGATAGTAGTGATGAGGTTTGACAAATTAGCATCTTATGGTGGCTTATTTGAGAAGGTGAGAGACTCCTAACTCTGGGAAATGAACAAGGGGTGGTGGAAAGGGAGGTGGGTGGGGGATGGGGGTGACTGGGTGACGGGCACCGAGGGGGGCACTTGATGGGATGAGCACTGGATGTTATGCTATATGTTGGCAATTGAACAACAATAAAAAAAAAGAAAAAAGAGAAAAAAAAAGAGAAGGTGACATGTTAGCAAGGAATTGAAAGGAATTATTTGAAAAATATTCTAGACAGAGGGATCAAGTAGAGCAAATACCCTGAGGAAGAAATATCTCTGATCAGTTTTGTGGGAGGAAGTGCTATGAACAAGTCGAAGACTAGGAGATTTATCAAGCATCACAGTAGAAGATGACACTAGACATGAGACCGAGTAGTGTTGCCAATGGAGTGAGGAGGTCTGGAGAGCTAGGTCCTAGAGTTGCATCCTGGAGTACTCAAGTATTAAGAATCTGGGGAGAAGTCTAGGGACTAGTAAAGAAACCCGGATAAGAGCAAGCAGTGAGGTAGAAGGGAGAACCAAACCAAGTGAAGAAGAAGGAAAACTTGGGGAAAAAAAAGTGAAGAGAATCTAACAAATAATTGATAAATAGGGTTAAATATCATTGATAGGTTAAGTAGGTTAGGGACTGATAATTGATTATTGATGTAATGATGTGGAGGTCCGTGGTAACCTAAATGAGAGCAATTTTAGAGAAGATATGGGGGTCAAAGTCTGATGAGAATGAATCTGTCTTAGGTAGTTTGGGCTGCTCTAACAAAGTACTATAAACTGCGTTTCTTAAACAACAAACTTGTTTTTCATAGTTCTGGAGGCTGGAAGTTTGGGATCAGGGTGCCAGTAGGTTAGGGTTTTTGATGAGGGCCCTCTTCTTGGTTTATAGACAGCCATCTTACTGTATCCTCACATGGCAGAAAGAGCTAACTAGCTCTTTGGCCTCTTATTATAAGGATGCTAATACCATTCACAAAGACTCCACCCTTATGACATAATTATATCCCAAAGATTCCACCTTCAAGTACCATTGCATTGGGATTAGGGTTTTAACATATGAATTTTGGGGGAACACCAGTATTCAGTTCATTGCATTCTGCCCTTGTGCACCCCCCTCATTCATGTCCTCAATACCAAATACATATATTACATTTCCGCACCTCCAAAATTTTAACTCATGGCAGTACCAGCTCTAAAGTCTAATATCCAAAGTCATTTAAATATCTAAATCAGACATGAATGAGACTTGAGGTATGATTCATCCTGAAGCAAATTGCTTTCCAGCAGTGAACCTGAGAAACCAAATGTGTTACATGCTTTCAAAACACAGTGGTGGGCCAGGCATAAGATAGACAATTCCATTCCAAAAGGGAGAAATAGGAAAGAAGGAGGGGTGATGGGTCCCCAGCAAGTCCAAAATCTGGCCAGACAAGGTCCAGGAGATTTTAAGGCTTGAGAATAATCTCCTTTCACTTGATACTTTTGCCTTCTGAATCCACTAGGGTAGCAGCCCTGCTTTTTGGACCTGTTACAGTGAAGGTCTTGCCCCAGCACTCTGCCAGGCAGGGTCCCTAGACCTCTGCTGAGCAGCTCTGCCCTACTACTTTGAGTCGAGCCCTGTCCTCATGGCTTTGGGCAGAGGTCATCTGGCCTGTTGAAAGTGAGGTGATGGTCCCTACTTTTGTAACTGAGGAGGCACCCCTGATCTCTGAATCACCTTCAGGGTCATTATTCCTTTGTTTTGAAGAATAGTGTCTGTTTGCAGCTGAACAGCTCTGTGGTTCTGTCCCATAATATTTGAGAAGTCTGACAATTTTCATTCCTCCCCATCTCCTTCTCATTCATTTCAATTAAATATATTAAGAGATCTATATTTACTGATTGATAGAGATATTTAGGATATTTTAAGAATTAAAACATGCATATTTGTGGTATTTAATGATTCTATTTCGGTATAAATAATGAAATAAAAAAACCAAAACTTCTAACATCACGTATATGCTGATATATGTACATATCTATTTATGTATGTCTGTGAACAGAAAGAAATATATGAAAGTTGTCTCACTGTTAGTGCCAGTCACTTATTATGGTAAAGGGAAATGAGAGCATTAATGGGGACATGGACATTGTTGGGACGGGATATTGCTTAGCTTTGTCTACAATCATTTTTGTATTAATCATTTTGCTTGCCTCAAAGAGCATGCATTAGAATTAAAATTTGAAATCCATTTAGAGATAAAGTTAAGCCAAAGAGTTAATCAGTTATCACAGATTTGAGAAATTATTTTATAATCCCTATCAAGGATTCCAGCATGTAATTGAGAACTTTGAGTAAAACTGAACACTAACAAAATGATTCTTAAATTAGAAGTTTAAATAAGAAAACAAGTAGTTTCATATTTGTAACTACTCAACCTGAATTGACCCAGAAGGAAATGAATGCATGTTCTCTCTTCAATGAGGGAGATGTAGGGGCTGAACTAATTGCCTTCTGCTCAATTCATCTTGAGACATCACAAAGGGAAAGCCACCAGCATGAAGAATTCTAGTACAGTTGTAGATTTCTTGCCCATGGACTTTGGAGACTGAACTATCACAAAATTATCCATAGGAAGACTCACTTTAAAAAACTATTAGATTTGCTTACTATTTAAGAATATATTGTCTATTTGTTACTCTTCCTGAGTACTAATGAGGAAAAAGATCTTCTCAAGATTTCAGGATCTGTGATTGCATTACACATCCAGATCTAAAAGAATTTTAGAAAATGTACCATTTACCTAACCTAGATAGAGCCATCCATTTACATGGGTGTACAGTGATCAGGGTCTAGAGGTTGTCAGCTTTCTTTAAGTGCGTTTAGGGGACTGACAGGTAACTGAGTCACAAAGGTAGGTTGAAGAAAATGGAGTGGCAATGTCTGTCATCTTGGAGCATACATATTCATTCAAATCTATTTTTAAATACTGTGAAAGCTGAATAAGGCATTATAGACTTGGCTAAATTGTTCAAATTTTTTTGTTTTAATAGCTCACGTGGTATTTTTACCAAGGTGTTATTGATATTTTTGGTGGACACTTCTTCCTTGTAAAGGAATGTCCTACATATTGCAAGATGGTTATCATTGTGCACCCCCTCCAACCCCTGCAACAAAACATACATAGCACTCCACCTCTGTCCCTACTCTCCCACCCCTGAATATTATAACAACCACTTTCCTCCATGTTTTAATGTGTCTACTAGGAGGAGAGTTTGACCCTGGGTTATGTGCCCAACATTAGGTTTAGGGAATAGTGTTATTTTTTAGTAATATGTGTTGTTTTACCTAGATCAAACTCAAAATGTTGGACAAATAATTTAATTTTGCTTTTGCTGTTGGGGTCTGTGACACTCAGTGACATTTTGTGACTCATCTTTCAAGAGACTTTACCTTTTTTTTTTTTTTTTATAAAAGTCCATCAAAATGTTAAAGTTTAGGATGCCTGGGTAGCTCAGTCAATTGTGTCTGACTCTTGATTTTGGCTCAGGTCATGATGTCAGGGTTGTGAGATCAAGCCCCACATTGGGCTCTGTGCTTAGCAGAGAGTCGGCTTGAGATTCTCTCTCCCTCTCCTTCTGATCCTCCTTCTTTCTTTCTCAAATAAATAAATAAATCTTTTAAAAGATGTTAAAGTTTATTACTTTAGTGAAATATTAATTATATATGTATATTTCTTATATATTTGAAAATGTTCCAATAATTCATTAAGGGTTGATGGATTTTCCCTCAGGCATTCAAAAAAACTTATTATTATTATTTTTAAAAAGCTTATAAATCAAAGAACTGTTTTAAGAATAGGAAGTGAACTAAATCTATGACCTTTCTGGCACAGGCTTTACTCCCATCAACAGAGTTGTACACTTATGATACTATGTAAATAATAAATAACTGTGGGTGACAAATCTAGAGGGAGAAAAAAGCAAGAGGTGAGACATCTACAGTCTTGCTGTGCATTATCTTCAGCACATTTGTTGCATTGTGGTTTTTTGAGGACCAGGCTTCCAGAGTGTTGCTTGCTAATGGATACTAGCTAGAAGGTGAGAAATCTTCTTGTCATTTACTGTGGTCAGAGAAGAAAAAGATATGTGTTGAATGGTTAGGCACATGTCCAGTAGTCAACTGACTGCCTAATGCATGATTTATCAGAAGGAGTTGAACCTTCCTCACTGGACAGAACTTGGTTTCAAGCATGTGTTCATACTAGTTCTGAACCAAAAGGTAGGTGGCAGGAGAGCGTATCCTGGGATGAGGAAAGAGTATGCCTTTGGATTCAGCAAAGACCTGTGTTTAAATATCAGTTATGTTAGTTACTTTTTACATGTTATGTTATTTACTATTTACATTTACTTTGGGAAAGTAATATTTCCATGCTGTGTTTTTTTCATGTATTTCTCCCCCATGTCTTAGGAGAATCAGTGGAGATAATGTCTGCAGAATGTTCACTTTTTTCCAGTCTTTCTTTTCTTTGTCTCTTTCCCTTCTGTTTCTTTCCTTTTCCTTCAATTTCCTTCCAAACTTTACATGTTAAATTCATTAAATTCACTGTAATGCATTTCTATATAAGGAACAAAGTTAATAATGGAACTACAAATGATTTTAAATGATTTTCCACATCGACTTTTATATTTTTTAGATATATTAAAATAAATACATGGCAGTGTGTCTTTGTAGCACTATGGAAGTTTACTCAGTTCTTTGGACTACTAGGTCCCTAGGTTACCTTAATTTCTTAGCATCAATTGCTTCATGTCACTGGACATATTGATGCAATAAGTTTCTTGAGTTTCTGTAGCAATCATAATAATTTGTGCAGGGCCATATATAATAACCACTAACAAATAGTTTGTGCAGGGCCATATATAATAGCTGTTAACAAATAGTGACTTGATGGGTGAGTGTAAAAAGAAATAGAAAGGAAACTTAAAACCTTTCCTCTTCTTGAGCCTGCTATCCAGATGTTCTGCAGGAAAAAATTCTATTGTTTGTACTTTGCCTTGGGGTCCCTCAGATATCCTGGAACTCTTGTTCCAGGTTTACTATTACCTTTCTGTTTTATTACTGATTTTGGAAGTTTTGGAGATATTTAGCTTTGAGTCTTTGAGATCGCATTAGATTTTGTTAGACCCATATTGTGCTCTTTAAGTTACAAGATGAATGTTGAATTATCACAGTACCTAAAAAGCAATGAAATTCTGAAAAGGAAATTTCAAATCTGCTTCTTACTATAAATGCAATGGTAAAGCAAATGATGACAAATACACATATGTATGTATATTTTACATATAAACTTTTACACTGAAGTTAAGGCAACCTATTTTCCATAATAATACTTTTAAAAATAAATGTATCAAGAGCAAGTCAGTGTTGCTAAAAGATTTAAGTGGCAAAGAGAAAGTATATAGTAAAGGGAGAAGGTTCTAGAATATTACTGACTTAACATAAGAAAAAACTTATTCCATTCCATTTTAAATAGGCATCATATTTTATGTAAGAAATATGAATCTTATTCTATCACTGTAGATTGATATTTCACATATTTGAGTTTGATGTGTATGTATTTTTGCCTTAAATAATACCATGCATTCTGTCCCTACTGTCTCTATCTCTATTCATCCAGGATTGGCAGGTGGAGCATCATGCAGTACTATATTTTAAACTAGGTGCTTATATTATGAGTAATAGTACTTCCTGAAATTGTATGCCTTTTAAAAATAAAATGAACTATAATTTTGCTTGTCCTTTTAACAAATGTGTTTTATGTTTTAATTATGAAATATTTGCTGAAATTTAGGAAAATTCTTTATTTTTTATTTTTTATTTATGATAGTCACACACAGAGAGAGAGAGAGGCAGAGACATAGGCAGAGGGAGAAGCAGGCTCCATGCACCGGGAGCCCGACGTGGGATTCGATCCCGGGTCTCCAGGATCACGCCCTGGGCCAAAGGCAGGCGCCAAACTGCTGCGCCACCCAGGGATCCCTTAGGAAAATTCTTAATGCTTGGAATCAAGTTGACTTGGAAGGTAGAGAAGAACAAATTTTAATAATTGCAGCAAAGGAAATTTTATCTATTTGTAGCAATAAGTTATACCTGACAACATGCTTGCTGCCCCATATCAGGCTAAGGGTGCCATTCATGAATAAGTCATGCCCTGTTCATGTTTATTTTTCATGAAGTACATGCAAGTTTTATAGAAAAATCAAGTAATGTGCATCTTTTAAGAACCTACAATATGAAAAGGGCAAGCTCCAATATTAGGTGGTGTCTATATCTGTATAGTAAAATTTTCAAGCTCTTTCCTATGCTAGGAAAGCAGCATTCAATTTGCTTTAATACAACAACTTTATTAAGCTTTCTTTTTTAATATAGTAGCTTTGTTTATTTTAAATAAAAATAAATTCTTAATTTTAATTCTGAATAGACTTTATTATTTAGAGAAGTTTTAGGTTCACAGAAAAATTGAAGAGGGAGTACAGAGATTTTCCACGTATCCTCTGTTTCCACACATGTACAGCTTCCTCCTTTCTCAACATCCCCCACCAGAATGGTGCATTTGTTATCATTTATGAACCTGTGTTGATATATTATAATAAATTAAAGACTATATTTTATATTAGTGTTAACTCTCAACCTAAAAAATCAATATATATAACATTTTTCTAGATTTCAATGTGTGTATCACCTGTTTATTTGAACCTAGATATTTTAAAATTTTCCTGGAATTTTCTTCTTTGACTTGTGGGTTATTTAGAAGTGTGTTGCTAAATTTGCAAATATTTAGAGATTATTTCTGATAAGTTTCTGTTTATTTTTGGTTCAATTATACTATGATTGTATTAGTTTCCTATGGCTGCTATGTAATAAATTAAAACAAACATAATGGCTGAAAACTTCACAAATTTATTATATTTAGTAGTTTAGTGGTTGAGAATTATAAAATGGGTCTTACAGAGTGAAATGGATGAATGGATAACGAAGATGTGATATATATAGATATATATCAATAGCCATACACCAAAGGAATATTTGTATATGTATGTAAACTCTATGAGACTGCGGTTTATCGGGGATCCGAAGAAAAAGGTGAACGGTAGATTGGTGCCAGAAGACAGTTGCGTCACCGACGCTCAAAGGGCCCAGATGGAGAGCTCCCCCAAGCCTTACTGTGTGGGAAAGAAGTTCTACGTGCCCCTGGAAAGACTCGTTGTTTTTCCAAAGGTGAACCGCTTGGTTGATAGTGTGGAGCGGCTGCGCAGCCTCCTTTCCGAGGCGCTGAAGCTGAACAGGGACCAGAGTGCCCTCCAGGTGGACTTGCAGGATCACTCCTGGCGACCGTGCTTTCCTACTGAAGCCGCGGACCTTAATGATAGGCTTAGCTCGAAAATTGTACGTTTAGGCAACTTAGTTTTGAATTTCCCTACCCTTGCGTGTTTTCATATGATTTTTGGGGGTGGTGTAGGTAGGGTTCATGTTCACACGTTTCTGTTGTACCCGTGTTAAATGACTTAAATTTATAAAGCAAACCATGAAATAAAACTTTTCCACTGGGAAAAAAATCATATGTGATTTTTTACATGTACATATATCCATGTAATGACATATATATGATTATTTATTATTCAGCTGTAAAAAAGAATGAAATCTTGGCATTTGCAAAGACCTGGATGGAGCTAGAGAGTATAATGCTGAGTGAAATAAGTCAGTCAGAGAAAGACAAATAACATATGATTTTTCTCACATGTAGAATTTAGGAAGCAAAACAAATAAGCATAGCTGGGGAAAAAAAGAGACAAACCAAGAAACAGACTCTTAATTACAGAGAACAAACTGATGGTTACCAGGTGGGTGGGAGGGTGGGTTAAATATGTGATGGTGATTAAGGAGTGCACTTGTGATGAGCACTGAGTGATGTATGGAAGTGTTGAATCACCATGTTGTATGCCAAAACTAATATTACACTGTATGTTAACTATATTGGAATTAAAAAATTAATAAAAAAATTACTCCACCCCCCCAGACTACTTGTATTGATGTTACTTGAAGGAAGGTTTATACATAGTGTAGTTTCAAGCATTAAGCACATGACTCTTTTTTTTTTTTTTTACAGCTTGCATCTTTATTGAGCAAATACTACTAAAGTAGCTAAAATACATTGGGTATTTGTGAATACATCAGTAAAGATGGCATTGTTACGAAAGCCTGCATTTTCAGCAGTGCTCAACTGCAGCTCTACATAAATGACAAATATGCAGAGTACTGTTTTCTTCCTCTACTTACACAGCTGTTATACCTGTTCTAACAAAGAAGGGAGGAGGAAAATGAACATGAAACAGAAGAGGAACAGGGCAGAACAAAGCCTTCTCTGTCAAAGGAAGAGCTAAAAGACAGTCATATAAAAATTCATGTGAGCTTTCAGACTGGCTAATACAACAACAATCCCTGAGTAGACAGTATTATCTGATTTTATTTTTGTTTATCTACTTCATTGGGAGCAAGGACAAAAATGTAAAATCTACACCCTGCTTACCAAAACTGTCAAGAGTGCTCTGTCTCTAAAAAAAAAAAAAAAAAAAAAATTATAGACTTTTTTTTTCAACTTACTTTTTAGGAAAAGTGTAATTTTCATATTTCTACTCAGATGCCAGTGTTTGGGTTTTTTCCAGAAGGGGTTTATTTTAAAAGTTTGCCCCTTTCCTCCCAAATAACCTTTGAAACAGAAAGAGCCAAAAGAGACATCTAAAAATGCTTGCCAAATGATTGCTTATCTCTCTTTAAGGTAGGCAGGTGAGGCTACTGAAAAGAAGAGATATGGAAAGTAAATTAGAGTTTTGTGATTGCTCCTGCTACAGGGACTGCAACTCCATGAGTGCAAGCTGATGAAACATGAGTCTCTTTGAGATGGTGTTCACTCAACCTATCATGCTGAAGAAGAAAGCCACACTGAAGACATGAGGAAAACAAGTCAAGCCAGTCTAGAGAACAACATTCAGGAAACAGAGTACCAACATCTCCTTAAAATGTAGAAATAAAGAATAACTCCATCAGAGCTCCCTGGCCAAGGAGCATGTTGAAAGTCCAAAGTAGCACCATTCATCAGTGTCTCGGGTCCTAGGAGTGTATCTCAGTCACTTACGGTGAGGAATCAAGGAGTTTCAACTACTTCTACACATCAAAAGAGTACATGGATAAAATATATACAGACAATTGATGAACGTAAACCACTTGGCTTGTTACATCGAAATGAAAAAAAAAAAGGCGGGGGGGGACTCTTGACTCCTCCAAGAAGCAGTTGGGAACTGTGCGAGTGGAAAAGCCGGAGTGGACCGGTTGTGTGAGAGCAGAGGGGGTTTGAGTTGTGGAAGACATCATGGTTGAGAACCAGGCCTGAAGGCCCACCTGTAAAGGTTATAAACATGAATTCATAGTGTGAAATTCTGGGCATTTTCACCTGAATCAGAAAGATTAAAAACTAATTTGATGATTATTTGTCCACTGTAAATTCTCTAAAGCAAGGCTCAGAGTCACATAGTTCCTTCTTATACTTGATTTACACAGAAAAAATCTCATGTATGATACCATGACCTCGTCAGTACACATACACCATATAGAGATGTTACAATTAAAAAGAGTAGAGGTGACTGACACCTGGGGAGTGGAGTTCATTGCCACCAAGTGGAGTCAGGGAAGTATCCTCAATCTCCTCACTCTTCTTGAGTTCACTTCCTTTGGGACAGGAAATTTTCCCTTAGGGAGCATTCCCTCCATTTCCATATTTGGAAATAGTTCTTGACTGATGCAGACAGAGAGCTCTGGGTAGTAAACCATTTTGAGAATCATTAAGAGTCTTGGCTTTGCACCCTCCCTCTCTTCAGTCCAGGGAGATCAACAGACAAAAGCTCCACTCCCTCTTCACTCTCTCCTCTTTACACCTGAAACACAAATATAGATGAAAGAGGGCATCATGCTAGAAAACTGGGCTGGTGGGGATGGCAGTGATGGTGGATGGAGGCACATGACTCTTTCCATATGTTTCTACACATAAGTTTTAAAACAGTTATATTTAATGAAAGAAGACATTTTTGAAGGATTTTTTTTTAAAGATTTTATTTATTTATTCATAGACACAGAGAGAAAGAGGCACAGACACAGGCAGAGGGAGAAGCAGGCTCCATGCAGGAAGCCTGATGTGGGACTCCATCCTGGGACCCCAGGATCACACCCCAGGCTGCAGGCAGCGCCAAACCGCTGCGCCACCAGGACTGCCCTATTTGAAGGATTTTTTAAGAAAAGATTTTATTTATTTATTTGTGAGAGACACAGAGATAGGCAGAGACACAGGAAGAGGGAGAAGCAGGCTTCCTGGAAGAAACCCGGTGAGGGACTTGATCCGGACCCGGGATCACACTCTGAGCCAAAAGCAGAAGCTCAACCAGTGAGCCACCCAGGCATCCCTGAAGGGTGTTTTATACACAGTGTAGTTCTAAGAAGTTAAATTCATGGCTTGTCCAGTATGCTTCTACACATAAATTTACCAACACATATCTTAATGAAAGGATATATTACTGGAAAGACATATTGTACACACTGTTATTTCAAAAAAAAAATCAAGATGACACAGTAAAGCTGCATTTTTGGGGGGAGTCTCTAGGGGAGGATCAGTTTCCTTGCTCTTTCCAGCTTTTAGAGGCAGTTTATAATCCTTGGCTCGTGAGCCTCTTCCTCCATCTTCAGAGTCAGCAATGTTGTGTGGAGTCCTCATGTTGCTATCTTCGATTCTCCTTCTTCTGCCTCCTTTCACTTTTAAGGGCTTTGTAGATAACATTGATTTCACCTGAAACATCTAGGATACTGTCTCTATTTGAAGGTCACTAAACTAGCAATCATAATTTCATTGTTGATTCCAATTCCTATTTTCCATGTAATCTAATGCATTTATAGGTTTCATTGATTACTACACAACTTTAGGGATCCATTATTTTGCCTGCCACACTGGGAAAACATACTTCATGTGGTTTCGATCCTTAAAAAATTGTGAGATTTGTTTTATGGCCAGAAATACACTGGGCCTTGCTGAATGCTCCATGTGTACTTGAATGTGTTTTCTGTTGTGTTGAGATCCTGACTGACTTCTCTTGTCTACTAGTTAATTATCAAGAGTGGCATATTGAAATTTCTAACTAAAACCGAGAATTCTCTATTTCTACTTTTAGTTCTATCAGTTTTTGCTTCATATACTTTGAAGCTTCATTTTTAGGTACATATGTATTTAGGATTATCATGTTCTCTTGGTGAACTAACCTTTTTTTCATTATAAAATATTCTTTTTATATCTGGTAGTATATCTTGTTCTGAAAATGACTTCATCTGAAAATAACTTTGCTGCTCTAGCTTTCTTATGATTCCTTTCTATCCTTTTGTCTTATATGTGTCACTATATTTTTTAAAAAAATTTTTAATTAATTAATTAATTTACTTATGATAGTCACAGAGAGAGAGAGAGAGAGAGGCAGAGACACAGGTAGAGGGAGAAACAGGCTCCATGCACCGGGAGCCTGGTGTGGGATTTGATCCCGGGTCTCCAGGATCGCACCCTGGGCCAAAGGCAGGCGCTAAACCGCTGCGCCACCCAGGGATCCCCTGTGTCACTATATTTAAAGTGGATTTCTTATATGGAGTATATTGTTGGTTTATCTTTTTAAAACAGAATTTAAGGGGCACCTGTGTAGCTCAGTTGGTTAAGTGTCTGACTCTTGGTTTCGACTCAGGACATGGTCTCATGGGTTGTGGGATTGAGCCCCCCTTTGGGCTCTGCACTCAGTGGGGAGTCTGCTTGAAGATTCTTTCCCTCTGCCCCTCCCCCCCACACTCTTTATCTCTCAAATAAATAATGTTTTAAAAAATATATATAATTTGACAACTCTGCCTTTTAATTTAGGCTTTTAGGCCATTTGTATTTAATGGAATTTTCTATATCATCACATCAAAATGCATTGTTAAGTTTCAGAGTAGACTTACTTTTTTTAGAGCAGTTTTATATTCACAACAAAATGTAGTGGAAACTATAGAAACTACATACCCTTTGCACATCCACCCCAGCCTCTCCCACTATCGACAACCCACACCAGTGTGGGATTTATTACAATTGTGTTTATTAAAATTGGTGAACTTATCCTGACACATAATTATCTCCCAAAGTCTATTGTTTATACCAGGGTCACTCCTGGTGCTATACAGTCTATGGGTTTTGGCAAATGTACAATTACACATATCCATTATTACAGTATACTATAGAATAGTTTTACTGCCCTAAAATTCTTGTTTTCTCTGCACACTTGTCTTTTCCTCTCTCCCAATCTCTGGTAGCCACTGATTGTCTCATCATCTCTCTTTATACTTACGCTTTTTTCAGAAAGAATGTCAAATAGTTGTAATCATACACTATGTAGCCTTTTCACTTAGTAAAATGTATTTAAGGTTTCCCCATGTCATTTCATGACTTGTTGGCTCATTTCTTTTTAGTGCTGAATAAGATTCCTTTGTCTGGATGTACCACAGTTTACTTATCTCTTCACCTACTGAAGGACATCTTGGTTGCTTCCAAGTTTTGGCAATTATGAATAAAACTACTATAAACATCAGTGTGCAGGTTTTTGTGTGGACATAAGTTTTCAGCTCCTTTGGCTAAATACCAATATGCATGATGATTGGATCATATGGTAAGAGTATGTTTAGTTTTGTAAGTAGCTGCCAAACTGTCTTCCAGAGGGACTGTGCAATTTTGCATTTTTACCATCAGTGAGCGAAAAATCTTGTTGCTCCACAGCCTTGCTAGCATTTGGTGTTGTCAGTGTTCTGGATTTTGGCCATTCTAATGGATGTGCAGTGATATCTCACTGTTGTTTTAATTTGTATTTCTCTCATGACATATAATGTGGAGCATCTTTTCATAGGTTTGTTATCTATATCTTCCTTGGTGAGGTGTCTGTTGAGGTCTTGAACCTATTTTTTGTTGTTGTTATTATTGAGCTTTAAGAGTTTGTTTATTTTGGATAACAGTCCTTTTATCAGGCCTTTTGCAAATATTTTCTCCCCATTTTGTAACTTGTCTTCTTCTCTTGACAGTGTCTTTTGCAAAGCAGAAGTTTTAAAATTTAATGAAGTCCAGCTTATTATTTCTTCCAGTGGTTGTGCCTTTAATGTTATATAATGTCATTGCCATATATTTAAAAGGTCACTAGATTTTCTCCTGTTTTCTTCAGTTGTTTTATAGTTTTGTGTTTTGATTTAGGTCTATGATCCATTTTGAGTTAATTTTTGTGGAAGGTGTAAGAGCTATTTTTTATTTATTCTTTGTACCATGTTTTCTTTTTCTACATGCTTTTGAGTTAATTCAAAAGCAACACTCATTTTATCTATGTTATTGGATTATAAGCTGTACGTCTCTGTTTCATCTTAGTGGTTGCTGTAGGGTTTAAAATATAAATCTTTAATGTATCAGGGAGTACCTTCAAATAATACTATACCTCTTTATGTATAGTGAAAGAAATTTATAATAGGATGTTTTAGTTTGTTCTCCTATCCTTTGTGCAATTTTTGTCATGTAGTTTATTTTGACATGTTTTATGAATTCTATATGTTATTTTTTCTCTAAAGAGTAAATTATTTTGTAAAGGGATTAAAAAAGTAAGAAAAATAGCTTTTATATCTGCCCACATAGTCACAGATCTGGTGCTCTTTATTCCTTTGTTTTCAATTTTTTAAAAAATCTAGTATCATTTCCTTCTTTCTGAAAAACTTTCTTCAAGAATTCTTGTAGTCCAGATCTAATGGCAGTTGAGTCTTTCAACTTTTGTTTGTTTGCAAGTCTTCATTTAATTTACCTGCATTTTGGAAGATAGTGTCACTGGGTATAGAATTGTAGTTTTCTTTCAGTATTTTAAACATGTTACTCTCTTCTAGCTTGGAAAGTTTCTAAAAAAAAATACTTAATATGCTTGTTTTGTTCCTCTGTAGGTTATGTTTTTCCTTTCACTCCCCAAATGCTTTTAAGATCATCTCTTTATCATAGGTTTTTAGCAATTAAATTATTATGTGCCTAGTATATATTTCTTTGCTTATTTTTTGGGGGCTACATTGACATTCATGGGCCTGCTTTTATAATTTTTATCAAGTTTGGAAAATGTGTGGTCTCTATTTCTCTCTATTCTTTCTCTTCCCTTCTTTGTGAGACTGCCATTGCAAGTTACTATACCACTTGCTGTTGTCCCACAAGTCACTGATCTCTGTGTTTCTTTGCTATTTTTTCCTTTCATTGCTTCATATGTAATAGTTTCTCTTGCTGTGTTTTCAAGGTCACAGGTCTTTTCTTCACTACATTATCTGTTAATCTCATCTAGTGTATTTTTAATCTCATCTAAGACACTAGTTTTAATCTCTAGGAGTTTCATTTATTTTTGTTTGCTTTAATTTTGATAGTATCTCTTACATCTCTCCTCATTATGCTTATGTTTTTCTCTATATTCTTTTTTCCTCTTTTTAAAAATTGAAGTGTGATTGACATATAATATTATATTAATTCCAGGTGTACAGCATAGTGATGCAACACTTATATGCATTATGAAGTGATCACTACCATAAATCTGGCATCTGTCACCATACAAAGTTGTTACGTATCATTAACCAATATATTCCCAGTACTGTACATTGTATCTCTGTCTTATTTATAACTAGAAGTCTTTACCTTTTATCTCCTCCTCCTTTATCACCCATTTCCCCTCTACCCTCCCTCTGGCATACACCATATTGTTCTCTGTATGTGTGCATCTATTTCTGCTTAGTTTCATCTGTTCCTTTGTTTTGTTTTTAGATTCCACATATAAGTGAAATCATATGATACTAGTTTTTTCTGTGTGACTTATTTCACTTAGTGTAGTATATACTCCAGTTCTGTCTATATTGCTGCAAAAGGCAAGATTTCATTTTTTTCTTAATGGCCAAATAATATTCCACTGTGTATGTGTATATATATATATACACAATACATATATCTTTTTTATCCATTTATCTGTCAGTAGACACTTAAGTAGCTTCCATATTTTGGCTCTTGTAAATAATCCTGCAATAAACATAGAGGTACTTACATCTTTTTGAACTAATGTTTTTATTTTCTTTGGATAAATACTCAGAAGTGGCATTGCTGGATCACATGGTAGTTCTATTTTTAATTTTTTAAGGAAACTCCATACTGTTTTCCATAGTGGTTGAACCAATTGACATTCCCACTAGCACTGCATAAGTGTTCCTTTTTCTTCACATATTTAGCATCACTTGTTACTTCTTTTCCTTTTTGATACTACCCATTCTAACCAGTGTGAGATGATATCTAATTGTAATTTTGATTTGCATTTCCATGTTGATTAGTCATGTCAAACATCTCTTTTTTTTTTTAAATTTATGATAGTCAGAGGGAGAGAGAGAGAGAGAGAGAGAGGCAGAGACATAGGCAGAGGAAGAAGCAGGCTCCATGCACCAGGAACCTGATGTGGGATTCGATCCCGTGTCTCCAGGATCACGCCCTGGGCCAAAGGCAGGCGCCAAACCGCTGCGCCACCCAGGGATCCCCCAAACATCTCTTTATATGTCTTTTGGCCATCTATATGTCTTCTTTGGAGAATGTCTATTCAGGACCTCTGCCTATTTTTAAATTGGATTTTTTTTGTTTGTTTTGTTTTTTGATATTGAGTTGTGTGAGTTCTTTATGTATTTTGGATACTAGCCCCTTATCAGTTATAGCATTTGCAAATATCTTCTACATTTAGTAGGTCGCTTTTTAACTTTCTTGACAATATCCTTCACTGTGCAAAACCTTTTTGGTTTAATGTAATATCTTTTGTTTATTTCTCTATATTCTTAAGCAGTTGAGAATAATAATAATAGCTATTTTGAGATAATTTTAATTTTATTACCTTTGTCATCTCTGGATCTGTTTGTATTGATTTTTCTCCTGTTTATGAGTCATATTTTCCAGCTGCTGTATAATATTAATAGTTTTGATTTGATGCAAGACAGTCCCTCCTTCTCTTTTTGTGAATATTTTGGTGTAGGGCATAGAATTTTGTTACGTTTCTTTAAGTATTGGATTTAAAAAATGTCATGCAGTTAAGTTTTGGGGGGTCAGTTTGATTCATTTGAAGGTTGCTTTTATGGTTTGTTTTTTTTTAAAATAAATTTATTTTTTATTGGTGTTCAATTTGCCAACATACAGAATAACACCCAGTGTGCATCCCATCAAGTGCCCACCTCAGTGCCCGCCACCCATTCACCCCCACCCCCCACCCACCTCCCCTTCCCCCACCCCTAGTTCGTTTCCCAGAGTTAGGAGTCTTTCATGTTCTGTCTCCCTTTCTGATATTTCCCACTTATTTTTTCTCCTTTCCCCTTTATTCCCTTTCACTATTTTTTATATTCCTCAAATGAATGAGACCATATAATGTTTGTCCTTCTCCAATTGGCTTATTTCCCTCAGCATAATACCCTTCAGTTCCATCCACGTGGAAGCAAATGGTGGGAATTTGTCGTTTCTAATGGCTGAGTAATATTCCATTGTATACATAGACCACATCTTCTTTATCCATTCATCTTTTGATGGACACTGAGGCTCCTTCCACAGTTTGGTTATTGTGGACATTGCTGCTAGAAACATCGGGGTGCAGGTGTCCCGGCGTTTCATTGCATCTGTATCTTTGGGGTAAATCCCCAGCAGTGCAATTGCTGGGTCGTAGGGTGTATCTATTTTTAACTCTTTGAGGAACCTCCACATAGTTTTCCAGAGTGGCTGCACCAGTTCACATTCCCACCAACAGTGTAAGAGGGTTCCCTTTTCTCCACATCCTCTCCAACATTTGTGGTTTCCTGCCTTGTTAATTTTCCCCATTCTCACTGGTGTGAGGTGGTATCTCATTGTGGTTTTGATTTGTATTTCCCTGATGGCAAGTGATGCGGAGCATTTTCTCATGTGCGTGTTGGCCATGTCTATGTCTTCCTCTGTGAGATTTCTGTTCATGTCTTTTGCCCATTTCATGATTGGATTGTTTGTTTCTTTGCTGTTGAGTTTAATAAGTTCTTTATAGATCTTGGAAACTAGCCCTTTATCTGATAGGTCATTTGCAAATATCTTCTCCCATTCTGTAGGTTGTCTTTTAGTTTTGTTGACTGTATTCTTTGCTGTGCAAAAGCTTCTTATGCCAGATTTCAGGTTGTACTACAAAGCTGTGGTCATCAAGACAATGTGGTACTGGCACAAAAACAGACACATAGATCAATGGAACAGAATAGAGAATCCAGAAGTGGACCCTCAACTTTATGGTCAACTAATATTCGACAAAGGAGGAAAGACTATCCACTGGAAGAGAGACAGTCTCTTCAATAAATGGTACTGGGAAAATTGAACATTCACATGCAGAAGAATGAAACTAGACCACTCTCTTGCACCATACACAAAGATAAACTCAAAATGGATGAAAGATCTAAATGTGAGACAAGATTCCATCAAAATCCTAGAGAAGAACACAGGCAGCGCCCTTTTTGAACTCGGCCACAGTAACTTCTTGCAAGATACATCCACGAAGGCAAAAGAAACAAAAGCAAAAATGAACTATTGGGGCTTTTATGCTTTGTTAGTGAGGGTCCAGGGCATCTTTTAGACTAGGGCTGAGTTAGTTTCATTTCTGGGAGATACCCTTCTGAGGGTATCTTTTTTATTTTATTTTATTTTTTTTTCTGAGGGTATCTTACTAGATACTTCATCTTACTAGAATTATGGTATCTTAATGCTCTGACTGATGGGAACACAAACATTTCCCAGCTCTGTGCAATCTCAGAGAATTATCTACTCTTCTGGGGATGGAGTGAGGTGGTGATTGGAGCCTTTTACTCTATCATGTTCAGGAATTAGGATGTTTTTGAATTGTGAACTCATTTTCTTCAATGGGTAAAATGCTATTTCAATTTTTTATTTGTTGGATCAGTTTATGTAAATTTTTTCAATGTCTTTGTTCATTTCATCTAAGTCATCACATTTATTTGCCTAAGATTGTTCATGATATCTCATTATTATTCTTTAATGCCCCTAGGATATATAATAGCTCATTCTTAATTTCTGTATAGGTGAATATGGGGCCCAGAGCACCTAGAACATTTCTCTTAGTTCTCCTCCTCTGTCATGCTCTCAGACATCTGCAGGCCTTGTACAGGTGTGCCTCAGTGTGAGGTGGGTCTCTCTCATTTCTTCTGCTTTTCTCCTAGTATCCTTCATCAATAAAATTTTCCAGTTTGTTTATGTATGTATGTATGTATGTATGTATTTTAAAAAGGATTTTATTCATTCACTTGACACAGAGAGAGAAAGAGAGTAAGAGAGCAAGTGCAAGGCAGGGGGAGAGATAAAAGCAGACTTCCCACAGAACAGAGAGCCCTAGAGGGGCCTGAATCCAGGATCATGAGGTCATGACCTGACTGAGCCACCCAGGCACCCCAAATTTTTCCAGTTTTAGTAAGACATAATTGACATTGGAGTAAATAGTAAATAGTTGTATGATATATTGGATGTATGAGCTTTTGCAAACTAATTGTTGAATTTTCAGGAATTTTGCAAGCCAGTTTTTAAACACAGCCATTATAAAAAAAATTAACTATATAAAAAGAAATAATTGACATAGACTGTATAAGTTCATGGCATAGAATATGGTGGTTTGATTTACATGTATTGTAAAATAATTACCCCAGAAGTGTTCAGCTATCCATCATCTCATATAGATAAATAAAGAGAAAAGAAGAAAAAAAAGTTTTTTTTCCTTGTGATGAGATCTCTTAGTATTTACTCTCTTAGCAACTTTCCAGTGTATCATAGAGCAGTTGTTAGCTATAGTCATCATGTTGTACATCACACACCTAGTGTTTACTTGTCTTATAACTGGAAATGTGTGGCTTGTGATCACCTATCTCCAATCCCCACCACCTTGATAAATCTAATCTCTTTTTCTATGATTTTTTAAAAGATTCCATTTATAAGTGAGGCCATACAGTATTTGTCTTTTTCTGACTTATTTCACTTAGCATAACGCTGAGTGTTGTATCTGTAGTCTGATGTTGAATATACATGAACCTGATGTTGAATATACTTTTCTATGCTACTTCAGGTATGTTTGTGTTTTGTCCTTCATTTCCTGTGTCTTACTAAAATTTAATACTCAAGTGAGGGTTTTTCCTCCCTCACCTTGTAGCTTATAAATAAGGATGACAATGGCAGTTATTTAAGATATCTCAATGTTCTTACTAAGATAACCTCATCTTCAGAATGTTGTAAAGAGGCTCTAGGTCATTTAGGATGGGGTAGATTTATTCTGGTCTTACATCACTCAAAAAATGTAGAGTTTTCTTGAGGGATTTCCAAATGTCACTTGTTTCCTTCCTGTGATTCTGCTGAAAGGTACTACTGAAAAATCATTGAAAATTTAATTGCTTTCTTATTGTTGCATTTTGGTTAATAAGGAAAAAAATAAACTTGGTTCATGAAGCTTATAAAGCCTACACGTTTCCCTTTATTCTTCATATTGACTAATTGAATTTTTATGCAACGAATCAGTCACTCACACCACTTATTCATGACTTACCTCATCCTCCAAATTCAATCGTCATGAAGTCCCATCTTGTAGAATATGTCATCTCCTCCCCATCACCTCCCCATGCCACTATCCTAGTCCTAGCCTGCAGGGCTTCTCATTTTACTTTTACTGGCTGTAACGGCAGGCTGCCCCATGATTTTGTAGGGTTCAAAAAGACTCTCATTACTGATATTTCTTTTGGTTCAGCTTTGCATCACAAAGAAGGCAATTTTCAAAAGTTAACTGAAAGGAGCATACATGAATATTAGGAGCCACCAGTACAAAAACCACTTTTAGCTTTAGCTATCATTTACAAAGAGAGTAGTCCAGAGGAACAGCATGCTTTAATAGGCAACTCACATTTTCAGAAAGCTGTTGACAATGGGCTATTTCCAGACAAAGGCAAGATTAGAAGTAGGATTCCTGGGACATAGACTGTCTGGGACCCTAGAAACCTAGAAGACTTACTTGGACTAAGGATGTTCTCCATTGTGAGTTTCAACATGCTGGTGTATAACTCAGTTAATACAAACAGGAGCAAGATAGGTGTTAGATATGTTTCCCTCACCCTTCCAGAGCTGCTCTCTACTACTCTCTTCTCTGCTTGGTGCCCTGTAGGTACAAAGCACCATTAGTTCTGCATCCATCGGCTTTCTTAGACTTTAGCTTCTGATTGGGCATGGCCCATGAGAGATACTGCAGAAGATCAAAAGGTGACAGCTCAGTGAAATCAGAGTTTTTCTTCATCAGATTGGGCCCTGCTGCAATGGCAAAATATTGGCTCTTTCTCTTCTGCCTCTTCTGTCTTAAGGGTGGCTGCAGCCCACAATTACTAGCTCCAAGACACTGTGCTATACCTCAATATTTCTTTTACTCCTACCTGCACTTTCTAAATACTTCTTTCTTTCAGTTACCTCATTTGAGTGTGTCATCTGTTTTCGGCTGGGACTGTGGCTAATGTGGATGACACTCAAAATATCCAAAAACTTGTAAGGCATGGGCAACAACTAATTAAAACAGATACAGCTATAAACAAGCAGTAAGGTAGCTCTAGTACATACTGTGTAAGTACCTGTGCTGGTCACAGAATGTGAAAGAAGTATTTTGTAATTAGAAGTAGGTATGGTGTCAAAGTTTAAAAAAAAAATCAAGTAGATTTAAGATCTGTAATAACATCTTTCCTATTCTCTTCCCCTCCAAAGAAAGAGAGCCTAGGGGGGTCAACCCATTACTCAAGTGTGGTGATCACACACCATCGGCTTAGTTGAGTATCCCCTCCTTTGGGTGGAACTCTAGGTGTGTTTTTGGCCTACAGCGTTCTTGTGAGGCCAAGAAAGTAAGCATTCGAGCCTCTTCCTCAAAATCTTCTCTCAAAACCACTAATACATTATGTTTATACGTACACAGAAGCCATTTTCAAGCACACAGGGTCACATGATTATAACTACTCACACCTTCAACCTAACCCAGTGTCTCTTCTTGTTCCAATGCCATAGTTTTTCCATTTGATGAGTACTTCCCATCAGATAGCATTCCATCCTCTGTGCTGAGGAAAAATTCACAATGTCTAGCTCTGCTTGCTATTGCCATGTCTGAGAACCTTTCCTGGAAACCACCAGGCAAAATTTATCACTGTTCTCTGCTTCAAGGCACCTCTCACTCTGTATTGTGATTAATAGTGCATGTTTCCCTCGCCATTGCTAGATTTTGATCTCCTTGAAAACAGGGATCAAATCTTCTCATCTTTATAACCTTAGGGCTTACAACACTGTATGTTATGGACTTGATAAACATCTGTTGAACTGAATTCACTAAATTCAGTTCCTGCAGGTTTGATGGTGAGTGTGACAGAGCAGGGATACAAACCCTTTTCTAATGTCACTCCCGGGCCAATGCTTTTATCCCTTCTAGGGGTGCCATAGTTCCTTGTTGTTTCACAGCAGTTGTTTCTCTAAGAGATGCAAGTTTATTTTTGCTAATGTTGGGTTTGCCTCATATTTCAGGAAATCGATCATTTCTTACGTGTATTCCCAGATCTGATTTACACGTACATCAATTAGTTTTGGGTTTTGGGTTCTTTGTACCACAGATCCAAAAAAGTAAGACAAGTTTCAAAACGTCATTGAAAAGATTTTTTTTTAACTCTCATCCTACTTATTTTCTTTCATGGCAGGGAGTGAGAGCAAAATGAGAGGCCGAGGTATATAAACTGTTCGCGTAATACCACGGAGAGCCTGATGTATAGTAATGGGTCCAGGATCGTAAACGTCTCTCTTGGCACTCTCACCACTGTCAGATTATTACTGTGTTCTCAGATTCAGCTGAATGTGTTCAAGGATCTTCTTTGGTCTGAAAGGTCAGCTGCTTTTAGTTGTGCATTGGTGGAATACTAATATGTCCTTATTCAAATTACCTGCTACAGCACTTATTAAATTGATGGCCTTGTGCTCTAATTTAATACTGGTGTCGTTCAGAGGCAGGCTGCAGCAGCGCTGTGTGCTGAACTGGGTGATGCTGAGGCAAAGTTCAAGCTGAAACCGTGGTTTGGGGCTGCATTTTCCCACTAAATTAGCAGTCAGATGCGGTGTATAATTAATTAGCACAAACCAGGGAAAGCTTGTCATTTAATAAGCCTTTTTTATTTCCACATTACACAAACAGTGGGAATTGATCCATTAAGTGCCTGGCTATTAATGCTGTTTAATGTATGTCTGGTTGTTAAATTGAGATGTCTAGGTACATACGTCCAGAGTTTAAGAGCTCCTCGTAGTTTGTTCAGTATTTGCTCAGATTTGAAGTCATGTTCCACAGAATCAATAATAGCTTCATTACTGAATTTGAGCCTGATTCAAACATGCATATGGATTTAAACGGGATGTTTCTGCATGGTCTCAGAAATGAATTTCTGTATATATGTCGTAAAGTCCAGCTAGTCCCTTCCCCCAGAATTAAATATTGCATTGTGTGTGCAGCATTCTCTATTTCCTTTCTTTTTGATATAATCCTTGCCTGCCATTGCCTAAGGCAGAGAATAACTTTTTCTTTGCAGTGGTGTTCAGCATAGTATCATGGAATTGTAGTAGGAACGAGCCTTATGAAATCCACAGACTGATATTTTAGCTCTCCTGCCAAGATGCCTGGAAGGGCACACGGTCTTCTCTGTGGCCTAAGTATCATGCAAAACGGATGTTTGAAACAGCACCAACCTCATTTAAAAAAAAATGATTAAGGATGATTCACAGTTTTGAGAACTGGTGGTTCATAGTTGCAAGGTGATTAACAAATGTGTTCTTTAGAGTAAGTATCATCACATCTTATGCTCACAGATGACATTAAATGCCCTTTTGTTGTTGTTGTTAATGCAGACGGGAAGACCCAAAACCTGTATATAAAATGACCTCAAGAAGGGGGTAATTTGTTTTAACAGTTGATGAGAGCCATTTGCCACATGGAGAAATGACTATATTTGCCAGTGTCCATCACATTTAAATTAGTGAAATTTGTCCCTATATGAATTAACTATCAAAGAAGTTAATTGTGTGCATATGTGTGTGTGCAGTGTGTGTGTGCATGTGTGTGTGTGTACACACATGTATATGAAAGGGTACCTTAAGACTTAAAAAAGACTACCAGACATAATCATAAAATTATGTCAGCATCTCTGTTTTTTTTTCTTAAAACCTGAGAAAGCTTTCTACAGATTTACATAGGGAATGTTAAGGCTGTATTACTGTTAAGGGATACCACTTGGGGTTACTTTTTCTTATATGATTAGAAGATACATTTGAGCTGTGAAAATTTTGTATTGAAAGATGATGAATTAAAATGTCTGTGGCATAAAATACTCATGTTTTGGGACCAGTTCAAATCTGTGTTATTGTACTTATTTTATTCTGCCTTATATTATAGTCAGATGTTTCCATGCTTGTCCCTGTCCTGACTGAAAAGTCTTCTAATGCTAGGGCATGGCCAAGAATGGTATTATACTTTTAATTTTTTATTATTTTGGCACAATACAAAAAGTATAGCACATTTTGGGCGGTACTGAGGGGGAAAACTTGTTTAATTGAACAGAGAGTTATCGTAAAAGGAAAGTAAGAAAAATACTTTATTTCCTCATGCTCAGTCCACACAATGCCAAAAAAATTAATTTACTGTGCTACTAAATAGATAATTTTGGATCCTTCATTAAATTTCCTGCCTGGCCAATTTCTCAAATAGTGACAGAACTACCTTCATGATGTTATTGTCTTTTTCTCAGCGAGAAAGTTTTGTGATTATTTACTCACTAACAAACTCATTCATTAATTCACCATTCATTAATTCTCTAACATTTAATCAGGGTTATTTTATGCCAATCGCTCAATGATACACAAGTATTTTGAAAGATTTTTTTTAACCTTTTCCCTCTTTATGGTATACACTGCTTTTTCAATGACTTTATTTATCAAATAAAGTGCATTTTCATCACCTGCTAAACTCGGTAAGCTTTTGTGTTAGAATTAGAGCCAGTCACCAATACTTCCAGTTTTCTGCCCCTTTAAAATTAGGTATGTAAAATATAGATTTGGCAAATGGCTTGAGAAGTGTGTGTTATGTTACATTGTCTTCCCTTTGGCACTCTGGCCATGGAAACCTAGAGCCTAAGTCCCTGGGTCTCTACAATAAACAGAACCTCTTATCCACCTGTTGACCAAGTAGAGAGTTAGAAAGAAAATTTGGGTACTAATATTTGGGTATTGCTCACTTCCATTATATAATCTTGCCTATCTTAATCTATATAACCATTATGAATTTGTTTTCTTCTTGAATGCAATACCTGAAAAGTAAGCTAAAATAAAGGAACATCTTTTAAATATATATTCAAAATCATTTTGGCTCTATATGACAGAATTTGGTGGAGTATCCCAATTTTTCACAATTTTTAAATTTATATATGAAAATAGTAGCCTATGAATTAAAATGTAAACTATACTGTGACAATTTTTTTTAGAACTAACCAAAAAAAGGGTACCTTAAAAGCTTATAACACTTACTAAATGCCAGCAAGATTGTGACTTATCTAAAGATGAATGTCATGTCTAATTTGTAATACTGGGTCAAAGGACAGAATGACAAATCTCAATTTTTTCATTGGCCTATTTAATAGAATTTTTGATATATTTGGATAATTTGGACAATTATTGATCTAAAAACAATTATTGACCTAAAAATAAAACTCATGAACAACATTATGTTGAGATATAAATAACATTTGCTTCCCAGGAAATTGTTACTTTAACCTTTTAATACTTTTGTATGTAGTATTTATTGATATTAACAATTCTGCATAAAATTTTTCATGAGTGGTAATATTTAAAAACTACTAGCCTCTTGGTTTTGGCACTCATTTTTTAAAAAAAGATCATTTATTTATTTATTTGACAGAGAGATACAGAAAGAACACAAGCAGGGGGAGTGCCAGAGGCAGCCTGCAGAGAAGCAGGCTCTCTGCTGAGCAGAGAGCCTGATGCAGGGCTCGATCCCAGGACCCTGGGATCATGATCTGAGCCGAAGGCAGATGCTTAACCAACTGAGCCACCCAGGTGCCCCTTGGCACTGATTTTTAAATATCAGTTTAACACAATTATTTTTAAAACTATCATCTGTAAAAATGTAGGAAATGAATAATAAATGTTAGATAACTACTGATGGGTTCATGTGAGACTGAGTTTTTATTTTTTTAAAAATATCTTTGGAATAAAGGACAACTTTAATCAGCACATATAAAAAATAGAGTGAACTTTTAATTAATGAATGTCAAATAAACAAAGGGTAATATGCAAATACTTAAATTCTTTCATTAAAAGTCAGAGTAGACAACCATTTGGAAAGCAAATTATAACAAAAATTTTAATTGGGGTTTGGTTTATATTGAGATTCAGAAATAATGAGTTTTTATTTTGAATTTTTTAACCAGGCTGACTTTAATACATCTAAATAAGATTTGTTTTCTGATACTTTTTCATTTTTTTTTACTAAATATTGTACAACTGAGTAATATATGATGTCAATAATGAAGTCAAGCTGTATCTTTAAAATAGCTACCAAATTAAGAATCTAGAATGTTGTATAATGTTACATATTTGTTACACTATATTTAACCTTTATAAACTGGTGAAACTCTCATAAATTCCCATTATGTGGTTGAGGATGGTTATATCAGTATTGCCAATTAAAAATAACTTTTTGAGCAAAATAGTGAGTGGAAACTTACTAGTTATTGACTTAAAAAAAGTATTAGAACATATAAAGGCTACTATGAAGTGTATTACTGTATCTGGGGAGTTAAGTGGTTAAAACACTCAAAAATGTTTCCGTTCTCTATTTGCTTCACAAAGTTAACAATGAAATTTCCATACCAGCGATTCTTCTATTTTTTTTAAATTTTATTTATTTGAGAGGGAGAGAGATGGGAGAGAGAGAACATGAGTAGGGGAAGAAGGACAGGGAGCAACAGACTCCCCACTAAGCAGGGAGCTCCCATGACCTGAGCTAGAGGCAGACGCTTAACTGACTGAGCCACTCAGGCACCTGAGTGATTATTCTTCTAACCTGTCTAAAGTTTTATGACTTTTTCTTTGCTTTGAGCCTCTGATTTTTTTCTAAAAGAATTTTGTTAGAAATAGGTTTGGTACATCCTTATCTATAATAGTAGTAAGAGGAAAATGATTTTAATGCTTAAAAGAAGGGAAAATGGCTAATTAGATTATTGTGGTAAGTGAAATTTGGTAGATTATACCAATAATTAATATGATACAAAAGTATACATAAGGATATGCATAAGTATTCACAGTAAATTGCTAGCAAAAATTAAGTTTAAAAATAATATGGACCACTCTGATCCTATTATGAACACATTATATGTTAGATTTTCTTACATATGCATACATATAGTATGTGTATGTCTATATCTGGGTACATACATGCACAAAAGACTGGATGCATGAATAAATAGGAGATGAGACTAAAGATATTTTTAATTTTATTTTTTGGCTATTTGAATTTCCTTTTTTTGAACTTAAAAATATTTTTTCCGGCTTTATTGAGGTGTACAACATGATTTGATACACATATATTGCTAAATGATTATCACAGTAGTGTTAGTTAGTACTTCTATAATCTCACATAATTACCACTTCTTTGTGCTGAGAACTTGTAAGGTCTATTCTCTTAGCAACATTCAAGTATGTAATACAGTCTTGTTTATTATAGTCACCATGCTGCACTGAATTTTCTTACTTTTGTAAGATGAACAGTGTGTTGTCCTTGTATTAAGTAAAACGTAATATGTTTTATTATTGTTTTGTGACTAATTGGAGAACATTGTTAAAGAAAATTTATTTCATTAGAATATCTGGCAACTTTATTACAATAATAGTTTGGACTTTTGAATAAAGCTTTCATGCAAACCTTTAATAGTTTCAAAAACATGAAGGGAATGATGTTTTTTCCCCTTTTCCTGCTTAGTTATTTTGAAATTGATATTTTGAAGTGAGTTAGCTACAGATATGTTGTACAGTAATCATCAAAACATCAGCCCATTAAGCTTGCTGTCCTGACCTAAGTGATGTTTTTACTGAGAGAAGTATGGTCCTCAAGATAATTCTAACATAAGGCACAGAAATCAGCATTAAGGGGTTTTGAATTACAGCTGATGAGTGTACATGGTTGAGAAGAGATAATTTTTTTAAAGTTCTAAATAGTGTTTAAGTTTCTAAGAGAGGAGTTGTATTAACAGAGATTCATATATATCTTTTTTTTTTACACATATGAACATATAAAAGAAGAACACAAAAACCTGACCACTCATATTTAAAAAGAATACTTTGGCAGAAGTTGAAGAAATAATTACTATTGAAATAAGTGCACTCTTGAAAATGTATTTTCTTAGTCACACTGTAACATGAACAATTATTTATATTTCATACTTATGATTATGGGTAAAATAGTAACATAACACGTTTTATTCTGGTCATTATATGTGTATACATACAATTGCAAAACTCAAAGAATGCAAATATTTTATTAGCCATTCAAAATGATGACATTATTTATAATTTATTTAGTAGTGTTTGAAGTGCAAAATTAGACATGCACATTCTTTTTAGGCTACTTGTTTTATTCCCATTGAAACTAACTGAAATATATTTCTCAGTAAATATCTTTAGCCTGAATCATAGAGTATGGGAAAGCTATTGTGGAAAAACACTTTTGGAATATTCTTGAAACATTCAATCTTGTTGACTCACAATCTTTTCTATAGGGTATTTAGGTCACTAATGCTATTTTTGCCAAGAAAAACCCAATGCATTTAGTTTGTTTGGTTGCTCTTCTTATTTTCAAAAGCTGTATTAAATTATTCTTCC
The DNA here is from genome assembly GCF_003254725.2 of Canis lupus dingo. NCBI lineage: Eukaryota > Metazoa > Chordata > Mammalia > Carnivora > Canidae > Canis > Canis lupus. Next base: position 17,385,256 of record NC_064245.1, on the reverse strand, counting down.
TTCTTTCCTCTACTACAGGTCTTGAAATATATGGCCTATAAAATCATTCTCTTTGGGAAAGAATTGCAGACAAGTCATCATCCTTTGAGGATAAGTTCGATTAAAAGGTAAATTTAGGCCTCTGGACATCATACAAGTAGTCACTACACAATGAAATTGTTGATCACATCAGAAGTACTGATTGTTACCCATTTTGTGTGTTTTAAGGCAAACTGTCATTGAGAATTAAAAATGTGTTCTTGAATTAAATGAATAAAAATGTATTTTTAACTCATCTGTAACACTTCACATATATTTTTAAATAGTTTAAAATAGTTTGAAGTAGGATTTCTGAATTAATCATTGTTTTAAGTAGTTTGGATTAGAGTTTTAAATCCCATATTTCCTGTGAAAAGAGGGAGTAGAAGACAGAACATTTATATTAGAGTGCTTTACATACTAATCATCTGGAATGGGATATAATAAACTATTTCAAATGTTCTTCCACTTGTAATGATAGGATGTCTTTAGATAATTTTACAGAATTTATTTTATTTTACTAATTGATTGGTATATTCGTCATCCAGAGATATATTAGTGAAAGCTGGATTCTAAATCACTTTCTTATGATAAGCTTTCCAATTAATTCTTCTCACACTGTTTTCCTGGTGACATTTGAACTTCTTTCATTATATAAAACACATCTGGAATGAGACATTGCTGAATAATAATCATGGATGCTAACATGTTAAAGATTGGACCCCTGACATAGTCAAATGTGTTCTGGTTTAAAACAGTGACCTCAACTAATGCTGCTTTAAGTGAACCACATTTAGAATGAATATATAGGCAGGTCTTTTTAGTCTGCCTGTCATGTGGTAAAATTGGTCAAAAAGAATGAAATCAAATTGCAAACTATGTCTCCCTTGTTTAATGGAATTAACTATATTCAGTTATATTTTTTCTCTCATCAGCAAATATTTTTTCTTTCTTCTTGTCTAATATGAAAAATATTACAATAAGTAAATACTTAAAAAGGATTACCTAAAACATATGTTGAATCATGTATTACTTATAATTTACATTTGTATTATAGGGTTACTGAATTTCTTCTGTGGTGTATTTCATAAAAGAGAAGATGCTGATAAGATCCCGTTTAAATGGCTTGCTAATACCAGAAGCAGATCATTTAAAATGGACCTTACATCTTTATAGGATGTTAGAAATGAAGACATTACCTCAAAATGTAGGTAATTATTGCCTCCTCTTTTATCAGTGCTATTTTCTGAGGTATTATCATAAGAGAGCACTTTAGTATTAAGCAGGGCCTTCAAGTGGCAATAAATCAGTCCAACTGAGTCATCATTGTCTAGGGCATCTGAACTACTGCAATGTTGTGGATCCTACCGAGAGTGTGAAATCACTTGACCCTTGGCATTAACCTTTGCTGAATGAATAGACACTGCTTTCCACATCGAGGAACAAAGCAGAAGACTATTGATTAAACACCACATTCACTTGATATTAAATACTGGCTGAACTCACTTCTTGCTTCCAGTTCCAAAGGGAGAAGCCCAGAGAGTTGCTGGGTCTCAAGAGAATGGATGTTTGTAATTCAGAGCAATGTTTTTCCTGCAAAGTACTTTTTTTCTCCTCTGATCAATAACTAGCAGCCATGATCAGCCATGAGTATGTATTGTCAATTCTGACCTGTGTATTTTATCACTGAAGGTGAGAGGTCACAGGGCTGTGACTAATATTTCAGGTCTAAGCATGAATTGTTTCCTGACTTCAATATCTGTTTGAAAGAGCAATTTGTTTTATTTTATTTCTTGCCTTATGAATCATTGTTTAGGCAATTGATTTGTCTGCATTAGTAAAATACACACTTTTTTTTTCTGAAAATTCTTGGGTTTTATCACTATTTTGCCAGAGGTTGAATTTGCTAGAACTCAGCATTAGAAGAAATTGTGATAAAAGAACATCCTTAGGATCTCTATTTTGTTTTATTGGGGAAAGAGTAATATTGTAGTTAAGTAAAATTTTCAAGTTAGATGAAAGCAAAAGCTTTGGAAGAGAGTGTAGCAATACATGTCAGCATAAACAGAACAATGAAAGATATTTTGTAAGAATTCTTAAGCTTAATTATCTTCTGACCCATTGCATGTAGTTATACTGTTGGCAGTAGTCCGACAGCTCCTTTGTAGATAGATCTACTTTATCCAGAAAGAGAACATGTATTATTGACTGATAAATCAATTCAACTCATGGAACTAGAGTTAAATTAAAAAAAAATTTAGCCACAAATGCGAAAATCACTTTTATTTTGCATTTAAATCATTTTTGTGTGTTTCTATAACCAAGGTTATTTTTATTGCAGGAAGCAACATAAACAGCTACCTTAGAGAAGATCTTTCTTCTCTAAGATTCCATATTATTTTGAACCAAGGATATTACACCAGTAAAACTCCTTAGAAATAATTGTTTTCATCGCTAAGGGTTTGACTGGCTTGTGTTGAGCACCAACCAGAAATTCTAGATCAGCTAGTTGTGAACCTGTCATGGTTGAGCAAAGATCATTCCTTGCCTGAATAATAGAAAATATTTCCTCTAAGGACATAATGGTGTAATTTAATACACGCACAGTCTCACACAGTTTGCACAATTTTTGAAAAGGAGTATTAGAAGGCTGAGGGAAGTTGATAAAATGAATCATGCTGCTAAACTTAATGGTCAATCCTTTTGATTTGATGCTTTCTACGGGATATGTAGCCCCTGAAATCTTTCTTTAAAAGCTACTGAAGCTTGGAAAAATGTGAACAACGCTGAATTTAAACTCTATTTTGGTTATGTATTATATATTCCTTTTTTCTTCATTATTAAGGACATTTGTATAGAAGTCATTTTCATTTCACTATTATCTAGAGCACAGGCGTGCTATATGGACGCAAGAGCCTTGGACTTACTTTGACACTTGGGGGTACCTATGTACAATTTGACTGCAATAGTAGAGTACCAACTTTTTTTTGTGCATGCCAAAGCGTATAAAGATAATTGTTTACACATACTGGTATTTTTAAGGTTATTTTGAATGAAAACATTGAACTAGAGTTTGTTGCTTTGAAGTACCAAATAAAGGCTTTTTTATTCGGCTGTGCATGCTAGTGAATGAGATAATTTTGTGACATTTTAGACGGAATTAACTGTGGCTGCGCCAAGGTCCCATGGCAGGTGGTGACATAGCTGCAATTAGAATCCACGCAGCACATCCTGCAGGCCCTTTTGTGATGTCTTTGGTGTCTGTGTGTGGCTTCCAAATGGAAGTTAATTTTAAATAAGGTTGGTGAGATAGAATAAAACGGTTACAATTTATTATGACCAATATTGGAATTCTGTATTCAGAATTGGAAGGAGAGGGAGAAGGAAAGAGAAAGAGACAGGAAGGAGAAGGAAAGAAAAGAGGAAAACATTCCTAGCTCAGCTCTATGATTTAAAATCATGGTTAGATAGGAACCTCACATGCTTATATTAATGGGGGTGAGGAGTTTGAGTTTGTAAATTTTTAATGCTCAAAAAAGTAAGTAGCCTCTTCAGATAGACTTCTGGCAGATGAAATCCCCCTGTCCCTGTTTTTTGAGATAACCTAGAGATAGTTTAGAACACATGTAGGTAAAAGTGAAGAATGAATCTTTCCACTGTTTAGAGGAGAGATTGAGGATGGTTACTCTTAAAATACATTGTTTGTAAATTCTAAAAAAAAGAAGTCCCTGTGGGTTTTTTTTCCTAAAGTTGAGATAGTAGAACTCCAAAAGTACTCTGCCCCAGATTGATTATTCAAAATTGATCTCTTCTGAAGGCAAACTTTGACGTGATTCCCATTTATCTGATCAGTCATAGGAAACTTTTCAAAAAGAAGTTCTCTGTAACAGTTCATATCTAAAAAATCCAGCTCTCAAGGTTTCCCTAGCCTGAACACAATAGTCTCCAGCCTGGTTGAAATCTTTTTAGTGAGATCTTTTGTTTCCTTGAATTAGCAGAAGACTTTGAAATTGACTACACATTGTTAAATCTTTGCTTGGGATCTAGTAAAAGCCCATATAGTTTATCTGACACAGTCGAGTTTATCTTTTTACATTTGTCATTCCTCATAAAAGATATCGACCAGAATTTTTGTGACTTTGACCAGCAGAAAACCTTAGCTGACATACTCAAGGCTGAAATGCAGTCATCGGAAATGGAAGCACTTCAACCCTGCCCCTGTGGCGAGAATGGCTTCCCGTTAGACAATCTGGTCAGATTCTTTATGGACCCAAAGGGAGGTACATGTGCTGGGCATTGCGTTTATGTTTTTTCTGACCTACCTGCTCCTTAGAGCTGCATCCTAAGACTGCTGCTTGTGTAAAACCTTTCAGAACTATGCATCATTGATCTGGCCATAATCACACTGATCTGTTGGCTTTTCACTAAACTTTACTTAAGTGAAAACTAACCTTCTGCTTCCTCTTTGGGGTTATGATTGACTGTATGTCTTTCGAATGGTGAAGATGCTGGCTGTGAAACCGGAACACTGCTTTTAAATGTCTTCTAAAGAAGCAAAGAAAAATGTGTCCCCTCAACCACTACAGAGCGAGATAAAAGAAAATAATGACGGTGTGCACTGCGTTGTCAATGATGACCTTTAGGGAATCTTTTTAGAACATCTCCACAGCTAGAAAAGGCTTTTCTCTCCCCCCTCAAAATTGATTTATTCCAAACTTATTATTAAAATAATTTCATGTTGTTAAATCTCAATTCCTTGATGCAGTTTTTCACTGAGGCTACACATGTATTAATTGAGAGTCCCTTTATTAATTTCCTGGATAACTGGTGAGTGACACTCCCTGCCTGAGATATAGAACTCTGATAGGTGAAGAACTACCGTTGGAATAGAAAACAAGGGGCCATAGGATGTGAAAAATTGGTCAGAAGGAAGAAGGAGAACACCAGGAGAGTATGGGCATAAGATCTAATATAGAATGTGTTCAATCCTGCTCTCCATCCTGACCCCTCCCAAGTCACTTAGAATCTGTGGACTGAATATATGAGGTTAAGCTTTATTTGCAATACATGGGTAGCAAGCTACGAAAAGGCATAAAAATATAAACCATTTTAGGTGTCTCTTATGTGTGAAGAGTTGATTTCAGACGTTAAGTTTTCACTATATACATTTATAATTTCATGACGCTAGGGTAGTCTAAGTATTTAGTAATATTTATGGTCCTCAGTCATTTCTCCCAGTACATTCCATGCATGTGTGTAATTTTTCTACAACTAATAGCTGATTCTTTTATAAAGAATGGTAATGGGAGTGGGTAATTATCATCTAGTTGCTTAGGACTGTACTTTTGTGTATGCAAGGGCAGACCTCTTGCTCCACCTTTCAAAATAGCATTCCTAATCATCACAGTGCACCCAGAGCTGCTGAATAGGGGCATGTGTGCTGACCCGGATTATTAGCACATCCATCTAGCCAGCAATACTATGAAATACTTTCCATTTTTCACATTGCACATTTTTATGTGAAAACACACACACAAGCAGCCTTAATTCAACAGCATAGCTCTGTTTAAGAATTAATGTTTACAATCATGGGTTCCTTCCACATAGTCTCCTAATTCTAAAATTAGCAATAATAAAAAAAAAGGTGGCTAAATAAACAAATATTTGTAAAAATCTTGGTTTCTTTCATGTTTTTCCCTAGATTCCTTTTTTCTTCCAGTTTTGGGTTGTCACAAAAAAACACCATCTGGTTGGGTATAAAAATGGTCTAGTTGGCTGCAAATCAAGGCAAGCTATTATGTCCCGATGAGTTCAGTAAGGTTAGTGATCATGGAGGAATCAAAACAGTGGTTTGAATAGAATTTTTTTTTTAATGAGCAGATTGTGCAATAATCAACTATAGCCCTTATTAAGGAAAAAAGTTTTGTCCTATAATGTAAGGAATGATATCTGACACCCAGAAGGAAAAGAGAACTTTTAAGGTCTTGCCTGATAAAAGAACCTGGGTAACTTACTACAGCAAAGAACTATTCTTCCATTTCTCCAGTGTTCAAGCTACTCCATTTAATGTTGTTTGATTCCATTTATTTTCTGGTTCAGTAAAATGATTTCTTTTATGACTTTTTAGAATGGTCATGATTCTCAAATCAGGTTACCAAATATTATTAAATTAGGCAATAACATTATCTCTTTAGAATTAATGTGGTATAATGTCCTTCCTAATTTATAGTATCTATTCCAGAAAATACTTCTGGGATATATTATTGTCATGAGGATAAGTGAGAAGGAATGTGAAACATTTCCTGGCAAAGAAATTACTGCAAGATACTCAATGCAAAGAAATACCTGATGCTTAACAACATATTGAAAAAAAAAAAAAAACCCTTTAAGAAAAAAAAAAGTCTTGGGATTTTTGTGTGAGAGACCACCTTCAGGATGTGTTTGGGCAGTCCATGTGTTGGAAAGAAATTGTAACCTCACTTTCAAATGGCATTGTCATCCACTTGAGTTGCTATTGTATCCACTGAGCGGGACCCTACGCTTGATTCTAACTGGCTTCCCACTCTCCCGCAAAGCTCTCACTCCATGAGAGGAAATAGGAGTAGGTCCATCAGTCTATTTAAATTTCATTCTCAGAAACTGAATGTTTGTATATACCCTCAGCATTTCTGAAGAGGCCCTGAACCTTCCAACAAACTAGGCAAAGGGAGACCCAGAACATTAAACCTATTTCAAATATGCAGCTACGGCATTGAGATTTTTTTCTTTTTAAAATACCTTCATTATTCTAAGCTAGTTTTATCAAGAGTGCCAGAGTCATTATTAAAAGTATCAGTCAAGTACAGTCTCTTTGTAAAGATACTCGTTGAATAGATTATTACTAACAAACAATAGAACATAGGTTAAAAATTAAGGTGGAATTTGTTGTTATAAATATAGTTTTAAAATAAGTTGTATTTCTTAAGGCTGTATTAAGAGTATTTGTCCTAGGTGGGTTAATTGTTTATCAGTAGTAATGGATCCTTGGTGAATTATTGTTGATGCTAAACAATGGTTTTGGTGGTGATCATGGCCTGGCCCAGGGTCTGGTCTGCTTATCTTCAGATTAACCAGTGTCCTTTGGTGCATGGGATGAGAAATGTGACATTGACTTTGGAATTGTGATCAATAGCCTTTGATCTCAGAATCCCTTATTTTCCTTTTTGCAAGTGAATGGCACAAGAAGCACTTTCTCTCTGCAAGAAGGAACGTAAAGGATTTGGAGCTAGAGAGGCATAGATCTATCTCTAATCAGCCAGTTTTGCTGTGTAAGTAAAGGCTGGAAAACAAAAAGAGGCAGAAGTATCCCTCTTTTACAAGTTTAGTACTTGGAGAATAGTGTAGACAGGACTCTATATTTTAAAGCTTTCAAAACAGAGGAAAACTTTCTTTTAATGAACCCAGTCTTACATGACCAAACATCATTCCATCACATCATCACATCATTGTCCACCTGCAAAATAGATTATTTAGTTGGGGATTAAATCTCCTAGGATGAAATTCTAATATCAAGCATGTTGTCTAATATTAATCTCAAAAGGCAGAGCAAGGAAATATAAATGAAAAATTTGATGTAGAAGCCTAGATTGCATGCAAAGGGTCAGAGAACTTACAGGACATATCTATATGGCTCTACCTTTAAGTAAATGAATTTACACAGGTACTTCATCCTAGTGTTTGTACTTTGACTCATTTTAAGTGTCTTTATTTTTGTTTTATGGTATTAACATTATATCATCTGTTTCCTATGCAATTTATATTTTATTGCACTTTGTTTTCTAATCTTTTATTTTTTATTTTTTAATTTTGATTTACTTATGATAGTAACAGAGAGAGAGAGAGAGAGAGGCAGAGACACAGGCAGAGGGAGAAGCAGGCTCCATGCACCGGGAGCCCGACGTGGGATTCGATCCCGGGTCTCCAGGATCGCGCCCTGGGCCAAAGGCAGGCGCCAAACCGCTGCGCCACCCAGGGATCCCTGCACTTTGTTTTCAATTATATCTTCTTTGGAATGAACTTTTCTCTTCCCTTATGAATGTACCTCTGGCTATTCATGGAATATCCTGATTAATTATAGATATCTTAAAACAAGTTTTCATAAATAATTTCATAAAAAATATGGGAATCTTTTGACTACAACTCTAGTACTTTCTAATTTAACCTAGTCTTCAGTACAGCAAAGGATATGCATTGATGCAGGGATTTGTGGTGCAGCTGCAGATTGGTTAAGGTAAGCCACAGTTTGCTAAGGTATGCAGACATTATGTCAAGTACTTGACAGGCATGATACCATTCATCTTTAAAATAATCTGAAGAGGCAAGTATCATCTTCATGCTCTTTACTCCATTGGCAGAGGGACAATCTAAAACTCTAGCTCAAAAATGTTAAGTAACCTTCCCAAGAGCCCAAAGCTAATAAGTGGGAAACCCAGGATACGATTCTAGAATAATTCCACTCTTCATCACATTGTACTGGCTTCTCAATGTGAATGTTCGTTTTGTACCAAGAATTTATGTTTATGCTTTATGTTTTCTGATTCTGTGTCTAGTAGTGAAAATGTTACTGGGAAACAGCATTGATGAGCTTTTCTATTTATCAGTTTGGAACATGTTTGATAACTTAGGCTTTTGGTCATGACTGCGGTTTATCTTCTTTTCTTTATTAGAAATGTTCTTTCTGTATCACTCTCTGCTTTCAGTCTGTATCTTATCAGACAGTAGGTAAATGAATAATCATTAGGGACTTTTTGATAGCGTACTTCCAAATGGAGAAATTTCATTACAGAATGCTACTATGTTAATTTGACATTTATTATGGTTTTCTTAAAAAAACTTAAAAATGATTTTTTTGAATGTAAATGGTGTACTCATGAACTAATTTGGTCCATAATGCTATATGCTTTCAAGAGGAGGGTAGGGAAAGTAATGGATCTACAGTGAAAAGTAGTACTTTTATGCATGAGTAAACTTGCTTAAACCTCCTTTATTTTATTGTCTATCATCATTTGATCTTTAGATAAATTTTCAAGGTATTGATTTTTTTTATTACAAAATATTGTTGCATTATTTTTTTCTAATTTTACCTCTTGAATATACAAATAACGTATCACACTGGTGATCTGTCATTTCACCCACAAGAGAAAAGTGTAATTTTAATTAATTCAACAACTGAGCAGTTACTACTATGTCTTAGATATGATTCTGGCCCTGGGAATATAATCATGAACCAAATAAACAAGAAGTCAGACTCTCAAGAGAAGACATCAGTAATACTGATAAGTAAATATATAGTATGATCCATAGAAAGAGAGCTAAGAAGATAATGAAGAAAAGAGGCTGAGGGAATATTGGAGATGGTCAGTTTTCGATACAGTAACCAAAGAGGGCCTAAATGAGATGGTGTCATTTGAGTAAAGACTGGAAAGAGGTTAGCTAGCAAATCAAATTTTAAAATGATTTGCCCTGTAAAATGTATTTTATAAGTCATTGTTTACCTGGCATTGTATAACTGTTATATTGATATTAGTGTTTAAGTGATTATTTTTTAAACTATACTCTTGTATGTGTGTGTATTCTTTTAGGCTCTTTGTCCTTTTATTGATGCTTGGAGAATTCAGAGGCAGTTGGTTATTTTTTTTTGAGAAAGGTAGTATCCTTATCATCCAACTGGCTGGCTGCAGATTATTGGGAAGGAAGACAGAATCCAGAATCGTTTATTTTTTTAAATAAAGAAATGCATAATGCCAGAAGACTAGAGAACTCCCCTTTTCTCCAAGGAGAACATCCTTGAATATCATCTCTTTATAGCAACCAACTCAAAGTTTAAAAGTTCTAGGTGATGACCAGTTCTCTTCATTGATCACGATAAGGTTTTCCCTGATTGAGCTACTTAAAGCCCAAACTTATCTGCTCCTTATATATCCAGTGCACAATGATGGAGAAAAAGCAGATGTGAAATTTGATTGAAATAGTGCTATATTTGTGTGTGTGTCAGTCTTAGTGTATATATCCTGTTGAGTAATTAATTAACATTTAAAAAAATATTTTATTTATTAGATTGAGAAAGAGAAAGAGTACAAGCAGAAGGGAGGGGTGGAGGCAGAGGGAGAGGCAGCCTCTCTCCTGAGCAGGGAGCTCAGTGTGATTCAGGACTGGATCCCAGGACCCCAGGATTAATGACCTGAGCCACAGGCAGATGCTTAACCAACTGGGCCACCCAGGCACCCCCATGATTGGTTAACATTTGAAGCACTTGAAAAATTGGCACCTCATCTACTAGAGCTTACCTCCTCTTGCAACTATGACCAGAGCTTCAATTATCTTTATCTCACCACCAACAAGTGATTTATTAATTAAGATAATTAACTTTAGAAATGATTAATCATTTGTGAAATAAGTGATGTTCAAGGTATGCATACTGTCTAGAATGTTACACACTCATCTCTGCCCTTGTGTGAATAGGGTCTGAGAATCTAGTAACTTCTGTAGACTTTCCTTTCTATTTGTTTCCATTTCTCTGTGGAATGGCACTCCAAGCCTAGGATTTTCTTTAGCTCTGTATTTAGAAACATATGGAGAGGTTCTTTGAGTTAATCCAACTCTATAAACTGAATCCTGTGGCTAGTGTCTGGTGATTCTTACATGCATGGTATGGTTAGAGGGACTAGGAGGAACAGGAACTGAAACTTCATTGCATTTATAGGAAACGTTGTATAGTCACGTAATAAAAGGCACACGTGGCAGAAATTGGTTTCAGTCTTGCAAATTTTTGGGAAGTGAACATATTGGTTACATTTACCTATAACTTTTGGAAGCCAATAGTCAGGAGAAAGAGTCTCATAATTGTGGATAACTATGTTGGTTTAGATCAGCTCACAATTACTACAAGTGAAACAGTCTCATTTGGAAAAGGGAGAAAGGAAACACAGCAGTCACATGGTTTATATAGCAGTGACTGAGTCTCAGTGGAAGGAGCATTGGGGCTTCCTGTCCTAACAGCTCCTGCTCCTGCTTTTTTCTCTGTGAGGGTCTTTCATGCCCAATGTCACGATGGCCGCATCTGATCTGGGCTTTGGAGAGTGCTCCCTGCTGGTAGTCACGCACCTCTCCTCCCACTGTCTGTGGTGCAGGCCTGGGCTTCCATTGCAGAGTGCATGGTCATGGGCAGTTCTCTGCTAACTTGTTTAACAGTTCAGTTCCCTACAAACTGTTGTAGAAATTCAGGCTGTTCTTACCTGTGAAAATACATGTCTCAAGATCTTACCTAGAATCTTAAACCTGATAATCTTGGCTCTTAGAGTGGACCTCTATGTTCTGACCTTTTATCCTATTAAGGGCCACAACCTTGAAGCAAGTTGGAACAATGGGGTGCTGGAGCCCTTGTTCCCACTGTTCAACAGAACACTCTTAAGGAAATGGGCTGCTTGATAAAGTTTATGACATAATTTTACTGTTTCTAAGCCTACCATTCTTTTGAACAATCCTTTTATTTTAGGACATTTTTAGATTCATTGAGAAATTGTGAATAGTACAGAGAATCCTCCTATAATGAGGACTCAAGTTTCTCTATTATTAACTTCTTACATAAGCATGATAGATTGGTTACAATTAATGAGGTAATATTGATACATTATTATTAATTAAAGTTCATACTTCATTCCAATTTCCTTTGTCTGTTTTTTGGATCTCATCTGGGATACCACCACTCTCCCTAATCCCCATGTTTCCTAGTCTCCTCTTGGCTGTGATAGTTTCTTGGACTTTCCTAGTTCTTGGTGACTTGACAGCTTTGAGGAGTGCTAGTTAGATATTTTGTGGAATGTCTCTCAATTGATACTTTTTTCTTTTCTTTCTTTCTTTCTTTCTTTCTTTCTTTCTTTCTTTCTTTCTTCTTCTTTCTTTCTTTCTTTCTTTCTTTCTTTCTTTCTTTCTTTCTTTCTTTCTTTCTTTCTTCTTTCTTTCTTTCTTTCTTTCTTTCTTTCTTTCTTTTCTTCTTCTTCTTCTTCTTCTTTTCTTCTTTCTTTCTTTCTTTCTTTCTTTCTTTCTTTCTCTTTCTTTCTTTCTTTCTTTCTTTCTTTCTTCTTTCTTTTCTATTTCTTTCATTTGACAGAGAGAGCACAAGCATGAGTGACAGAGCAGGGAGGGGCAGATGGAGAGGGAGAGGGGGAGAGAGAATCTTGAGTAGGCTCCACGTCCAGCATGGCACCTGACTCAGGGTTCTGTCTCAGGACCCTGAGATCATGAGCTGAGCTGAAATTAAGAATCAGAGGCTATATTGACTGAACCACTCAGGTTCCCCAGAATTGATAATTTTCTAATGTTTCTCTCATGATTAGACTGATACGCATTTTGGGGAGGAAGATCACAGAGATAAAGTGCTGTTTTCATCGTATCTTATTAAGAGTACATACCATGAAAAAATGAGTTACTATTGTTGAAGGTAACTCCAGGCACCAGGCTGAAGTGATGTTTGTTATAATTCTCTGTTCTAAACTTAGCTTTCTTCTCCTCTTGTACTCTTTAGAAAGAGGCTACTATGCACAACCCACACTTATATAGTAGAAAGTTATGTTCCATATTTTTGATAGTGAAGTATCTACATAAATTATTTAGAATTTTCTGCATTGGAGCTTTGTCTATTCTGCCCTATTTATTAATTGAATCATTTATCTATATGGGAATTTTTAAATTCTTTGTCTTATAATCCAATATTTATTTATTATGTTGCTTAAATTGTTCCAGTTTGAGCATTGGGAACTCTAGCTTTATCATGTGTATTTCTTGCCTCAGTCCTAGAAATAGCCATTTCTCCAAGGGGCCCTGGATTCCTTTACTGGATTTTACTTGGAATTATGTTGAGCCTATATTTCAAGTTGGAAAGAATTGACATATTAATAATATTATTTTGCTGCAGATGAACTTGGACTATCTCTTAATTTATTAAGATCTTATTTGGTTCCATTCATAAGCATTTTGTGGTTTTCCTCCTTTAGAACTTGTCAGATTTTATTAGATATACACCTAAGTGCTTTCTTTCTTTCTTTATTTTGGTGCTAATGTAATGGTTTTGTGCTTTTAATTTTAGGTTCCAATTATTCATCACTGGTATATAAGAAAACATTTGTCTTTTATTTTTATTTTTTTTTAATTTTTATTTATTTATGATAGTCACACAGAGAGAGAGAGGTGCAGAGACACAGGCAGAGGGAGAAGCAGGCTCCATGCACTGGGAGCCCAACGTGGGATTCGATCCCAGGTCTCCAGGATCGCGCGCGCCCTGGGCCAAAGGCAGGCGCCAAACCGCTGCGCCACCCAGGGATCCCCATTTGTCTTTTATATGTTAACTTTGTGTCCTGTGACCTTTCTATAATCATTTATTAGTTCCAGGAGTTTTTGTGCTGATTCTTTGGAGTTTTCTACACAGATAGTCATGTCATCTGTGAACAAAGACAGTTTTATTTCTTCCTTTCCAATCTATCTTCTATTTCCTTTTATTTTTCTTGATCTTATTACATTAGCTAGGATTTCCAGTACGATATTAAGTAGAAGTGATGGTAGTAGCATCCTTGCCTTGTTTCTGATTTTAGAAGGAAACATCTCATTTGTCACTATTAAGTTTGATGTCAGCTGTAGGTTAATTATAGATGCTGTTTATCAAGTTGAAGAAGTTCCCTTCTCTTCCTAGTGTGCCAAAGGTTTTTATCATGAGGTATATAGCTTTTGTTACCCCCATAGATGAGACAGGAACACTACAGCAGGCTGAAATGGGACAGACACTCCCCTTCTACTCTGCTGAGATAAGCTCAAGTAAAGCTCGAGTCTTTTCCCTTGGAAAGGAGGTCTTTGTTATACAGAATGATTTGGGCATATTTCACAGTAATTACTTATATGCCACAACTATGAGAGGATTTTTCTTGGATTTTCACCATAAGAACCTGGTGGGGTCCATGAAACTCACAAGATTCTGGGGGCTCCCGTCAGACTAAGGCCCTTCAGGAGTTTCTCACTTTTATGCTAGTCCACACTCAGGCTCTAGTACATCATCATATTACCATTGGAGTGTCCTCACCAGTTTACCCTCCAGTAGTTCTGTCACAAGAAGGTAGATCTTGTATAAATTTGCTGGATTCTCCTCTCTTTCTGGATTTTAGAGTGGCAGTTTTCCCTTCCCTATAGTTCTCTGATGTGTCCCAAAAAAGTCATTGACTGAAGTCCAAGCTTGATATGAATATTTTTTCAAGTATCTTGTTTCTAATTGCTTCTGTTTAGACTATAGAAACAACTAGTATATATCCAAAGTAAAGAACCTTCAGTCTTTTCTGATTTTGCTTTAGGAACTGGGACTATATTTTGAATGTAAGAAAATGGGACAGTCTATTCTCCTTTCATAGTGAGAATTAGCATAATAATATAGGTTCTAACATCCTAGGATGAAGCAAAACAGTGCTTGAGTTCTGTTGTTATCCTATGTTAACGATTGGACCTGTGACTTTTCACTAATTTCTATGGTTCTGATTTTTTGCCTGACAATAAATTAGGTTCAGATAACCTATATTTACTCATTAAGTACTCTTGTGCTTGGTATCATGTTAGATGTTAGGGAAAGAGGAGTCATTAAAAAATGAACCAGATATGAAAAAAGTTGCTATTACTCTTAGACTATAATGATGAAGATGAAATAAATGCCCCAGAGTGGAACAGATTAGGTGTCACTAGAAGGGTCATTACTGACCAGTAGGAACAGAATTATGGAAGAGATATCATTTGAATTCATTCTTGAAGAGTAGGTAGGATTTGGCCAGGCTAAAATAGGAAGAATGAGTATGCCAGGCAGAGCCATCTGAGTGAGCAAAAGGCATACATGTTAGAGGAAATGTTAATTAAGTTAAAAAATGAGTGGAAGGAAAGAGAGAAAATAAACTGAGTATCTACTATGTGTGAAGAAATACCCTTTTATTTATTTTATTTTATATTTTTAAAATATTTTATTTATTTATTCATAAGAGACACAGAAAGAGAGGCAGAGACACAGGCAGAGGGAGGAGAAGCAGGCTCCATGTAGGGAGCCAGATTTAGAGACTCGATCCCGAGATTGCGGGATCATGCTCTGAGCCAAATGCAGATATTCAACCACTGAGCCACCGAGGCGTTCCAGGAAATACCCTTTTAAAAATGAATTTCACTTAATAGTAAAACAACCTTCCAAATTTGGTAGTATTTGCTCCATTTAAAAAGTAAAAGACTTCTGGGACGCCTGGGTGGCACAGTGGTTGGGTGTCTGCCTTTGGCTCAGGGCATGATCCTGGGGTTCCAGGATCGAGTCCCACATTGGCATCCCTGCATGGAGTCTGCTTCTCTCTCTGCCTGTGTCTCTGCCTCTCTCTGTGTGTCTCTCATGAATAAATAAATAAGATCCTTAAAAAAAAAAAAGTAAAAGACTTCATTGTGTGTGTGTGTGTGTGTGTGTGTGTGTTTATGTGGCTAATCTGAAGGTCACTAACTAGTAAATGACACAGCTAATTGGTCAAACAAATTCCTTTTTATAGTCCTAACTAACCTTTGGTGAATACATATATACTTATAGATAATATGACCATATACTACATACTCCCAGTACAATGTCCTATAATACAAATCAATCTCTTTTTTTCAATTACCAAGGAAATATTTTTTTAGCATTCTGATGTTGTATACCTAAAAATATATCAAAGAACTAAGTTGAAAAAGTCTCTATTTTCTTATGTTTATGTTACTTCCCCATCATGTTATTTGTACAACTGCACTCCCTTGAGAAGGTAGACGGGAATGAAAATCATATTAGAAAATAATGCTGTAGCCAGATGTGAGAACGTGGCCAGATTTGAACATCAGGCTGAGAAGTTGGGGCATCATTCAATAATTTTTGTCTTCGGTTTATTTCTGCTTGACCTCTTAAAAATATGTTAATGGACTGATACGTGGATAAAGAATATATGATACACACACAGTGGAATATTACTCAGGCATAAAAAGAATGAAATATTGCCTTTTGAATGATGTGGATGGAACTAGAGAGTATAATGCTGAGTTAAATAAGTCGGTCAGAGAAAGACAAATATCATATGATTTCACTTATATGTGGAATTTAAGAAACAAAACAGATGAACATAGGGGAAAGAAAAGGGCAAACCCTTAGATTCTTAACTATAGAGAACACACTGAGGGTTGCTGGAGGGGAGATGGGCAGGAGAGGATGGGCTAAATGGGTGAGAGGAAATAAGGAGGGCACTTTTGATGAACACGGAGTGTTGTATGTAAGTGATGATCAGTAGATTCTACACCTGAAACTAAGAATACACCGTATGTTAACTAATAGGAATTTAAATAAAAAGTTGCAGTTACAAAAAATATGTTAGCTGGAGGTTTATTCTGTTGTCATCATGGGTCTTTAAACAGTGAATATAGAGTTTTAGAGCTGTCCTGTATACAAATTCATTGGGTAAAGGTGAAGAGGTAAAGGATGGTAATGCAGGAAGGAGGGGACCAATTAGGAGGCAGCTGGAATAAAACAGACAAGGGAAAATAATAGACTGGAAAAAGGATAGATATTTTAGGAGTACAAGGGAAGTGAAGAATATAACCAAAGTTGGCAAAGGTGGGATGTCACTGAGAGGAAATGGGATGTTCTGGTAAATTAAAGTTTTGAGTCTGTTACTAGGAAAGTATTAGTATGAGTCTTTTAAATACAAATAAAGAACAGAAATAAGCTTGGAAAGACAGTGAGCTCTTTTCTAGACAGATGGTGGTTTTGGAGTTCTGGTAGAGTGCCCAGGTTGTTTTGCCCAAGAGAAAGTGGGAAATTGAGACTGGAACTCTGGAGAGAGCTTGGGGGTGTTGTAACTATGTGTGTGTGAGTCAAATGTTACAGGTGATAATTGAGCCCAAAGAATAGAATGGTGTGCATGCATGTGTGCGTGGGGGGGGGGGAGGGAGAGGCAAGGAGGGCAGGCAAGGGAAAGAGCGGGGAGGAGAGAGATGGAAGGGGGATGGGTGAGTATTGAATACTGTATTAAGAACTACCTCCAATTATACTCTTTAACATTAGGGTTAAATATAAATGAATTCTTTAAATTATTTATGAAACCTTAAGAACAGTAATTGTTTGGGTGTATTATAGCTGCAATTTCCATCTCAACATACTGTCTTTTTAATCCTAATATAGACAAATACAGATTTGTAGGATGAGCAATTTGTGGTGCCAAATATACCTTTCTTTCCTATAGGAGAGATGTTTGACAATGGAAAAGTCAGGACATCAAAGGGATTTACGGTGGAATTCATTAAGTGTATATAACGTAAAAACTGGTTAGCTACCTTGTTAAACAAGTAACTGAAAATTAGCAATGCAGTTTATATTTATTGATTTTAAAATGGAAAGACTTTTCAACAAGTTGTATGTATGTGTTTAAGAAAATGTATGTTTTTGAATTAAATATCTAAGGACAAAAATTGCTGAAAAAAAGTATTTATTCAATCTAAATGAAACACATGCTTAACCATTTCTCACTGTTATTCTAAAAAAAAATTGCATCTGGACTGAGAATTTTTATTTCACTTTGTACCAGTGTGATGTGAATTAATAAAATGGATAAATAATCAACTCTTGAAACTCAAGTGTTACGGGACTAACAAAGACATATAATGTTCATGTTTCAAGTACTCCCAATATCATTTTTCATACTGATCTATAGAAAAAAATAAGGTGGCTATTTATTTATGAATTGCTTTTAATTTGTAGTATCCTTTCTTCCTCATATTTTTCCTCCCACATCCCTCTCATCTGAAGAGCCTATGGATTTATCTTGTGTCTGTCATTTTTCTTCACATGATTTAAAAATAATTAATTGCAGCACTCAGTGATGATTTATGATTTCTACTGACGTAATTAATGATACACATCAATTTTCCTTCTTAATTGAAGGAGTCACTACAAACTTTTCATTAAATATGTTGAAAGGGCATGCTGTTGTAGTTCAATAACCTTTGGAAATCTTGAGTGGAACTTGATAATGTAACAACTTTCAAAGAAATGAAATCTTCACAGGAAACAAAGTTATAAGCAACCTGTTAAAATTGCCAGGGAAGATATTATAGAGACTTGGACTAGTGATTTAGGAATCAAGCTACTACCTAAGGATTAACTGTTTACAGCGTCTGAAAATAAAACCTTTAACTTAGATAAAATAATATTTGGTATTAATAAAATTGACTAACGAATGTTGTCAGATTAGTTGAAAAGAGAGCATACACTATGGTCATAGTTTTATATAAATCTGATAAATGGAATAAAATTGACACATTGGTCAATTTTGAATTTTAAAATGTGATCATATTCTTGATAATTTCAAAGACTCTGGTCCTTCATTTTAATGTCTAAGATTGTTGGACAGCGAGATACCATGAATATATATTTGAAGGACAGTATGGAAGAACAAAGAAATCTATCCTACTTATGAAGCTGTGAGGATAGAATAATGGGCATTCTAACCCTTATGAGCTATATTCTGTTCATATTGGTTTCTGGTGCATTTTGTTGGAAAATAGTATTTAATTCGTCATTTAACAAAGCAACGGTTAACTATTTCTCTATACTGTGGATAGGTAAAGGAACAAATCGGACTCTCAATATATGACAAGGTTTAAATTATAATATTTTTTTTTAAAAAGCAACAGTGTGTGCCTCAAGTGTTGCAAACTTGATTTGAGCATTTTATGGTACTCCGGTCGGCTGCCTATTAAAAGTGTGATCGGGTAGTTTAGACTGTGACTAGCTGTGTCAACAGAAGGAAAGTGGAGGATTAGTCTCTATGGCAACGACAAAGTATCCCTGTTTGTAGACAGACAAATTCTGCTACATCTGAAACTGATTGACAGGTCTATTCCTTTGCAACTGACCCATAGAAATTAGCAAGTAAAAGTTATTATACTGGGTTGTATTGAAGGGTTCTCAATATCTTAAAGTGCTCTTGTAAGTTTTTCTGCAGCATTTGCATGAGAAACCTGGCAGGAATTGTTCTGAGGTTTATATCTATGGTTTGATAGATTCTTTGTGGGGGAGTATTGCTGGTGAGAATAACTTAATTTTCAGTTCTCTGTATGACAGAATTGTTGGAGCATGGATTGAGTGGAAAACACACATCAAAGACCCAAAGCTGAATAATATGCCACATTTCAAAATCACGAGACCTTATAAGAATATTATAGATGAATATATATTTTTGAACCTGCTTTCATGAAAAAAATTTACCCAAATAAAATAGGGATAATTGTTGTAGAAATGATGACATGATTTTTATTTGAGGTTATTGCAAAAAAAGATTGGTTTCAAAGTTCTTAAAAATAATTCTTTGGCTTTACTATTTAAAACAGCAAGAATCACATTCATTATTGCAAAGAAAATGTTTTTTTCTTTGGCTTTCGACTCCTCTAAAAAGGTAAAATATTTTTTTTGTAAAACAAAGTATTCACCTATGATTGTAGAACTGTACTTTGAGGAGGAAAATAGTTTCTTTGCTGTAGCTTGTTTTCCTAAATTTTGGGCATTCTAAGTGCACACTAATATTTTCAATATATTCTTTAAACCATTTAAAATGAGTACTTTGTATCTGCTATTTGTAATTTTATATATTTATAATTTCATGTATTAATTGTAACTGCATATATTTACGAAATACAATCAGCAGAGGTAGGGTCAAATATTTGGAATTTAGTATTTTTACTGAAGCATATATATTTTTTGAGCTGAAGGCATTAAGCATCTATGGCTAATTCATATTGTTTATTTCTTGGGAATTATTTGCCTGAGAACATTTTTTCTTTGTTTTGTATCTGCTTAGTTTGATTACTTTTAGAAGACAAAACCAAAAACTCATACAGAACAAAACAAAATCCTAATGGGAAAGGTGAAGCCAGGGCAAAAAGGGAACTGCAAGTTAGAGGATTACTTTTGGTTGCTAGAATTTAAAATAAAGTTGACTAGATTTGAACATATATATGCTAATATGTTTTTCTGTTGAGTATGAAACAAAAAGGGAAACGAGGAAGAGCAGTTGCTATTTTAAAAGAATTCTCCTGGATAGTATGTTCTTTCTTTTAAAAAGAGGGAGCATAAATAAACCCTTGGTTTTAGTATTCTGAGTTCAGCTCATGTCCCAGGAGCAAGTCCTAATTGACTAGATGAACTGGCCCTCTTCTAATCGGAATGTCCCGGCATACCCAGATTTATCAGGATTGTTGCACAATTTGACTATGTCCATTTGTTGCTCTGTTGGACCTATAATATATTTTTCCATATCTCCAGGCACTAATATCTTCTATGTTTCAAATATAAATAGACACCTTGCAGGGTCTTCTCTTTAGTTTCACAATGAGAATTATCTGGTAGCTCTGTTTTGGGAAAAATTAAACCTTTCAATAAAATCCTTATATGTAACTTAGCATTACTTAATTTTGAGTGCTAATTACAGATTTTGAAAAAATTCCCAGTGTTTCTAACTTTTCCTTATTCTGAGATTATTTCTGGAAAATAAAATGACGTGGTGCTTTCTATACTAGTGCTCTATCTATATTAGTGCTGTATCTATGTTATACTCGTTCTAGGTCCTGAAGAGGACTTCACATGTCATATTAAGATGATCAAACTGGAATCTCTGATTTTAGAGCTGTTGACAGCTAAGACAGTATTGCCTCTCAGCAGCTAATTATTATTTTCAGGGGGATTCCTGATTAGGAGGAAAATTCATGTTTCTGTTCTTATCCTCTTTTCAGTAAACAAGGAAGATGCCTTTACAAAGCCATCCTTACTACATTAAGACTTGTTTTAAGAGTAAAGCTGGTAACACTTGCAAATAGAGTGTTTCAGGGGTTAAGTTCTTGAAGAAACTTGAGTCATAAAAATTTCAGCCTCAAAAGATTTTAATGTAATCGTCTCTGATCATTTCAAGCTCCATTTAATTTTTTTTACCATTTTAACTAGGAAAATAAAATTTCATTCTGTAACTCATTATCTACAAAAATAGGATTTACTAAAGTCATCCACATACATCACATTGCTACCAGTTTTGGGGGGTTTATTTTTGCTGTTTGAGATTAGATATATTTTTTCCAAAGTTCTCTGGGTCTGGATACCACACCATAATTCTCATAAAATAATGTACTCTTTTAAGTGAGAGCTCCTGATTCTTAGGCATGTTATAAGTTTTCATATCAATTTGTTATGGATATGTACAGTAATATACATTAGAGGCATTTGAAATACCCAGCTTATTGCTTTTTAAAATCTATCCTTAGCCCAATATTTCTGTAATATCTTAACCAAAAACAAGGGATTAAAAAATGGGTCATTTCTGTTCATATTTGGGGCACAAGAAGGGAGACAATTTAAATCATTTTTTTAAGTTAATTGTGAATTTTTTCCTGAAAATGTTTTTTATGCATGAATCAGATTTGAAAAATCACAGAAAAAAAAAGAAAAATCACAGAATTGCTAAAATGAAGGTTTGATATGGGTTTACCTTAGTGACATTATTAAAATATACTGTTGATTATTTTTATTTAATTCAAATAAAAGCACCTTTGACACAGACTTCACATTATTATTCTTTTTTTCATGAGAACTGTGGGTAGCAAATTCTTAAAGTTTTGCTGAAGCATCTCCATTATAATCTTTACAAAGAATGGTATGAAAAATAAAGAGCTCAGAGTCTGATGAGGTGGACTTTCATATTGCAAGAGTTCAGCAGTAGAGTGAATTGGGGTGACCTATCACTTTGCCTACTGATTGCAGCCCTGTGGCTCACGAGAGGCTTCCTGTCAGATTATGACGCACCTGGCTGTGGGATATCTGCCTTTTCAAAATGTCCTGAAAGCAGCAATATGAGCTTGCGTTGTTCATTCTGTACAGTCAGAGCACACGGGATGGTGGCTTTCCCAATCTATGATTGCTACTTGAAACACAAAGGAAAACACTTTTCTCCTTTTAATATTATAGTGATTAAAGTGGTTTTAAAGAAAGAAGACCTAAAATTTGAGACCAGGCATGTAAGACAGCTTTAAATTATGTGATTCACACTTATGCCAGATGCTGCTAGAGGAATTACTTGGTTTCTCATTAACATGGAGCAGTCCCCTTAGACTTCACACATAGTGGCCACTCACAAGCACATACACATCCATGTAAATGCTGGGAACAATCAACTGCATGCTACCAACTGTACAAGTTACAACAGAGGATTCAAGAAAACAATTCATTTCAAGGAGATGAGCTGCAGTTAAAAAGCAGTCATTCCTTTGCCAGCCCTGATATACTTGGAATGAATGTCCTTCAAGAACTTGGCTAATTGTTGTGTGATGTTGTTTCTGAGTGTATTCAAAATTCACTTAGGGAGATGCTGCTTAGATATGGATACAGTTAAGAACTTTCTTTCCAGGTGAAACTATGATAGTGGTAAAATATTAATTTCTGTTGATAACTGCCTTTGTGTGCAGAGTATTTGCATTTATAGAATTGTAGCTTCAATGGTCACATGGAGATTTATATTCATAAGTATTCTCAAGTCACGTTTTATTTTATTTTTCAATTATAAATTCCTCTCTGACCATGCCTTCGTTTATAGGTTGATCTCCAGTTTTCCTTTTATTCATTTATTTTTTGCTCATTTATCACATTTATGCATGGTTATTTATTTAGTTCTTTGAGTAGACCACTTTGGTAGGTTATGAGTCTCCAATTCAGGATTAGAAAGGATTTGGTTGGTTGATGCAGACACTATGGGACTTCTTTCTCTTTCTTTAGCAAGCCAAAAAACATGAAGCAAACTGGAGACTGAATGAAGTGTATCATAAATATGGATATTTCTAATAATATTCTTTCTTAAAGTCAATAATGTAACACAGCTCAAATCTTTATATTTGTTTGCATTTTCAGCATTTGGTATACCTATTACATACCTAGTAATTACTATTTCTCTATTTCTCTCTTGCTAAATCTATGCAACTCACTCACTTTTCTTTCTCTTTGACTCTACTGAGGAAAACACATCTGGATCAGTTCATGGAAAAGCTAACTTTTACCTTTGTCCTAGAAAATATAATACTGAATGCATAGTTTTAATTAATTAATTAATCAATTAAATTTTATCGGGACATTTGGTTTCTTATGTTAGTCTCAACAGAACCTACCCTCTCTCAGACATATGCCTGTATCATTGTACAGACCACCATGGCTGGCCTTGAGTGAGGATGTTGTACTCTTGTTCTGACCTTAAAACCTTGGAATTGGTTACCCTCTACCTTCATGTGGCCTGCTTGCTCTCTTTGGCATCCTTTTGCCCCTCTGTGTCTTTTCCCTCTTAAGGTTCAGCCCATGGCTTTGAACTCCTTGGTCTCCCATGGAATCCACAGGGCAGCTGTGATTTTAACTATCACATGCAGCCTAGGTCCCCAGAAAGCACCATTGGGAAACTAGGATGTAGAGATTAAGGATCTCTTGTGACAAGAAGTTATGTTTCTGAGGAAAATAATTGCTGTTGTCAATGAAGTAGCCCCATCTCTTTCTCCATGGGGGAAATACCAACATCTGTAGGGCAGTCAAGTTCAATTTCAAGAGTATGTGTTTCGTGCAGGAGTCACATTGCAAAGGGAGCCTCAAATCATAAATTGCCTCACTTATAATAATGATTCCGAAAACAACTACCCTGACTCGTTTCCTTGTAATGGTCTTGTCCGTGGTCTAAGTGTCTGGGTAAGCAATTGGGTTCCCACCTAGGAGGATGGATGGAAGGCGGTATGTTGCAAGGCCCAGAGAAACTCAGTATGTGATGGCACGATAGCCATTCACATCCCTGAAGACCTTACCTAATGAATCAGCTTCTTGGCTTATACTGGAGACCATTACAAGGAAGCATGGTTTTAATTTAAAAGATACTATAGGAATCTCCTATACTCTATGAGAGCATAACTTAGAGACTGTGCTTTAATTAAAATTATTTTGCTTTCAGGGGATCCCTGGGTGTCGCAGCGGTTTGGCGCCTGCTTTTGGCCCGGGGCGCGATCCTGGAGACCTGGGATCGAATCCCACGTCGGGCTCCCGGTGCATGGAGCCTGCTTCTCCCTCTGCCTATGTCTCTGCCTCTCTCTCTCTCTCTCTCACTGTGTGCCTATCATAAATAAATAAAATAAAAAAATTAAAAAAATTATTTTGCTTTCAAAGAGTGTAATCAATCGCTGTGAGGGTAAGGATGTCATGCAATTTCTTTATAGTCCTTGTAAGTCATGGTTTTGCTCATCCTAAGTATTGAAACTGACTGCAAAATACATTTAGCCTTGCAATGCCTATGATTTGTAAAAGTCAAATGGGATAATAAGTGGCTAACAGATTATTCTTACCAACGAGGAATGTTTAGAAAGAGAAGCGTATAAATTATGTAATTTGGAATTGAACATTGTCTTAGCATTCAGTCTAATTCACAAATCAAAGTTATCCCTTTTCAGGAACATTTATGAAAATAATAATGTTTTTTTTTATCTCTGTTGTCATTTAATAAGGGCCTGAATCATGCATAACTGTACAGGGGTTAAATAGTTCCTATGAAAGATTTTCTTCCTTTTTAATCTAAAGAAATGACATTCACATGGAGAGAATTACAAAAGAACATACTGGTAGGAATAATGAAAGATGTTTCACAAAAAGCATGGATCACAGATAAATTTATATTGAAGTCAAGTGGGTTGTTTATTTCTGGTAGTAGAATAAGTATTGACTGTTGAGATATTAGACTCAAGGAGATTTTGGATTAATGCCCCTTAAGTAGTTGAGACTTCTTGGAGAAGTAGTATTTCAGGCAGTTTTTGAAGGGAAAAAGGGAAAGATGTCTAGATCTTGGAAATTTGATAAAGAGGACATAACGAATCTATGCTTCACAACATCCTTTGTTAGAAATTAGGTTATGAAAAAGATGAGATGCAGCCAATTTAATATATCAAAACATTTGGAAGCTTATACAGTATCTTTAGAATTATGGTAAGGGCAATCAATAAATCCATCAAAAGATAGTTTTAAAAAATTATAAATTTCAAAGAGATTCTATGACATGAGTAAAATCTTTAGGAAATACTCACTTTTCCCTCATGTCAATGAATCAAATGATGAATTGAATTGTTCAATCAGAAGACACATCTCTATACTTAAAAAAATATTCTAATGGAGAGAATATTATCAAAGTTTAATTTAAAGAAATCATCTTGTACTAAGCAAATAATTTCTCATGCTATCTTCCTAACATCATTCAAATGTACTTTTGTAAATTATACTCTTCCTGGAACTATTAAAATAATCTACTAATTCTGATTCTAGTTACAGCTGTCACTTAATCTATTCCTGATAAATTGTCACACTTGTAACTTTGTTCTTTTTCTCAGTTTAAAATTGCACAATGTTAGTGAAATGTTTAGACAAGTAACCTTATGAAGGAAGAAGTGTAGGTTAAAATAAATGTAACATTATATAATTTGTGTTGTCTCTGCAAATAGTTTAAAAATAAAAGAGAATAAAATTACTCATTTGACATTTCAAAGCATTGAAATAAGCCTTGATCATACCTATAGTTATCATGAACTCCCACGATCTACTGTGGAGAAAAATCTTTACTTAAAGTTGGAATTCATCATTAACAGGTATAACAGCTATATTTGCTAATTTTTTGAAGCACATTTTTCTTTCAATTTTTTCCTGTTTGGATACCATTGTATGATTTTCGTATTTACTACACAAATCCACCAAGTTTAGATAGAATATAGCTTGGAGAAGACATCATAAAACTAGGAGAGTGGAGATTTGTACGAATTCTATAAATATTTACATAAATGGGAAAGCTTAGTTATTTTTCCAAATATTTTAAACATTTGGATAACTGGTATATATGAATTAAGAATTGGAATTTAGGGCTGAACGTTTCAGTCTCTGTAAAGATGATTTTCCTCCCATGTACATGGATCACATTTGCTCTCTCTTTGGGAGTCCTTTTGATTATAATAGCAACATTTTAACCGTACATATTACTGTTTCATTTATGACTAAAATATTAGGGATTCTCTTCCTTCTGAATTGTCTTTAGCAACTTTGAGATTTCTGAATAGAATGTAAGATTTGCCTTAAAGCCTGCATGCCTGCCCGTTTTTTTGAGGTAGATATTCATTAATGCAATGCAACTTAGCAACAATTGCGTGTCTACAGTGTCCGCACACCAGCAGCAGCACTCTGCAGCTGTACTTGTGTAGTTTGCATTCAGAGAGAATTGGCCTCCGAGTGTCAGAATGCATTCAAAGGTGCCCCACATATGGCTGTTGGTAGTGATAATAAAATGAGGGCTATAATTAAATGCAGTCAAAGAGTTAAAGCTAGAAATCAAATACATTTTAGTTTTTCTGTGATAGGATGCAATCATTATTGCTTCTTAAAAATAGGATTATAATTTAAATTGCTTTCTCATTTGATTTATTATTCTGAATATGGAGAGATTTCTTTGTATATTTTTGAAGATCTGAAGGGAAAAAGTGGAATGGAAACATCTGGATCACATCACAGATTTTTAGTAGCAATAAGTGATTTCTGTCAGATTCCCAGGGAAGGAGAATGACTAGCAGAGTCAGCAATCCTCACCCTACTGTTCTTCCTGGCCAAAAGGATGAGCTACAGGAGAGTCACTAATTTGATAAGTAAAAACACACCATTCAGAAATTATCCCCTTGATGCTACTTCCTGGGTCTTTCGTAGTTTCACAGAGACGGGCTTCTCAGTTTGAGACACAGCACTGAAAACATGTCCCTAGACCCAGTTATTCCTGATGGATTCAGATGTTTTGTATCACCAAATCAAAGTGGTTGTCATTTTCCACGTGTGAAACTTGAACTCTGTCAGTGAAAAAGAAACACACCGCAATGTGGACAGTAGGAAGGAGTGAAAAAAACCCCACAAAGTCCTTATATTTTCCAGAAAGCAAAATTATTATGAAATGAGACATGGGTAATAACCTCATGAAATAAGGTTACTTGAGGAGTAACATATGATTTGTGTCAAGTCAGGTAACTGGAATATTTATTTAGCAAGTCCCTTAAAGTTTCAGCATGATGTTTTTGCTTGAGATAATTTTATCTGAGGTTGACCTTGAATATAAATTCATATTTTGATAAAATTGATTATAAATATTGAATATTTTTATTTTGACACAGTTAAATGGTATTACAAGTTACTGTTATTTTGTGGGCTATTTTAACTAATGGAAGTTTGTACTAGTTTACTGCAATATGCCCAACATGCAGAAAACTATTTGTATTTAAGAATACAGTATGATTTATTTTAATATTTCACATGTTAGAAATATTATTTTGTTATCCTTTTAGAACAAATCCTTAAAAAATGATGTTTGGAATTTTAGTTTCACGAAGAAGAATTTTTAAATGTTTCTGTTTTACTGTATCTAGTCACATTATGATTTGTATATTATCTCCCAATCTCATAATCTAAAAATAATTGCACAAACACTAAATTGGGTTAAAGACAAAGATTCCAAATTTTTTAGTATGCTCATACTTGGTGTCATTAGAATATCCGACCAGAGTTGCCATTTACTATGTCTATTCAATAAATCCATTCTCCCTCAAAGTATATTCTGAATGTAAAAATGAAAATAGACATTTATATGCAGTCTGAGCTAGAAAGAGGTGCTGATACTGTAATTAATATTGTACCACAATATCTTTTTAATCTATCATGCTGCCTTTTGCCCTTTATGGTATGTCAGAGAGGAATGTAATGAATGAGTGTGTCTGTGAGTATCAGCTTGAATTTGGTGAAAAGCGAGGTAACATGACATTTAATGTGATTAAGGCAGGTATAGATTCAGGTTTATTAGCTTTCACACGATCAAATATAAAACCAATGAGGATAAAACATCAAATATTTTTTAAAAGATTTTTTTTCAGAATTAATTTTAAAGCTCAATTTGCATAGAGGCGTTTGATTATGTTGAAGAATTAACAGGATTCCCTGACTTTGTAATGTTTCCTAGGAAGATAACTCACAATAGTAAAACATCAGAATATTCAACATTTTAGGAGATAAATGAGGGATTTATTATTAAATCAGAAAAGAATTGGCATAAATCTGACTTGAAACAGCTGTTTAGAGGATTAGCATAGAGTGTCTTTTCAAGTCTAAGGGAAAAATTGTTCTTCATTTTTTGTATCAGAAGGGGGCACTAGTGGTCCACTTTTAATAACAGCAAAGCTTTTCTTTTGTTATAAGACATTTGGTAATAAATAAATATCATTTTCTATTTAATGTTGAGGCAATCGTATGAACAGTTAAGACTGTAAATATCTATTGTTAGGTTAAAATTTTAAATAATTAAAAGTTTGTATGCAAATATAGGCTTATCCCTTTTTCTTTTTATCTAAGAATTATGGCACAAAATTAAGAAGTTTTGTTGTAAGAGTACTAATTCTTATTGTTTAATACCTATGCTAATGACTGGAGTGATGGAATAGATTAATTTTACACACACACACACACATACACATTTTCAGTGAACTTTATCTTACTGTCTCACCACTCACCAAACTGGAGCAAATATCCACAATAAGAACACTTTACTGTTTATATAACTTGCCATTTAGTATTTATTTCCAGTATCAATTGTGACTTAAAACAAATTAACATAATTCATTATCTTATGATTTCCAGTTTGATTAAACAAATGGTCCATGCGCATACTTAATGGGATGATTGCACTCTACATCTCTCTAGATCTCCATTAAAAGACAAGCTGCAAACTCAGTGGTTAAGACCACCGGCTGACATCTCTCTGTGTCCAGATCAGATGTTTTGAATAAGTGTGGCTGGACAATGCGATATTCTAAACCCGCAAACTGAGTAATTGAAGAATTTCAGAGATGCAACCAGACATGGGGTAGCTGGCCTCAGTGGAGGTTTAGAAGGCAGCCATTCAAGCACCTAAAGAAAGACAACAGATGAAAGCTGGCAGCCTCTTCATTTACAGACAGTACACTTTTCTGAATTTAGCAAGGCTTCCCCTCCCCCCAGAGCCTTCCATGTAAGTGCGAAGATGTTGAGACATGCATTATGTTTTACATTTTTGGTTAAGTTTTGCAGAAAATCATATGGCTAAGTAGTACTTGTATTCTAATGGAAAAAGGTGTGAGGAAAAGCCCTCCAAAAATGAAATCCACTTGTCAGTTTGAATTTGACATGTTTTATTACATAGTAAAACCTGTCAGCTAAAATTTTAGAGATTTACACCTAAGTTGTGACTGAAAACAGGTAATTGTCCTTTCAAAACAGGTATTTTGAGTACATAAATGGAAAGTTTGGTAGCTGTGTACTGGTAGCATTATCTATTTTGCTTGCAAAATGAATTTTAAAAATTTAAGGATTGTTGCTGGTACTTGAAAAATGCTAAGAATAACTTAAGATAATGAGAACTTAGGAAACCTGCTTTGTAACAACCCTTAACAGATACATATTTGAATACTGTTCAGTCAACTCATTATGCCTTTAGTATGTATCAAACAGTGTACCTTTCCAAGATTTCACAATGCAATTTTAAGTACTTAATGATGCGAAAATTTAAGAATATACATTTCTATTTGATTAGTATTAATAAATAAAACTATAAATAAATAATAAATAAATAAATAAATAATAAATAAATAAAACTTCATGTCCAGTTGAAAATCTTTTATAAATATTTAAATTTTAATTCAACACAAACATTTTTTTTCCTTTTAGGAGATTAATTTTTTCCCTTAAAGCTGAAACAATTGCACTGAGTCAGTCTAGAATTATTTTCCAGAAAAAAAAAATGGGTAGGAGGAGAATTACTTTGTAGTATTTCTTTTGGTTCTATAATTTTGGATCTATAATTTTAAAAGGTTGTGTTTCCTTTGCTGTCTTGGATCAAGAATGAGAGAGATAAAGGGAGAGAGACAGAAAGAGAGAGAGGAGGAAGAGAAGGATAGAAGGAAGGAAAGAAAAAAGTGGGCCTATCAGAAGGAAGTAGAGGAGAAAAGAAAGGAGAAAAAGAGAATGTCTTGGAGAAGCATGAACTGACACTGGGAGTTTTTTGGTACTGAGGAACAGGAGGATCCTGGCAGCAGGTTTAAGATAACACATCTCAACTTTCAGAACAACATGATTTAAAGAAACGGTGTGACTCAGAGGATAGTTTTGGCATTGAGTTGGTGAGAAAAGGAAGTTTTGCTTTTGTATTGCTCTTCAAATATAAGAGAAAGTTCTGTTTCTGCCAACATAGATAAAAAAGCTATCCAATTATTACAACGCCAGCTTTCTCTTTACAAATATCAAGTGTAATTAAAGCAAAAAGCTAAATATTATAGAGAAAATAAGATGGAAAATATTGGCTGTTGGAAATTGGCTTGGTATGGGCTTTGTGGATGGATGGCATTTACTAAATTGTACCAACTCTGCTTTACGTTTTTAGACAGCGTGAGAGGCTGAATTATTGATATGCCTGTACTTCGGCATTAGAGGCAGCCACAAAAGGATCTATCATCTGCTCAGATATTTTTCCCACCTGATAATTTTTTGTCAATCTCTTCTACAAACAGTTTGTGAGTAGTCCTGGACTAAAAGCTTCCCTTGTGTGTTGTACTTCTGTCTGTGTTTTTTAAAACCATGATTTCTGATGGGCCTATTCTATAATCTCTGACCTTTGCCTAGAGGCCTAGGACTAATTTGTGTGGTCCTCTTGCTGGTATTTTGCTATTACTCAAGTTTCTTTGCTTTCCTTTAATGCCTACTTAAATATTTTCTCATTTTACCCTTAAGCAAAATGTCAGATTCTTGGCAGACAAAACATTGCATCCTTTGAATAAGAGGAAGGCCATATCCAGTTCAGCACTTCATCTCTCTATTTAGTAATGTATATCCTTTGGGCATTCTGTAGATCCTGAGTGTCCACCTGAAATACTACATTGTTAGCTGACAGCAGCAGAGTGTACATATATATGCTTTTTATTACCTGCATGCATGTATAATTTTTATGCAGATTAGGGCCTGTGAACATTTTTTCTTTTCTATTTTTTTAAATATTTTATTTATTTGAGAGACAGAGAGAGAGCAAGAGAGAGCGAGTGCACAACCAGAGGAAGGGACAGAGGGAGAAGCAGAGTCTCCGCTGAGCAGGGAGCTGGGTGGGGGGGCTTGATCCCAGGACCCTGGGATCATGACCTGAGCCAAAGGCAGACACTTAACCACCTGAGCCACCCAGGTGCTCCCATTTATTTATTATTTTTTTTTCTTTTCTTATACCCTCCTAGATACAGCTTTAAGTGGCTGTTAGGAAAAGAAGTGAAATATGCAACTGCTGAACAAATATGCTAAACCTATTTAGATGTCCTGAATTGAAAAACTGCCTGATGTATATTGAGTAAAAAAAGTCACAGAAGAGTTATGTGTAATATGATTACATAGGTTTAAAATATTTAAATATACTGAAATATCAAGAAGGATATAAAATAAATTGTCAATAATAGTTGTCCCAGATGAGGGGAATTTGGAAGGAAAAACAGAATGATTTAAAATGCATATCTTATTAAAGATAACAACGTAGTGGTAGTGGTTGGGTTTGTCTAGAAGCTGAGAAGTTTTACTCTTTCCATTTCATCTTTATGTGATGGCAAAGAAACTTAAATGGGGTTTAAAAATATTTTATGAAAGTATCTTGTAGAATCAGGAGAGCATAGAACTATTTAGAGGATAAGAAGGAAATTATAGAATTGATTTATTGTGAGCAAGGAGTTGATACTATTGAATCAACTAAATATAATGTTTCTTTTTTTTCCCCATCACTTGGGATGCTGTCCGCTAAGTAGGCAGTTGGCCACAAATTGATGTTTGGTAATTTTTAGTCAGCTGCAGGGTTGCTGATATTTACAATGGTGAGGCGTTGGGGTGGGGGGGGGTTGGGAGGAGGTGGATGGGTGGGTTTGATACCAGGAGACTCAATTACAAAATCCTTGGACAAGACCAGAAAAGCAAGTCCTTTGGCATTTTTTGGAAGGGCACCAAGCTAGAAAAATTTGTATTTAAGTAATGGAGATAATTGAAAAAAAAAATAATGTTTTGGTGACTCTGGATGGGAGGGGCTTAATGTATTTTCACCTGAATATAATAAATCAGTTTTGCACACTAGTCAAAAGGAATGGATTTTAAAAAAAAATTCCCAAAGCTAAAAAGTTTGTGGAATTTCTCTTTTCTCTAAATTCAAAGAACATTTCATAAATTCACTTGCTACTTGAAATTAAAAAAATACATCTAGGGGCTTAAAACATCTTTGATACTTCATTTGAAGTTTAAAATACCTGTCAAAAATAATAAAATTAAATAAAATACCTGTCTAATTTGATAAAGCAGAACCTTTGCTTTCTACCTCCTATATCCTGCCTGTTAGATCCCATTCTCTAGACTCTCATGTCCACAGAGATCCAGAAAGCCCTGGATCTTGAGGTTAGAAAATGTTTTGGATAACTTGTTTTTGAGAAATTTCCCCTGGCATCCATAGTTTGATAGTCCTGATTGTGCCTGTGCCAGTCCCATGAGCTCAGGCCTTATCCTCAGTCACTACTGAAGAGCACTACATTTTATTCAGCTTTGTCTCCCAAAGATTTGTTGGAAAAATTGAATTCCTTCCCCAATTGCTATAGGCCTGCCTATCTTATCTCCTACATATTCTCAGTCATTACTTCACTTTTTTGGACATTGATTCCATATAGGAGTGATCTTCAGTGGCTATAAATTGAAATTCCTATTGTGACTTCCTCCCCCCAAAATGGAAAATGTATTTCTGAATAATAAAATTTCCCATAATGTAACATATGGTTGTTGAAGTTACTGCTCTGATACACATTTCTCTGTGTAACTGATTGTAAAGGAGCATATTGTTGCTCCTGCAGTTTGGTTTGCATTATATTTCTGAAGATAAGAATTTGTGCATGCTGTTGTCGTTGTTCTTTATGAGGCCAAAAGACCATCCCAGTGAGATTGTGATATCAAATAGATTAAGTGCAATGATATTATTCAAAATGTCATTGTATATATTTTTATTTATGTATTTCTTATTTATAGATCTATGAAGTTTTGCTTATTAATATGTTGAATTCCCAAATTTATCCAGCATTTCTGAGAAATATCCTATAAATACACTCATCTGAAAGCAGATCTAAAGAGCATGTCCATGGAAGTGTAAATGTCAAATGTCCATGGAAATGCAAATAATATATAAAATTGGAACTTTTTCTGTTTCGTTAGTTCTCTGAGACCCCACGACCAAGAACAGAACAGATACTGTATATTCCACATTGGAAGATAAGGTGCCAAATCTTCATGTTGGATGTTC
The DNA here is from genome assembly GCF_003254725.2 of Canis lupus dingo. Lineage (NCBI taxonomy): Eukaryota > Metazoa > Chordata > Mammalia > Carnivora > Canidae > Canis > Canis lupus. The sequence continues at coordinate 17,351,729 of NC_064245.1, read as the reverse complement.
TGTGAGATTGGGATACTTGTCAGCATTAGTATATACTCAGTTCTATGCTGAATAAAAAGTGGTTCAAGAGTGATGAAAATTTCTTTAAGTCCATGAGATTTCTTTGGACAGAGTTGTCAAGGAGGGAATAGGAATGAATAAGAATTAGAAAGGCTTTTACAGATTAATAAGGAAAAAAAATATTACCTATATTACCTATTGGAGAAAGGATGCAGATATGCAGACAATTCAGAGAGGAAAAAACCCAAATGGTCAATAAAAATTATGCGACATTTCCATCTACACTATTAATTGGGTTAATGTAAATTAAAGCAAAAATGAGATATAACTTTTAATTTTTTAGATTGGCATAAAAGGAAATGTCTAAGTACAAATATTGACCAGGATGTGGGGAAGTAATAACCCTGTTGATAGAAGTGTAAATTGGTGTAATCACTTTAGAGGGCAAAAATCAAATTTTTGTAAATGGATATACCATAGGGCCTAGTGATTCCACTTCTGAGTCTATGCACTAGACCTATATTGTCCAATAAGATGCCTTAAGTCACATGTAGCTATGTAAATTTACATTTAAATTAATTAGAATTAAATAAAGTGAAAAATTCAGTTCCCTAGTCACATCAGACACATTTCCAGTGCTCTGTAGCCATAGCACAGGGCATTGCCATCATTGTGGAAAGTCACTATTAGTGCTATCTATAAGAAAATTCTTCCCATGTATGTGCACAAGAAGTATAAAAGTTGCTCATTTCAATGTTATTTTATAATAGCAGTATATATGTCCATTAGTGGTGAAATGGAAAAATAAATTATGATATATTCACACAATGGACTATTATATAACAGTTAAAAATAAATGAGCTAGCTCTACCTTTAACAACTTTAGTAATTCTATAAAATGTTTTAAGTGAAAAAAGTGACTTTGTGTCATATAGAGTAGGATCCTATTTACAGAAGTTAAAAAATACGCACAAAATATTACCACAACTCTTGAATGAGTGAGTGAATTGTCTGTGTGTGTGTGTTACCTTTCTCTCTCTCTCTGAAAACATGGATAGGCTGGATTAACACCAGTTACATAATAATGATTTCTTCTGTGGTAGGTGAGAGAGAAGAAAATTATCCTGGAATAATGTGAAATAAGTAATAATGTGAAATAAGTAAACTTATGTGAAAGTTTACTTATTTTATCTGAAGCATGGATGAAATAAATGGTGGAACAATTTATTGAACAAATTATTGAACAATAATTTTTTATTATTATTATTTTTTAAATTATTTTTTAAATATTTATTGAACAATAGTTTGTTCTTTTTTGGTAGGAACCAGAGAAATACTTTTTATATTGTCTTTTATAGCTTTCTGTATTTTAATGTATTTCAAAATGATGGGAAATGATTAGATAATATAATATATCCAAATGAGACATAAAAACTGAAATGTATAGCCATTGTTCATTACTAAAATATAATAGTATTAATAAGATAGAGAATATAACATTATGATTGACCTTGGAATAACATGGGTTTGAGCTGAGCAAGTCCATTTATATATGAGTATTTAAAAAAATAAATATAGTACTATAAATGCATTTTTTCTTCCTTATGTTTTCCTTAATAACATTTTCTCTTCTTTGGCTTACTTTATTGTAAGAATATACTATATAATGTATACAACATACAAATATGTGTTAATTGACTATTTATGTTATCAGTACAGCTTTTGGTCAACAGTAGGCTATTAGTAGTTAAGTTTTGGGGGAGTCAAAATTTATACATGGATTTTTTACTTTGTTGCGATTGATGCTCCTAACATCCTGAGGTGTTTAAGAGTTGACTGTAGTCAGGGAAAATAAATTCCCAGTTATATGTAATAATAAAAGATTAGCAAATAATTCCCAAATATATTATTGAGGCACTGGAATGCATATTTTATTAATGTTTTACTTATGCTAACGGTATGCTATTATTCCCTAAGATGTATAACTGATTGACAGTTGGGAGATGATGTAGAAATGTGGTGGATGATGAGTAAAATAAAAATTAGAATGCATAAATTACAAAGTAGATAATAAAAAATCAATTATGGTTCTTCTGTATTACTTACTTTATGCAATATATTCCATAAGAAAAATACCAATTAACCAAAATACTTTGGAGTTTAGGCCAGTATGTCTTTTGACAAATGTGCATGTTGATTTTTTTTGTGTGTGTGTACATTTCTATTTTTTACTATTGTATTTTTCTTTTTTATTGAGATATAATTGACATGTTTTGTTGTGTTAGTTTTAGATGTATATTATGATATGATATATGTACATTTGTGAAATGGTTACCACAATAAGTTTAGTTAACATCCACCAACATATGTAGTTCAAAATTTTTTTCTTGTGATGAGAACCTTTAATATCTACTCTCTTAGCAGCTTTCAAATATGTAATACAATATTGTTAAGATTTCTTTAAGAAATTTTTGTTCTTTTATTGATCTTTATTTTACTCGCAGCTCCCAATATTTGCTAGATACTTTAAGATATTTTTTGAAACAACTTTGTTGAGGGATAATTTATATTAAATTGCATTGATTTCTATTGTACAATTTATGAGTTGTGACAAAAATATTCTCCAGGTAACTTATACCACATATAGGCCTTGACTTTGACCCTTACCTAATATTGCTTACAAAAATTAGCTCGAAATGGACAGAAAGATAAACATCTAGAAGAAACTAGAAAACATCTAGAATAAAGAAGAAAATCTTTGTAACCTGTATGACCCAAAGATTTCCTAGGATGGAAAAAAAATACTATTAAGAAAATCATTCAAAAGTTGAACTTCATAAAATTAAAAACCCTTGCTCTTCAAAAGTTACCATTGAGAAAATGGAAAGGCAATCACAGAGAAAATATTTGCGGTATATATATCTGGCAAAAGACTTATATCCAGAATATACAAAAAGCTCTTACAACTCCTGACTAAAAATGAGCAAAAGATTAAAAAGGACAATTAATGAAGGCACATATTGTCAAGCATATGAAGGGATGCTTAACATCAGACTCAACAGAGAGATGCAAATTAAATCCACAATGAAATACTATTATGTGTCTACTAGAGTGGATAAAGTTAAGTTAAAATTATACAGTGACTTTGGAAAAGTTTGCAGTTTTTTCTTATAAAATTAAACATACTCTTACCATGTGATCCTAAAATTTTTCTCCTAGGTGTTAATAACAAAAACCTATGTCTACACAAATGCTTGTAGACAAATATTTATAGTAATTCAATCAACAGTAGCCAAAAGCTGAAAACAGCCCAAATGTTCAACAGAATATCTTTTGAGTATAAAGTATTCAGTAACTCCTAGTACTGCCCCTTTCTCCACGTTTTATTATTCTGTGGGCATAGAATCAGATAAAATCATGAATGATTTAACTAGATGTTATTTTATCATTTGTAGATTTTGTTGTTTGATCAGATAGGTAATAAAAAAAAACCCATAACATTACATAAAATTTGAAAGTCTTTACATTTAGAGTGGTAGATATTTAAATATGAATGAAATAACACAATATAAAATCAGCTGATGCAGCAACTTGGTAGATTTTATAAACCTGTATGGATATGTAGGTTAACTTCATTGTGTGATGACTCTAAGGAATATGAGGTAAATAACCTCTTCCCCCCCCTTTTTTTAATAACTTAGGTCCATTTATGAACTATAAGAAGGATTCAGTATGTGTCATCATTTTCATAAAAGGAAGGAAATCAGCAAAGTAGCCCAACTCTCTGGGGAAGATGCAATGTCAACAATTAGGAAGGTAAGTCTTCAGATTGTTTGAAATAGCACAAATGTTTCTCTAGTGGGTAAGCATCTGTATGAGTTTCCTACTAATGCTGTGACAAATTTCCGTAAACTTGGTTGTTTAGAATTAAAAAGTATTGTTTTACAGTCCTAGAGGTCAGAAGTGAAAAATGTGTTTCACTAGGCTAAAATCAAGGTGCTGGCAGGATTGGATTCCTTTTGGAAGTCTAGAAGAGAATCTGTTTCCTTATCTTTTCCAGATTCTAGAAGCTGCCAGCATTCTTCCATGGTCCTCTTCCATGTTCAGATCTAGTCATCTAGTCTCTCTTAGCCACTATGTCCATAATCACTGCTCCCTCTCTGACTTTCCTACTTTATTCTTATAATGACCCTTGTGATTACAGTGGGTCTACCTGAATTGTCCAGGATAATCTCCCTATCTCAGAGCCTTAATTTAATTACACCCGCAAAGTCACTTTTCCACGTAGGAAATGTGTGATATTTATCAGGTCCAGAGATTGGGATATTGACATCTTTGGGGGCCACTGTCCAACCTAATATTGCATCTTCTAACCATGGAAAGACTTACAGTTAAATAGAGAAATTTTCAAGAAAATAAGACCTATAGTATTGAAAGCTTTTTGAGTGTTGAGAAATATGAGCATATTTGGTACTTTAGTTACTTGAAATATTTAAGAGATTTTGGCCTTTTAGACTAGCAAGTCAGTCTTGCACATCCAATTTAAAATGTACCATTGAATAATTGATTTAAGGTTGTGACTTCACATTGAAATCTTACCAATTATAAATAGTATCAGAAAATTTAGGAGAATATAAGGTTAACTCTATAGTAATTTAAAGAATTGCCTTATAAACCTGAGAAAATTTATTATTAAAAATTTATTCAGGCAGAGAACTAAAGTACTTAAGGTATAATAATGTATGTTTATGAGTTCAGTTTAGGTGACTAATGAGGTTAAGTTTGTAAATAGGAACACATATTAATTGAATACCTCCTTAAAATGGATCACTAAAATCTGCTAGACAATCATGAGTTTGTAAGTTAGGCTTATAAATTTAAGGAAAAGCTTGGCTTTAAAATATGTAACTTTAGTAATGTATATTTTTTAAAAACAAAGATTCTTAATAATCAGGGTATGTAGTATACACATGTGTATGTGTACATGAAAGCCATCTGAGCATCAAAATGATGTTTTCTCTACCAGTAGGCTGCCACTTTTCATCACATTTTGCACTCTTTTGTTTAGGATTATTTCCAGAGTCACTATGGGGGCTTTGTAGCAAAGTGAGATCCTTATTTTATAGTTATGCAATTAGAACCATTGGCTTTCCAAAAAATAAAAAAATAAAAAAAAATAAAAAGAAACAGGGGAATGAATTAACCAGAATTATTTGTTCTTGGTAAAAGATTTGTAAAGTATTATTTCCTTGAATAAGAAATAAAATCTCTGTTCATTTAAGATATTACTAGAATTGGGAATAAACTAGAGGATCATATCAGTGACACTACCTAAGTTTGCTAGTTTTTGAATGCATACTGAAAAACAAAAGGAAGTTTCCTGAAACTAACATCTGTCTGAAATATTGGGTTAGTGAAGATTTTCTTAAAGTAACACAATAGTAATAGTCATTTGTTGGAAAAGCATACTATTCTGTACAGCTTGTTTAAGTGAAATATAATTATTTACTATGGACTTAATTTTCTGTGATAATTTCATCTTAATTTGTGTCACTACAGTTAAATATTTGCTAGTTGATCCCATAGTAGGTGCTCAACATTATTTTTTTAAATGATCGACATTTTAATATTCTCATTCATTCATTCATTCAATTATTTATTCATTACTGAGCTTCTATTGTGAATCAAATATTTTTGTTGAATGCTGTGAAATAAACATGAAAAAGATAACATCTTTGAATTTTGTGTCTGTGTTTCCACTAAGCACCAGGAAGTAGGGAAAGGAAACCAAATGATACTTGAAAAGAATTACTGAAAAAAACCCATTATACTATGTTGATACCAAGCAATAACAACATCTGCACTTATTTCTATAAATAAGGCTTACAGAAAGATAGTAATTGATTGTTTATTATTTAGTGGATAAAAACAATGATTTTTTTGAAATTGTCTTGGCCAACAATTCTTGTTTGTTCTTCCACTTTAAGTCCATTGTGTAAAACTGCCATATTTGATTTCTTGAAAGTTCCTTTAAAATTTATTTATGCTGAATACTTCTATTATTGCACTTTCCTCTATGTGTCCTCTAACCTGCCATGCCCCCCAGAAAAGTATCAACAAAATAAACCCAAAAAGAGAAGATAGGCAGTAGTTCTTGTCTGGACTAATTTTCCTGTAGGAAATCGTTACCAGGTCATTGTTTTCTGTTTCAGAATTTCTTACAAAGATGCATTCACTGTGTGAAATTGTTGCTTCATGATTTTGAACCTAAGACAAAAAGCAGCTTTCAATTCCTGATTATAGCTTCTCAAAATGTACAGTATAATTAATGTTGAAAGAGCGATTATATTCTAAGTCCTGGTTTCACACCCATTCAAACTTTCTCTTGTTTTTAACTTTGAGAATTTTAGTCACATTTTCTGAACAAAGGTGAATTTTGTGAGAGACAGTGAGAAATAAAGGGCAGATGTATTATAATTGGTATTAAGGCATATGAGAATATTTCACACACACTATACTTATGTTTGAATTTTGAGTAGCTAAAAAAGTCTCACTCTTGATGTTCAATGATTCAGGGAGGCATTCTCTGTTCATTTTATCTAAATAACTTCCCTCTACCCCAACCCTTTTTTCTGTATCAGTGCACACAGGTTACTTCATATATATCATTACACATTATTTGCTTACTTATTTAATCTGGATCCTTGTACTTGGAAGGATCTATATTCTGTTCTGATATGTAACAGACATTCAAAATATACATTTTGAATGAGCAAATGGATGAACAAATAAATCACCCCATTTCTGACTTAAAAAACAGCTGGACACAATGTAAGGCATTTAATCATGGTTTTAAAAAGTTGTTGATCACATATAGGTCGAATATTTTTCTTTTTGTTTGCTTCAAAAAGATGTTTGGAAAAGCTGCTTTTGGAATAATCTGAAAATTAAATATTTTTAGACTCTAGGTACAGAAAGCTTGCATTTCAAGTCTTGCATATTATTTTCTAATTGTTTTACCCAGTGTTAAGCGGTGTATATTTGTTGCCTAGTTGTGGCCATTTTTTTTGTGTGGTTCTCAGGAAATAGTTTTTTTTTTAATTTATTTTTTATTGGTGTTCAATTTACTAACATACAGAATAACCCCCAGTGCCTGTCACCCATTCACTCCCACCCCCCGCCCTCCTCCCCTTCCACCACCCCTAGTTCATTTCCCAGAGTTAGCAGTCTTTACGTTCTGTCTCCCTTTCTGATATTTCCCACACATTTCTTCCCCCTTCCCTTATATTCCCTTTCACTATTATTTATATCCCCCAAATGAATGAGAACATATAATGTTTGTCCTTCTCCGACTGGCTTACTTCACTCAGCATAATACTCTGGAAAACTGTGTGGAAGTTCCTCAAACAGTTCAAAATATACCTGCCCTACGACCCAGCAATTGCACTGTTGGGGATTTACCCCAAAGATACAAATGCAATGAAACGCCGGGACACCTGCACCCCGATGTTTATAGCAGCAATGGCCACGATAGCCAAACTGTGGAAGGAGCCTCGGTGTCCAACGAAAGATGAATGGATAAAGAAGATGTGGTTTATGTATACAATGGAATATTACTCAGCTATTAGAAATGACAAATACCCACCATTTGCTTCAGGAAATAGTTTTAACCAAAGCTATGATTCAAGCTAGGTGTTTGTTGTAAACATGTTTTAACAGGGTATTTGCTCTGGCCATTCGTCCTGTGATATTGAGAGAGCTAGCAGTTGGTCTGTTATTCACTGTTGCTCCTCAACTCCATCACCAGTATGGTACATAATAAGTACTCAACAAATACTTGTTGATTGAATTAAAAGATAATAGTTCCATGGCTGCAAATGAGGCCATGATTAAGACGTGGAAATCAGCACTAGCCAATGTGTTGGAATACTTTTCAGAAAATGGATACTAGATAGGCAAAGTAAGAGTTGAGGATCATATAATTACCAAGGTTAGGGAGAATCAGGAGGCTAAAAGTCCAGGTAGATAAGTGAGAGATGAAAGTCACAGTGACAGTTGTGGTCAAGACGATAAAAGTCTGAATTCCAAGAGGTAGAGAAGTCTGATAGGAACCAGTAAGTAGAGGACAGTACTCTGAAATACCAGAGTACCAATACTAATGATCAACCTTCACACCAGTTACATGCTGAAGACCTGGGTATTGGTTGACAGATACATGTGGATAAAATGAAGGATCTGGGCTAAGGCAGGTAAAAGAATAAGTTCTTGAAGGTAGATTCCAACACAGTGACTGTGTGTTTGCAGAAAGATTCCCAAGGATTGGCTAGGGAAGTTTAGGTAAGATAGAGATGATTATTTCTGACTTTGACACTCTTATATTAATACGTACACTCATATTTTCTCATTTGCTATATACCTTGTAGTGAATAATAGTTAAACATGAGCATAAAACCACTTAGAATTAACAAGAGAATCTCAGATAAAAACAATGCATGTTAGAATGCCTAAATAATTTTCTTAGCCCTTTGAGTACACTGGGGAATGAGAAAAAGAGGATATGAATCACATCATAAGGGAAGTAGAGGCCTTAAAGAAGATGGGCTACTGGTTGCCCAGCTGAGATGGACCATAGTACCAAGAAAATGATGACTGGGGCTGTCACTGGTATTTCCCTGCTCAAATCTGTATCCAGCCACCAAGTCACCTACAGACAATTTTTAAACATTCCTAAGTCTTCCGGAATCTTTCTACCTAAAGGCATTTTTTTTACCTAAGAAACATACCCAGCCTTGGCATTGGGTAGGTTGGAAGCCCGGGGAGGTAGAAGTGAATAGCAGTTCATGGATAAATATCTCATGTTCTCCCTTCGGTGGCACAATTCTGTGGCGTGTTCTACATCGTCTCTGAGGGTACACTGCGGCTTGGTTTCCATGGTAACTGTTCTTCAACACACCCCTCATTGGATTTCTTCCCTTCCGTCTCTCATTCCCTCACTTTTTCACTGTGCTTCCTGGGATTCAATGCCAAAAAGCTTGCATTCCTCCTCTCATCTACTCAGTCTTGGGGGAACTAAAACTGAATAGTAACTATTTAATGGGAAGAACAAAGCAATGTTGAACTGTATCAATATCACGTATATAGTGTATATTCACAGTCTTCTAACTTAATACTACAATCCTCTAATAACCTAAACTTCTTTTCTTATTGATTATACATTATATCTGAGCATCCTTCCAAATGTTGATATTGTGCATATGAAGTTACCTGTTACAGTCATGATCATTGAAGGCATATCAACTCATCAAGTTTTATGTTTGTCTAAATTAGTACATTCAGTGTTAGGAATACTACTTATTTTAAAAGAGCAAACATTGTGCTTCATAATTTAAAGATGATATTTAGGTTTGTAGAATTCAATAAATCTTTATATATATTTCTAGATAATAAATTGCTAGTAAGAGAGTGACATTTGCTGCTTAAGTTTTATACACCTCTGACTTAATATATAAATATGCAACAATTTGTGACCACACAAATTTTAATCATTGCATAGTAATCTTTTATTAAATTGCTTCTGAAATAAAGTCTCTTAATTAGATTATAAGTCTTGCTGAGATAAACTTTTGAAAAATGAACAAAATATTTTTTAAAATTTCAAAACATGACTAGTGGATTTTCAGTTTCTTAATGTATATTTCATGGTATTCTTGTAATTTCTCTCAGAAGTAATAACATCTAGATTGCTACTATTTTCTTCTTTGAAAATATATATTTTTTTGAAAATATAATGGGGGCAAAAGGTCTTATCTGTGACATGGACAAATTGAAGGTTCTAATAAAAATGAACACATTTCCACAATCTTTGAAGTGTTATAGAAAGTAATATCTAAACTTTTCAAATTCAAAACCTTTTCCAATAAAAAAAGTGATTTTAATCTTTAATTGTTAGGGGAGGGAAGTAAAGCCTACTATAAAAATAGTTAACATTAAAAATACTATTTTTTAACAAGATAACAATACTTTTTAAAAAAATAGTACTTGGCAATAACTTCCAGTGGTCTGGGAAATGTTACTGTAATCTGTTTACTTTAAAATATATAGCAAGTCATAATTATTTGGAAAGATTTAAAAAAGTACAATCTTTCTTCTACCCCACATACTTTGAAATAAAATCTCTGCTTGTGGAGCCCTCATATATGTATGTTAACCATTTTAGGTTAACCACCAGATCTAGCACTGGTATTCAGACCAGCAATTTGTGCCCAATAGAGAACTTTTTGGTTTTTGCTAATATATAAATACTCCTCTTTCCATTTTTCACACACTCCAGTTCCCTGGCCCTAAACATTTAACCAATTCCCTTGGAACATTAATCCACAGTTAAATTGAAAATATCATTAATCACATTTTCCTTTCACCAGTTTCACATTACAGTCATACCAAAGTTGTAATAGTCAATGGATAATAAAGCTCTAAGTTTGAGTACTGTGATCATTCTACTTCCCCAGAGCTTAAGGCAGCTACAGATGTGTTGGAGATATGTTTTAGGGTAATCCTTTGGACTTTTCTGTAAGAAGGAAACATTTTGATATCTCTGAGAGGTTATGATAGTAGGTAAGTAGGGAAGTGAATTTTAAGAAATAAAACATAACACAAATATTCTCTTTGAAAATAGGTATGTAAAAAATAAAAAAAAGGTTGAGATTTGGCAAATAGATTGATAACAGTAAGAGCGGTTTCAGTGGGGTCGGCAGGGCAAGCAAACAGTAAAAAAAAAAAAAATCATGGATTAAAGAGTGACTAGGGGATAAAAATCGAAGAAAGCCAAGTATAGACACTTGTTTCAAGAACTTTTCTGAGAAGGTAAGATGAGAGAGGAGGTATCTAGAAGTAGTTGTTGGTTTCAAAATGATTTCTTGTTAGCTTGGGAGATACTTAAATAAATGTGGCAGTGAAGAAATTAAAAGCTCATACCCTAAAGCCAAACTGCAAGAGTTTGAATCCCCATTCTGCCGTTTACAAGTGCTATGGACACTTATGTCATCGGTTGTCTGCCTTTATTCCCCTCTGGTGTGCATTGAGGCCATGCATTTTCCTGTAAGCGTGATTTTAGTTGCATCCCCCCAATTTTGCTGTCATGTGTTTTTTCATTATTGTGCACTCAAAATGTTTTGGAATTTCCATTAAGATTTCTTCTTGACCCAAAGATTTTTTGGAAGTGTGTTTCTTTATTTCCAAATATTTGGAAAGCTTCCTGGTTTTTAAAATATGTCTTTTTAAAATTAAAGGCAATTTCTCTGAGTGATACTAATACTTTAAAATGTGTTGAGTCATGCTTTCTGGTGCAGCACACAGTCAATTTTGGTAAATGTTCATGATTTGGGATGAATATGTATTCAGTAGTTATAGATTGCATTTAAATTAGGTCCAGTTACTTGTCTTTTGGTGTTTGCTAATGAAAAATTCTCTCACTTTTGTCAGAAAATGTCTTAATTTTCATTGTTGATGGATACTTTTCATGGTGTATAAGATTTTAACATCTTTCAGCATGTTAAAGATCTTCATTGTTTTATGGCTCCCATCATATTATTAGAATGTCAACAGACAAGGTCTTGGATGCTAAAATTCTGGAAGCCCTGGTTGATCTCCAGTGTCTGTGACCAGCTGTAATTTCAGTATTTCCATACCATTATGGGTTTTGTTGGCAGGAGATTTAGTTGGTTGACTATAAGCTGCTCTATCATAACTGCAAGTGGGACTATATCTTTTAAATCACCCTTAATCATCATGTTTATAGTATTCCCTACATGTGTAGGAATTGAAAAGGGAGATAGTGGTTTAGGCAGAGAAACATGATGGAATTGACCGAAGTCAAAGTTTTATGCTGTAATTTCCTGAGTTTTTAATGGCAAATATATACATGCTAGAGGAGGGCTGTATTCAGGGAAATATGGGTTGCCATGTAAGAAATGGTGGATGAAATGTGAGTAATCTAGAGAATATGCTAAAAACATTTAATTTTTGCATGAGAAAAATAATAAATCACAGTAAAACATTCTACCCCTGAAATAAATTTGTGGTTCAAAATAAACTAAATGTGAAATGATTTTAATCACTTGGAGGAGTGCAAGAAAGAAAATTTGTCATTGACGTTAGAAGCATCTCCTTCAAGGTGCCAAGAAGCCTGATATTTCACATAAGAAGAAAATACAATGTTCACATACCATGTGGCCTTATAGTGAGAAAGCTAATGTTAAATATAGTTTATTGGTTTTAGAATTTTATAATCAAACTACAGTCAAAGCATGATCAAAGTCTGTCATGGTTTAAAATTTCGTTTAAGTACGAACAACATGGGCAATGTTAAAGTCGAAACTAAAAGTATAATTTTCAGAAGGAGGAAATAAAGGGAAAATGTGGGGAAGGAAGATACTAACATCCTTATTTTATTTTATCTTATTTTATTTATTTATTTTTTAAAGATTTTACTTATTTATTTATTTGATATATATAGAGAGAGCACGAACGCACAAGCTGGAGGAGTAGCAGGTAGAGGGAGAGGGAGAAGCAGGCTCCCTTCTGAACAGAGAGCCTGATGTGGGGCTTGATTGCAGGACCACGGGATCACAGCCTGGGCCGAAGGCAGAAGCCCACCTGACTGAGCCACCCAGGTGTCCACATTCTCATTTTACACAGCAAGGAGTCAAATGACACTGGAATTTAAAAAAAGGGTACATGCTTTATTAAACTTACCAAGTTACCTAATAAAAAAAATAAAGCTAGTAATTTGTCTACAAAACATTTCAGGATAAGATGAGGATAAGGTGAGGAAGAGTTACAAGTATGTTCAATCCTTATATTTCGTAGTAGGGGTTTATTAGTTGCTATATAGGAAATTAATAAAATAAGAATGGCATAAACATATTATTTAAAGTCAAACAATGATTTAATCACATGAGGAATTAAAACCAAGAACAGAAGAGGTTAACTCTGCAAGGTGGGTTGGGATGAAGGGGGAATATGTAGCCAAAATACGCTTCTACACATAAATTCTGATTATTTTATTGCCGTGTACACACATCACTGTAGTAACAATGCATCCTAAAGACACCACATCTTTCTGATGTGAGAACTTCAGTAAACCAAGCTAAAAATTTTACCATTTTCAGAGCAAGCTTGATCTAAAGGATGCTGAGATTGGAGCAAAGTAGAGGCTGAAGAAGGACAGGATTCTCTGAGACTCTGTCAGAGGGACCAAATGAGGTAGGAATGAGAACAAGTGAGAGGATAAGAGAATGCTGGCAAGGCAAGAGGATAAACTAACTTGCTTAATAAACACAAAGATTGGGGATCCCTGGGTGGCTCAGCGGTTTGGCGCCTCCCTTTGGCCTAGGGCACGATCCTGGAGTCCTGGGATTGAGTCCCGCATCAGGCTCCCGGCATGGAGCCTGCTTCTCCCTGTCTCCCAGTCTGTCTCTGTGTCTATCCTGAATAAATAAATAAATCTTTAAAAAAAAGTAAACACAAAGATTTAACTCCTTTAGGTTCTAAGACTTTGTTTTTGTGTGAGATTCAGCATAGACTTGAGTTTACAAAGAACTGTTAGTTGTATTTTGAATACATATAAGATTTTGTTTGCCTTTGGCTCAGGGTGTGATCCTGGGGTCCCGGGATTGAGTCTTGCAATCAATGGCGGGGGAGCCTGCCTCTCCCCCTGTGTATGTCTCTACCTCTCTCATGAATAAATAAATACAATCTTAAAAAATAGATTTTATGAAAACACTTTATTTTTTCTTAAGATTTCTCCTTTCATTCACAGTGTCATCATTTTAATCAAGTGATTTTTCTCTTTAAAATCCATTATTCTCTGAACTTTCCTTTCTTTATCAAGTCTATATTGCATTCCTTTGCCAAATGTATCTGTGTAAAATACCTCTTTCATCATAGTAATTCCTTGTTCAGGAATTCAAAATGACTTTCTACTATATAATGCATTCAAAAGCATTACCATATAATTTATTACTATTAATGAATTTCACTGAGACAATAGCTATGAACTGAGGATGTCTTGGACAGTCTAGGTTGGATATATGGTTGCCCTCACTTCTAATCTATGATTATCTTCAAGGACTAGATGTCTTTTTTTCTTTTTACAATGACTTTTCTCCTAGGTTAGAATTCATCCTTTTAATCTTTTCTCCCTCTTTTGAAATCCATCTTGACTTTTAAGCATAAGAAGTCCTCCCTAAAGCTGTCCTATTTGGTTCACACCTCTCTTCTTAAAACTTTCATCTCTGCTGCAACATATAGTACTTCATTAAAGAAGTCTTATATTGCTTTCCCATTGTTTTATAGAAATGATTCCTGCTTTCTCAGGATCATAAAGTCCTTGATAACAAAGGTTGTTAAATTATCAGTCAGGGCCCCAGAAAGAAACAGTCAGCCACCTGTACTAAGATATTTTAAGATATTTTAATGAGGGGGCTCTTTGCAAAGCTATGGACAAGAAACTATGGATGACACTGTATCCTGAGGCTACCAACAAAGGGGTACCGTGTCACATGGCAGGCCTGCTGAGCAAGTAGAGGGAGCTGCTCCCAGAATGCGGACAGGGTTGTGTGACAGCAGCTGTGACTGGCACAGGGATACAGCCACTTGGAGAGACACCAGATTGCTAAGTGCCCTGACCTTTTTCTTCTCTATGACTCCATGATTCTATTTCCTGCCTACCTTCTCCCAGTACTGGTCAGTTCCTATATGGATGGAGCAACTGGCCAACCCTGTAAACCTTGTAAAACAGTGAAATGACTGCTACTCCATAGCCATCAAGTGAACCATCAGAAGTGGTGCTCAGCCATGCTTCTCCCTTCACCTACCAGTTCCTTTCCATTTTGGAAAGGAGTCTTATCATATTTTTCACATCACAAAGCAGAATATAGGACTCAGAACTGACAGATTGTTGATCTGATATCAGTTTTTGATATTTTAATTATATGATTTTTAAACATCAATTGGAATTTTAATTTTGTTAATCCCTTTTCTACAAAAACAAAAAAAAAAACTGCACAATTTCCTAGCATTCACAATTAATATTTTATTACTGGAGGTAAAAGAAAAAATTCAACTTTAGAGTTATTTATTTCTTGTTTCCTCTTGCTGTTTATTGGTCTATTTGGAAAAAAAGCTGACACATGCTCAGTGTGAACATATACTATCGAGTTTACAAATCACTTTAATATATATCACTTTTTTGCATCCTAGCCCTCCTAACTCATCTGAGTTCACTGTAAACAATTCTCTTTAGCCATATTTAATATCATTTTATTTTTATTTATTTTTAAAATTATTTAAATTCAATTCACCAATATTTAGTGTAACACCCAGTATTTCGTATGATTTAAAATTTTTTTTCCTACCCTGATGTAATTTCTGTTGATGATAAGTATGAGACTAATGTCTTGCGGATTTCATTCCCTTCTTCATTAAGCTCTATAGATATTTCTTGGCCTCCAGAAAGGTGTGGAAGCTTTTTGAAAGATGTGTTTGTTTAATGCTTCTCTATACTTTTAATTTGTCTTGCTTTCTCTTGTGTCACTTTTTATTTAGGCATTTTATAGTTAGTACCTGTGAAAGCCAACTTGCTTATATTCTTTCAATGCCAGCCACATTTTATGAAAAATTTTTACTCACAAAGAAGGTTAAAAGCCACGAAGATTTATTCTCTTCTGCTCTCTGCATCATGTACATGAGGTTAGCATGCTGCTTTATCCCAGTCTGAAGTAACAGACTTGATATAGCTTGATGCTTGGTTCATTTTAAATAGATATTCTATTTAATAGCAATGTTGAGAAACTCCTGCCAAGTCTAATAGGCATACATGCTTTCAGGTAAATAGAGCTCATAACTTTACAGCCCAGAACAGCAGGGGTTGAGTCAACTAAATTTTTTATTATAGTCATTTAGAAATTCATTTAAATATTGCTCATCAGCATCTATTGATCGCAACATTTTTCATACAGCCAGAGAGGCTGGTATACATGCAAGCCTAACGTATTAGAGTCTATCAGATTGTTTATGAAAATTTCCTGGTACAATGTGCTGATTTCATTTTATGATTTGTTTTAGGCTGTAGCAGTCCTGAAGCAAATTCCATTTTAACTTAGACTGATGCACCTTGTTTAGTTCTAGTTACTTGGAGTTGATTGGTGTAATGAATTTCTCCCTTATTGATCCACAAGTTAATCCTTTCAAAGTCAATAAGTTTATGTGCATCATAATACAAATGCACATTTCTGTTGTTTCTGGCTCAGTACATTTTTGCAGAAAGAAGTGATTTTGCTGCTTAATGAATGAACATCATTGCTTTGAACTAAGAATGTGGTAAATGTTCATCTTTACTGAGTGAATGAAAAATATTAAACCAGCTTAATCTGGCATGTTTATATTCTGTGACACAAATACGAATTTTAGGATATATCATGTCTTATGTTGCTCAAAACTGTTATATTTTCTATGACTTTTCATGTGAAAGATTGTGGGAATTTTAATGATTGCTATCAGTTGTGAATATTTGGCATGTATACAATTGACATAGTGTTCTCCACCCAGAAAGAAAAGAAGTGTTGGGCTTTAAAACTCTTATGGCCTGTTGTAAACTTCAATGTTTCAAAGAAATATCTTTCAAAGAAAACAGAAATACCTGTTGGACTTTATAGATGTCATTGGATTATAAATGGTATTATTTTAAAAAACAAGCTATGATTAATTTTTGGTCTCTATGAAGAGCAGACCCTCTTCAATCCCTTTATAGTAGCACCGAGATTGAATTTAATTAAAAGACACCAAATTTAGGCCATTAAAAATCCAGAATCATTGGCTTTGCTGTGACATATTTGGCACTATCTCTTCTGTGCTCTGATGTATGTTGAAGATGGTGGAGCATGTAAACTTCATGCCCATCCTAAAGCTTAGGATTCATACGGATATGACCTCTTTATGGACCTCTTTATGGAGTCATAGGGATAACTAGAAACACCTGCTTCGATGTTACAAGGTTTATCATACTGTATTGTAAGTGACCATTTCCATGTCTATGTATCTTAAGAAACCCCAGCATTTTCAGAGGGATTCCTGGAGAGGATTCATGTGTTTTTTTTTCCCCACCACCTATTCCTGAACTTAGCATGGTGCCTAGCACCTTATAAGCACAGAATAAATCTTTTCTTAATGAGGGCTTATTATAAAGTGCTTGCCATAACTGATGAATGAGAAAAGTTTTAGCAAGGAGTAGAAAAACATACCACTTCCATAATCTAGTTGTTGAGATGGTGAATATGCAAAAAAGGCACACGGCCCTGATGATTACATGTGTCCTCTGAGGTTCAGCTGGAGAGAGACTTCACTGTAGGCTGGAAGAGGATTTGCCATGGAGGAAGAATCTGAAATAGATGGTTCAAGAATAGTTTGTATCCACTGTTAGCTCCATGTTGCTTAAACACAGGGATCTCATGATTTTGCATTTGTATTCCTCTTGCCTATCACTGTACAAAGTAGATGTTTCAGGAATGTCTGTTGAAAGCCTGTTAGATGAAGACATCAGGAAGCATTTTATAGGTCAGACCATGCAACTTCATAACTCCATAAATATATGGAGTTATGAAATTGTGTGGTCTCTTTAGGCAAGGAGGGGCTACTAAGCCATCGTAGCTATAGTATGAGGCAGTTGTGGCTTGAAGATATGGAATGCAGATTCCATATCTTTATGCTTAATGTGGAATGCAGATATGGAATGCAGATTCTAGTCAGGACAGCAGACTATGACTCTGTAAGCTCCCTCACCTCTCTGAGTCTCAAATGCTAATTCATAAAATGAAAAACAGCGTATCTACCACCAACTTTGTTTTGAGAATTAAGGTAACATATAAGTTATGCACTGCATGTTTGTGTCCTTTCTAAAATTTATATGATGAATCATATGATAGGAAGATGGTGGCTTTGGAAAGTAATGAGGTCATTAGCAGGGAGCCATCAGAAGTGGGAGTAGTGCTCTTATAAGAAGAGACTTTCTCAGTCTCTGTGTTTGTCTCTCTCCCTGCCAGCACCTAGGTCCTGGACTTCCCAATTTCCAGAACTTTGACAAGTAAATGTTTGCTGTTTAAGCCACCAGTCTGTGGTACTTTTGTCATAGCAGCTTGGATTAAGAAAGGTTGTTACAATACCTAATTAGGTGGCTAGAGTGGAAAGTTCTTAATTAAGAAAAAAAATTTAATGCAAGATGGAAGTGGAGAAGGGATATTGAAGCCAAGGTGGTATCGGGTTGTAGGATAGTTAGATGATATTTAAAAATTGTTCCACAACTCTCCTGGGGACCCCTCCAACAATGTGTTAGCACCATCAGGAATAATCTTTATGTCTTATAAGTGAGCTCATAATGTTCTTCTAAACATCATGATGATTTCAAGTCCCTAGCCTTGATTTACCATGAGGCCATACTTTTCCTTGGCTATAGAAAAATGGGCATCCAGGTTTCTGTCAGCCAGGCGGAGTTGGGCAGTTTGGTTCTGGAGCTCTGGAAGGTCCTCGCTGAGGATGTACACATTTGAAAGAATAATGGTTTTCTCTTCAATTTATGGAACATACAGTAATTCCTGAACTTCACTTTTGAAGTTCATGTGAGTCTTAGGAATGGATTCAAGACATTCTCTAATGATCAGATCCTCCTGGCTGTACCATTTGACAGTGGGTGAAGTCTGCACCACAGAGAAAATCCAAGTGCTAGATGTTTTCCACTTGCCCTTGCAGATTTTTGTTTGGCCTGTCTCTATTTTACTCTGTGCCATGACCTCACCTGGGCTTCCCTGACCTCTGGCTTTTGGTTGGGTTTGCCAATGGAACATAGTGTGGGTTATTGAAAAGTGGAGGACAAAATAGGTGCGGTATTTATGCCATCTGTTTTATCCTGACAAGGCTGAGATTTTATTTTTGTTTTTCTCGATACTAAGGCCATGGTCCTGCTTGGCAAACCCTCTGCCAGAGTTCTGCTAACACCTCCCTCGCTTTGCCATTTCAGGCTGGTGTGAGTAATAGCTTCCTGCTTTTATGAGGTTTTGGGTCCTTCACTGTCTGTATTAGTTTCCTTAGCCCTGTTCAAATCTCTGTAAATTGTTCTTTCATTAAATATCATTTTGAATTAATTATTTTCTGAGTCCAACTGTTGGATTCTGACCAATATGTCTAATTAATATTAATAAGAGTAATTAATATTAATAGCAATTAATATTAATAAATATTCCTCAGTACTGTTTAGTAACAGCTTGTACTCAGTCTAGCAAACTCACCATCAGATTTGAGAGGCAGGCTTAGCTGTACTTGTATATATGCAGTTTTGAGTTTTGCATATTTGTTCTTTATACCTGCTTATTACATATTAATAAAATCTTCAAAGTGGTAGCATTTAGGTTTTGTTTACTCTTTCCTTTGAGGAGCATATTTGAAAATGTTAAAAAGTAATTGGAGGCATGCTGGAAATCAAAATTAATTACACATTGAAATGAGCAACTAAATGCCAGGTTTGGCATGCACAAATGTTTGTTCCTGATAAAAAGTAGATTTTTGTAGAGGTGTTAAGAAGATGTCACTCTGTGATCAGCCATTTTCACAGTTGAAAGTTTTGCCTCAAGTTTTGGCTTTTTACTCAACTTGGTTCAAATGAAAAGCTTTTTCCTTTCGGCTATTAGGTTTATGCTCGAAATATTGCTGTCTCTGTAGATGTTTGCTTTATGTGTGATCCAGAAACACAGTGAGAGATGCATCATTAGGGTGTTAAAAGTACATTTATTAGTGTGTAAAAGATGGAATGAGGATGCTCTTGGATATTTATATTTGTTGACAAAAGCCACATGATGTGAATTTATATTGTATTCAAGATAAAGCCATCATTAAGCATGATTAGAATTTATGTGAAAATGAGACAGATAGAAGAAATAAATTGTTGGTTTGAACAAAGTGTTATCTTTTTCTTTGAGGGAACATATTCCAATGCCTTTGTTTGTTATTCTCATTTCAATAAGATGTATTCTTGAATGACAGATGATTATTTGACAAAGAAATTTTGATTTTAAGCAGAATGATCTAATACCACATTTTGAAGGCAATGGTATTTGATGTTCTATTTTTAAAGTATATATCATATTATTAAAAACATTATAGCTTCTCTCTCCTGTGTTGTCTGGTCCATGCTGACAGCAAAAGGATAAATACAGTGCATACCAGGGTTCCTTTGGTAATACCATAAACATGACACATGTCATCCTATGATAAATTGGCTCTGTGTCTGTTCAATTTCAAATCAAAAGCTCTGGAGGCAGACGTGTTAGGAAGCAGGCATAATTCTGGCGTACAGAGGCCTCAGATGCACAAAATTAGTGTGCATGGAACAGATAACAGAGAAAGAGATCCACAGTGAGAGGAAGTTTGCACAGGTTTGTGGACTTCCTGGGGTTTAGGTAGTATTGGCAGATGTTAGGTGGGAAGAAAACATCTGTAAGCATGATAATGAGCATTCCCAGAATCTGAAGTGACAACTGTATCCAGCACAAATGCTGTCTTGTTGCCCTATTTGCATACCAATTAAATTTTAAAATAAAGAAACAAATATTGGGTTACTGAATTTGTTTGACAAATAATCTGTAGGGCTTACTCAATACGACTGGGTCAGGCATGTTGGCTGTTTGACAGATGTTGTATCTATGAAAGATTTAAGCAAAAAAATGTATCCAGATTGTTACCACCCACAGTTTTATAAGTAGGAATCTGAAATGGGTTAGAGATGGTTTGATACCCAGAGGCAGTCAGGATGGAGTGCTTTTTCTCTGTGTTCTGCTAATGCATTCAATAGGTGATATTTCATATTTAGTTTTCAAACTAGGATGTTTTAAAAATATATAGTTGTAAATTTAACATTGCATTTTTTGATATCTAATTTTTTAGATTGAAATTGTACATTATACATTAAGAATCTAAATTTGATTTTTTTGGTGTAAGCATGACTTTTTTTACAGTGTTATATTAATTTCACATATACAATATAGTGATTAACAGTTCCAAATATCACCTAGTATTCATCAAGACAAGTGCACTCCTTAATCCCCATTGCCTGTTTAACTGAAACCCCCACACCCCTCTCCTCTGGCAACCTTCAGTTTTTTCTCTGTAAGTAAGAGTCTGCTATTTGTTTTGTCTCTCTTTCTCACACTTTTTTCTCTTTGCTGGTTTGTTTTGTTTCTTAAATTCCACGTATGAGTTTCTCTGATTGTCTTATTTTGCTTAACATTATACCCTGTAGCTCCATCCATATTGCTACAAATGGCAAGATTTCATTCTTTTTGATGGCCGAGTAATATTCCATTGTACATATATACCACATCTTCTTTATCCATCAGTCAGTCAGTGAGCAGGTGACTGCTCATATCTCAGCCATTGTAAATAACATTGATATAAACATAGGGGTACGTGTATCCTTTTAAATTTGTGTTTTTGTATCATTTGGGTAAATTGCTGGATTATACGGTAGTTCTATTTTAAGTTCTTGAGGAATCTTCTGGTTTTTTTTTTTTTTTCACAGTGGCTGCACCCATTTGCATTCCCTCCAACAGTGCAAGAGAGTTCCCTTTTCTCCACATCCTTGCCAACCTCTATTGTTTCTTGTATTGTTGATTTCAGCCATTCTGACAGATGTGAGGTGATTTCTCATTTTAGTTTTGATTTGCATTTCTCTGATGGTAAGTGATGATGAACATCTTTTTCTGTGTCTGTTGGACATGTGGATGTCTTTTTTGGAATCATGTTTGTTCCTATCTTCTGCCCATTTTTAATTGGATTATTTGTTTTTTTTAATTTTTTTTATTTACTTATGATAGGCACACAGTGAGAGAGAGAGAGGCAGAGACACAGGCAGAGGGAGAAGCAGGCTCCATGCACCAGGAGCCTGACGTGGGATTCGATCCTGGGTCTCCAGGATCGCGCCCTGGGCCAAAGGCAGGCGCTAAACTGCTACGCCACCCAGGGATCCTGGATTATTTGTTTTTAGAGTGTTGAGTTGCATGTTATTTATGTATTTTGGTTACTAACCCTTTGTCAGTCATGCCATTTGCAAATATCATATCTCATTCCATAGGTCACCTTTAGTTTTGTTGATTGCTGTGACGTGCAGCAGCTTTTTATTTTGATGTAGTCCCAATAGTTTATTTTTGTTGTTTTTTCCTTTGCCTTAGGAGACATATCTAGAGAAAAGTTGCTTTGGCCAATGGCAGAGAGGTTATTGGCTTTGTTCTTTGGCAGGACTTTTCTAGTTTCAGGTCTTACATTTAGGTCTTTAATCCGTTTTGAGTTTATTTTTGTGTATGGTGTAAGGAAGTGGTCCAGTTTTATTCTTTTGCATGTTTCTGTTCCGGTTTTCCCAACACCATTTGTTGAGACACTGTCCTTTTCCCATTGCATATTTTTTCCTGCTTTGTCAAAGCTTAATTGACCATATAATCGTGGGTTATTTCTGGGTTTCCTATTCTCTTCTATTGATCTATGTGTCTGTTTTTGTGTCAGTACTATACTGTTCTGATTACTGTAGCTTTGTAATATAACTTGAAGTCTAGAATTGTGAGGCCTCCAGCTTTGCTTTTCTTCTTCAAGATTGCTTTGGCTGTGGTTCCATATAAATTTTAGAATTGTTTATTCTAGTTCTGTGAACAATGCTGTTGGTATTTTGATAGATATTGGACTAAATCTGTAGATTGCTTTGGGTGATACAAACATTTAAGTAATATTTGTTCTTGCAATCCATGGGCATGGAATGTCTTTCCATTTCTTTGTATTATCTTCAATTTCATCAGTGTTTTACAGTTTTCAGAGTACAGAGCTTTTACCTCTTTGATTAGGTTTATTCCTAGGTAACTTATTATTTTTGATGCAGTTACAAATGGGAATGTTTTCTTAATTTCTCTTTCTGCTGCTTCATTGTTGTTATATAGAAATGAAACAGATTTCTGTACAGATTTTGTATCCTGCAATTTTTCTGAATTCATTTGTTAGTTCTAGCAGGATTTTGCTGGAGTCTTAGGTTTTTTACATAGAGTATCACATCATCTGCAAATAATGAAAGTTGTACTTCTTCCTTACTGATTTGGATGCCTTTTATTTCTTTTTTGCTGTCTGATTGCTGAGGTTAGGACTTCCATTGCTATGTTGAATAGAAGTGGTGATAGTCGACATCCTTGTCATAATCCTCATCTTAGAGAAGTTCTCAGTTTTTCCCTATTAAGGATGATATTAGCTGTGGCTTTTATTATGTTGAAGTATGTTTCCTCTAAACCTACTTTATTAAGTGTTTTTAAAATCATGAATGGGTGTTGAATTTGATTTTTTAAGATTAGAATTTTGACCTTTATAGTCATCAGAATCTGAGGTCATGATTATATGCAATGAAGTTGTCAATATGCAATAAAGATTTTTCTGGAAGCTTGAAATGTTGGAAAATAAATATGTATATTCCCAAATTTTGAGTATTTTCGGTATATTCCACAATTCTAGATTGAGATACAAAGTATACGTTATGTATAAAAGCATGCCTTTTGAAAGGAGAAATTTATTGTCTTCTGGATGTGACATATTCAATAGAACAATAAGATTCTAATATAGAGTCAACTCAATAAACAGAATATTTGCTAGGTACCACATACTATGTTAAGTCCTGGTGATACAAACATGAATAAGACATGCTCTGGGATCTTAACTTTATGGTCTTGCTTGGAAAACATACACAAACACATTATTTCAATATAATCGATATGCACAGAGAAAAGTAACATACCATAAGTCTTACTTCTCAGAGTTTACCTATGAAAATTCTTCTGGAAAGTTAGATACCGATTTATCTCTGTTCTACACAATGAACAGTTTTTTTTTAAATGTGTGCAAATCAAACATAATTGTAATCTTATTTGTCTTGACTAATGCTTTGGAAGCATTTTTATTGCTATTCGCATGCCCTTTCATTTGGTTTATTTTCATTTGGTATTGGATTCTCCTATTAAAATTTTATCTCTCTTCCTTTTAGTTTTTCTGTGAGGTAGTTAATTAATCATTTTAAATCTACAAATCCACTAGAAACACTTGCTATTTGAAGGACCCCAGGGGTGAATCATTAAACGGATTTTTTTTTTGTTTGAGCAAAAGTTACTTTTTCTTTTATCTCTTTTGCTAGAATGACTATCCAAAATATTTTCTTCAGATATGTTACTCAAGTAAAAAAATGGTTAGCTTTGGTGAATATTTCCTCATCATTATATATTCAGCCCGCATTTATGTAGATGCTATCAAATGTTATGGTAACTGAATTGTATAAGGCTTTTTTTCCCTCTCAAATAATTCATACTCCTGTGGCAGATGTAGACTAATAGGAAGACACTGGAGTACAGAGGAGTAAATGTCATAGTAGTGGTGTATGCCAGGTACTTTGCCAGCTAGGAGAACCTAAGAACAATAAGGGGACAGGGATGGGAGGAGACAGGCATCCTAGAGAGGGTGGCTCATGAACTGAATCTTGAGAAAGGAGTAGATGAAAGTGGATGGTGGGCAAAACCATGTTATAGGTAGAGAATAAGTTTTGTGGCAGCATGGCAAATTCAGAGCATGGCATAATGAGGGAAATTAGCAAGAAGTCATGTTGGTCTACATTCTGTATTAAAGAGGTACAGAGAGAGATAAGGCTCTCTGTAGAGAAAAATGAGACATGAAGGGCCTTGTATGCTATATTAAGTAAGGAAGATCACTTTATCCTAAAGGGATACGTGGGTCACTTCTATATTTAAACAGTAGAATGACACTGTCTCATTTATATTTTAGAAATAGTGCTCTGGCAGCAGTTAATGATCTAGAATTGCTGGAACAAACAATCTAAGAAATGAAAAAATGAAGTTTAGTTGAAAAAATCTTCAATGCCTCTGTGCTTTCCAAACGAAGCATTATCAAGTAGCATAATTAGATTTTAACCACATTATTTTTATTGGGTAAATTAAACTAGAAGTTCACAGAAGCTTTTATATTAGCATGGCTTCTTGTTCCAGTTGGCATCCCTGATCTAAAAATGCTTCCTTAAGGCTGAGAGTCACACTGGAAATCTCAGCTCAGGTTGGGCATAGACTTCTCTTGGCTGGCCCAGCCCCTGGCCAACAACCCTTACTCTCCATGGAAAGGCTCCCAGAGGGCAGACACTTCTGCTTCATTTTGCAGTTGACATTGCTATTGCTGGAGCACCGTGGACAGAGTCCCAAGTTCTTTCAACGAAGCAAAGACTTGCATGAGATGTGACAGGTCTATAGAGCTACTTATCAACGAGGGAGAGGAAAGGGGGTTGGCACTTCCAGGAATATGACAGAAAGAAAAGGAAGAATAAAAAGCTGCTATCACACCTGCCACAGAGGGCAATAAAAGATGTGTGATATGGCAGGGCAGAAAGCTAGTGAGGGAGTTGAATGCTTGGTGAACAAATGGCATATTTAGGGTAGCAAAAATGTTGGAAATATTTTTTTAGGTCATATTACTCCTGTAATGAATGAAGACGGTCATTCTAAAGCTCATGATTATCACAGTGTAGTAGTAGATTTGCTGCATGTTTGCTTTTAATTCTATAAAGTGGCAGCACAGAAGACCACATATGTAGATTATCTAAGAAGGACCAATCTATTCTGGGAGTTTTTGAACATTTTCTGAATGCTGTGGATTAATATCCAATTTTAGATCTCTGCTGTGTAAGATTAAAATAACAGTGGTTTTGCCTCTGGAAATCCATCGGAGTCTCTGGACTCCACTGAATCATAGGTCTTAGATCACAAACTCTGGTGAAAGTTCAGTCAGTCTAATTAAGGAAAGTTTTATTAAAGGCTAAATTATGCAGTAAGTGCTGGGGTCAAGTGAGATAGAAATCTCTCTGTTCTCACCCTCAATGTATATACAGTACACAGCCATTGATAATTGAATTTCTGTATGATAGAGCGGATTAGGTAATGGGATCGTGGGTTAGACTTTGGTGTAAGGAATCTGGGAGGAGATTATCATAGCTAAAAATGGTCAGTGATACCTTTCTGGAGAAGGTGGAGCAGCAGTGGGGAGAGCTGAGGGTCATTCTAGAAGAGGCAGGGGCATCAAACTGCAGTGTGTGGGAGGTGCTACCCAGTGTTTGATATGCCTGAAGCCTGAACTGGAGGCAAACTTATTAGAATTAAAGCAGGAGACATGGTTAGACCCTAAGCCTGGGAAACTTGTATGCAGGCTAAAGAAGCATTAAGAATTTAGGTGTGGGAATCACTGATAAATGGTAAACAGGGGAGTAATGTGACAGGCTGCACTTGTGATAAAGATCTCTTTGATGCCTTTCTCAATAATGGATCTGTGTGAGAGCTGGTAGGGGGTGAGGCTACACTGGCCTGGGTGAGGGGAGGTGCTTGATCTAGGGTAGTGACCATAGTGTTGCAGGGTGCAGCTGAGAAACATGTCAGGACTTCAATGGCAGCACTCAGTGATTGCCAGGAACAGGATCAGGATTGTTGGGACAGAGGGAACTGATTTTAGTGAGAAGGTAATTAATTCCATTTGAGACATGTTGAGCAAGAGAAGACACTTTTATTTTTGAGCAAAAGTAGCAGACAGTCAGTGAGGTAAAGGTGAGTGAAGTGACCCAGGTCTTATAAATGGCATCCAGCTGAAGATGGTTGGAACTCCTGAAGGATATGCAAAGGGCTGTGTTTCACTTTTAGAACTTGCTTTCTTATGAAGTCTCGTGTTTGCGTGTGCATGGGATTTAAGGTTGCAGAATTTTTGAACTAAGTAAAAACTATGATGAGAGAGTCTGAAATGTCTTTCAGTAAATTTGGTGTATATGAACATGACTGGTAGGCTGTAATTTCTTTGGAGAAATGTTGATGATTCTTTTCCTTTTGTCAGAGATTTGGTCAATAACTAAGAGGTTTAGGTTCTTACTGTTTTTCTTTGGAAAAAGAAAAATTTTGCAGATCTAGCATTACCTCTTATTTCTTCTCATGGTACCTTTCCGATGGGCACTTTCTTCATAATTATTCTATTTATGGATCTTGGATAATTGAGATAATGTGCATGTTTATGTCAGTCCCATTCCATTTATGGAGATCTTTTCCTTCTCATCAACAAAGTAGGGAACATAAATTACTAGTCTTACTTCTGTTATTTGGTTCTTATTCTTAACTTTAATCCTTTGCCCTAATTTCCCTCTTGTAACATGTGCATTGATCAGAGGAAAAATTGTCTCTTTGAACACCATGTGGATCTTAATAACTGAGGAGTGAAATATCAGATCTTTGGGGATGGCTATTCATTGTGAACATAGTTTGCTAAAAAGTTTTTAAAAAATTTTTTATTATTTTTATTTTTATTTTTATTTTTATTTTCTTTCTTTCTTTCTTTCTTTCTTTCTTTCTTTCTTTCTTTCTTTCTCTCTCTCTCTCTCCCTCTTTCTTTCTTTCTTTCTTTCTTTCTTTCTTTCTTTCTTTCTTTCTTTCCTTTCCTTTCTTTCTTTCTTAATTTCTTTATTTATTTCTTTATTTATTTTAGGACAGAGACCAGGCACATGCACAGGGGTAGGGTAGGGGCTGTTGGGGATTAGAGAGGATTAGAGAGGGGAGAGAGAGAATCTTAAGCAGCCTCCATGTTCAGCATAAATCCCAACCCAGGGCTTGATCTCACAACCCTGAGATCTTGACCCAAGCCAAAATTAAGAGTCAGTCACTGAACTGACTGAGCCACCCAGGTGCTCCACTAATAGTGTTTTAAAAGAGGAAACATAACATTTTTTTGAATCCATTATGCCAAAACTTCAGCATATTTGCTATCCATGTTTGGATGCCATAGTTTTAAATAACAGAAATTTCATCAAAATCCTCTTAGATAAGCAGGCAGGAGTCCTGGTAGTGTCAGAACTGTGTGTGGCTCAGTGGTGGTTCAGGCTGGATAAATATCCCTTTTCTTTAAGGGATATTGTGGCTACTGAAAGACTGAGCTGTATGAGACCTTTCTGAATCTATTCTCTCCCCAATAACCAGCATATCCTAATATTTTATACTAGGTTTAATTTCTATTTTAGTAAATGTTATAAAATCTTTACAGATATACTTACATTCTTACTATTGCCTATCTCCATTACCAAATAATTGATATTCATAATGTCGACTCCCAAACAGCATGAAATGTTGAATCAAAGCAATATCAAATTTATTCTGTGGTATCTAAGGCAGTGAAGTGGATTTTCATAAACAATATGAGGTGAAATTCGAAGGTTTGTTTTACTTAAGGTTACATCTAGTTCACCCAGAATGCCTCATATTTGACCTCTTTGGTTAACTGTAGATTTACTCTACGGGCTTGCTGAGAGCACAACCTTATGTTAGATGGGCAGAGGGAATTATCTAGATTTATGGAAAGTATATGTGATAATGAAATATTTAAAATGCAAATGGAGGAAATCCTTTGCACTTCAATGTATTGAATGTGTTCAAGTCTGCTTGGCATAAGGAAGCCAAGTAGGAAATTATGTGTTTAAGGATGGCAAACTATCCAGTCACCTGGAACATCATATCACTTACCTATGCAGAAGAGAAATTGAAAATGCCCTGAATAAAGGCAAGCAGAACAGTAATGTGCCAACCCAACCTATCAAAGAAAGAAATGAAGAAAATGTGGGGTTGTCAAATTTTATATCAAGACAATGTTTAACAATACACACATACCCTCTTTTAAGTACAAGAAGAGATAATTCTAGCTGCTTGAAGAAACAAAGGAGCAAGTTGGAATTCAGTGACAGCATTATAATACAATAATAGGATATATGTCTTTGGAGTGGAATGGAGCAACTGAAAAGTAAGGGTCAGCTTCATTAATTATGTGTTTAAAATTTTATTTTAATTCCAGTATAGTTAATATGTGGTATTATATTGGTTTCAGGTGTACAATATAGTGACTCAATAATTCTACACATTACATTGGTGCTCATGAAGATGAGTGTACTCTGCATCCCCATCACCTTTCTCATGCATCCTCCTACCCACGTCCCTCTTGCAACCATCAGTTTGTTCTCAATAGTTAAGAGTCTGTTTCTTGGCTTGTCCCTCTTTTTTTCTTTTGCTTATTTGTTTTGTTTCTTAAATTTCACATATAAGTGAAATTATATAGTATTTGTCTTTCTCTGACTGACTTATTTTGCTTAGCATTATACTTTTTTAGCTGTATCCATGTCAATGCAAGTGGCAAGATTTCATTCTGGGGTGAGTGTGTGTGTGTGTGTGTGTGTGTGTGTGTGTACCACCTGTTCTTTATCCATTCATCCATCAGTGGACAGTTGGGCTACTTCCATAACTTGTCTATTGTAAATAATGCTGCTTATAAACATCGGGATGGATCCCTTTGAATTAGTGTTGTTGTATTTTGGGAGTAAATACCCTGTGGTGTGCTTACTGGATCATAGTGTAGTTCTATTTTGACTTTCTGAGGAATCTCCATATTGTTTTCCACAGTGGCTGCACCAGTTTGTATTCCCACCAGCAATGCACAAGTGTTCCTTTCCCTCTACATTCTTGCCAACATTTGTTGTTTCTTATATTCAAATTTTAGCCATTCTAACAGGTGTGAGGTGATATCTCATTGTAGTTTTGATTTGCATTTCCCTGATGATGAGTGATGTTGAGCATCTTTTCAGGTGTCTGTTGGTCATGTGGATGTCTTTGGAGAATGTTTGTTCCTGTCTTCTGCTCATTTTCAATTGGATTATTTGTTTTTTGGGTATTGATTTATAGAAGTTCTTTATATATTTTAAATAAGCTTCATTAATTATTGTCAGATAATCAGATTAGTCATTGGCAAATCTTCTGAGAATCTGCCATATTTTTCAAGGAAGCTTACTTACCTGAGGCATACGAAGATGGCTTCCTATTAAGGAATGAGCTATTGGTCTTTCACAAGATATAGACCCATGCCTCTAGAGGGATGCTCCCTCTGGTAGGCAAAGCCTCACCCAGAAGTCCAGGTTTGGTGTGATACCTACATGAGTATGTCACTCAGGCTTTCCCAGACTGACCAAACTGACTGGCATTAGTACTCTATGCTTCCCAACTTCCATTTTGATTTTCTAGTTTATCGAAACTCTATCTACCTGAATTCTGTTTACACCAGTAAAATTCCCTAAATAAAGTATGTATTAGGTTCCTTTCATTTTGCTGGGACCTTTCAGGTTTAATTCCTCAACCCTCATTATAACTACCTTAAAAATGTCCTCCTGCCAGATCTGCCATTCCTCTCAACTCTTCTTCTAACAAATTTATATGTTCTGAAAAAAAAATAGATTTACTTATTACATGTAATGTTCCTACTTCAGCCATGAAAAGTTATTATTGTGTATGTATATATATGTATTATATATTAAATATTTAATTTATTTATTCATGAGAGACACAGAGAGAGGCAGAGGGAGAAGCAGGCTCCCTGTGGGGAGCCTGATGCAGGACTCAATCTCAGGACCCTGAGGATCACACTCTGAGCCCAAGGCAGACACTCAACCACTGAGCCACCCAGAGGTCCCTATTATTGTATATTTTTAAGTATCTTTACCAAGATTTATCAATTGAAATCTTTGCTCCTTATCTGTAACAAACAAAAATGTCCTGTCTTATATGGGAAATATTAACCTTACATCAGTGTCCTGGCATGAATTGACATATGGAACAAATATTTATTGATTAAGTTAGTGACTATACATTAGCTACTGAAATTAACTACTGTGAAATCAGTAGTTTTCTTTCATTTTTATTTAGTAGCCTAGTTTTCCTGCTAGGTGACTTAATTTTTACCTAAGTTTCATTTATCTTAAAGCTTAGTTACCTTAGTGAAACAGGTATTTGTATTATTTTGTGTCAATTTTTTCCCTGGGGTACAATGTGCCATTTTAATTGGTACATTCAAGGGTTCTTTCATTTTGAAGATTTTTTTTTAATTTATGCTTTTGAATTTTTTGGTACGCTATTTTATTTTTCATCTTTGGGGTTACCAAAAAGTATAGTGTGAATATCCTTGGTCTTTTTTTAAGGTCAAGTTTAATTGATTTATAATTTATGTATAGTAAAATTCCTCCTTCTTAAACTGTACATTTTGGTAAGTTGTTACAAATGCTGTGAGATCACTACCACAAGATACAGAATATCCGCTATCAGCCTAAACCTTCCACACACTTCTTTGTATTCACAAAGGTTGCTTTTCTAAGACTTTTTGCATTAGTGATCATGTCTTTTGTGATTATGTGATCAGTGATTACATATGTAAATATGTAACATGTGATCTGTAATACATATGTATTACATACATTATGTGATTAGTGATCATGTCTTTGATCAGTCCACTTTCTGGCCAATAGTAATCACTGAATGGCTAACTAGGCAAAAACTTATCCTTAATATGCATGAAATAAATGCAAATCAAACATTTTGTCTTTCTTACTGAAACATATTAAAAACATGACATCCATTGTGAAAATGGTTTAGTTGGCCATGTTGTTTTTGCTTGTGGGAATAAGTTGATACACATTTAGAGGTAATAATACATTACAATTTCTAAAATAGCCAGTTCATTAAACTTCCACTTTCAGAGACAGTGTTGAAGATGCGTACTAGTATTAATGTATAAAGATATTCATCATAGCATTTTTATAGTACTCAAAATTACAAAATGAATATTCAATACCATGAAGTGGATTACATTATGTTATATCTGTATAATGGGATATTTTACAGCTATAAAAATATCTATATATTATATATTATATTTATATTATATTTAATCATACATAATAAATTAATTATTACATATTTTATATTTATAAATATATAATGTATTAAATGATTATATATAATTATATAAATTATAATTATATAATATATAATATATATTCTTATATATATTATAATATAATATAATTATATCACTTAATTTTTAATTTTTTGTTTTTTGTTTGGCCAATGATCTTGATAATAGGCTTTAGACTTTAATTCATATAGACATGAAAGGCATATTTGACACGACATTTGGCTGGCATTGATTGACATAAATATTTGAATAGATCTTCAAAAATCTGTCATGACCACAAGAACACTGAACATAAACTCCTTGACACATGTGACTGACTTATGTGGAACTGTTTGAATATCTCTCTTTAGTCCCAGCCCAAGTCTTCCTAATGGAGTTGTCTTTATGACTTCTCAAATTCATTCTTCTGGATAAATGTGTATCAAATGACATACATACTTATTTACTTGCCTCAGCAGAAATTATTTTTATACTTTTTTAACATTTAAAAAACCCTATATTCATTTTATTTCCAAGTCAGATTGTGGTAGAAGGAATATCTATTTTATTTCAAGATGTGAATTATGTTCACAAAAATAAAATACCAATGAAGATACACATTGAATTGTCCTTGCATCTAAACTAAATCCTTGAGGGTAGTCAATGTATATTTTGTTCACTATGATCTTCCTTTGCCTAGAAAATAGATGATCAACAAATATTGGCTATGAATAGTTATTACACTTACATTGTGAAAAATCAACCCAATTAATAGAGTGTCAAGAAAATTTAAGTAAATTAGATACACAAACTCTTTTATTAAAAATGCCTTTTATATTCTAGGCATTCGAAAGTAGATATATGAAAAGTGCAAATGAAGGAGAGTGGAGTTGATCTAATCGAGAAATGCAATATCTCTTGCTCCTATCTATTCTTTCACATGTCCTTGCATGACTTTTCCCCTGTTTCTAAATGAAACAATTCCTTTTTGTTTAAATCCTGTAAAGCAACCAAGAGTCATGAAATACTTTAGTTCTTCTTCACTTAGGCACTGCTTGTGTTCATAAATGTTTTCCATGCTGAACATGTCTATAGTATCTTATGAATAATTAGTTGGTTATGGTGATAATTTGAGAAAAGGAGAAGATATCACATTTCAACACTACCAGGGGATTTTGATATGTTAAGATTTTGCCATCTAGCATAAGTTATGTCTTATTAGGACCTTTTGTCAATAGTAATTCCTGGGCTTCTGTTAGTTGCTATAAAAATAAGAGGAGAGAGATTGACTACAGAGTCCTACAACAAACTAATGTAGAATCAAGTTTCTCTACATTTTAGGTAGATCATGATTTAAATTATATGCTCTTTAGGTTTCTCATCTGTATGGGCTAATTAAACTCAAAGCCAAACTTTCACATCATTTCATATCACCTTGCTACCATTAACAAACTCTCCACTTTTTCTTTGTCAGCTTCATTGTTGACCTTGTAAGTCCTGTTTGTTTCAAAACCTCAGATGTGACTGATTGGCCTCAATCATCATGAAATACTTCTTGTATTAGCTTAGGCTTTGGGATAAATTTTGTCACATTATCAGGAACTTGCTTAAATGATGTTTTAGAATGTTATTTATGTTAATTGTTTTAACTACACTATGGACCTTTCAAAACTGAGGCAGTAATACAGATATCAGAGAAACTGAAAGAGCAATTTGTTTTGTGAGGCATGCTCTCTTAAAGTGGCACTTGTTCAGCCCTCTCTTCAGGCAGAGATGTTGAGCTTATGGTGGTTAACATATCATGAAAAGAAGCATTATCATGGTGAAACACTAGAAGACATTTTCAAATAGTGCCTCTTTTTTAATGTATTTGTTTCCCAAGGAGCAGACGGTACCAGCAATAGTCTTGTCTGGACTCATCACTGAGCTTACTCCACAAATGTATGAACTATTCTGTTTTTGCCCTAGGCACAACACTTCTGTTATTCATAGGCTCCCATGTGTTTATATGTTGTCACATTGTCATGGGAAGAACAGAAATGGCATGTGAGATTTTCTGAGAATCTTAATTTTTCTATGATACATAATTTAAAGCTCTACTTAGGGTGAAAACCTGAAGATTATTACATCATATCCTAAGTTAATGATATATCCAGTAATGATATATCCAAATATATAAAAAGCTCATACAACTCAGCACCAAAA
Organism: Canis lupus dingo; assembly: GCF_003254725.2. Taxonomy (NCBI): domain Eukaryota; kingdom Metazoa; phylum Chordata; class Mammalia; order Carnivora; family Canidae; genus Canis; species Canis lupus. The sequence goes on along the minus strand of NC_064245.1, from coordinate 17,317,616 downwards.
ACCCCACAGCTGATTCAAAAGTATGCAGAGGTCCTGAATAGACATTTTTCCAAAGAAGACATACAGTTGCCCAACAAACACAAGAAAAGACACTCACCATTACTAATCATCAGGGAAATGGAAATCAAAACCACAATGAGATACCACTGTACACCTGTCAGAATGGCTAATACCAATAGATAAGAAATAACAAGTATAGGAGAGGATGATGGGTAAGAGACAGTGTTGGAGAAAAGGGAACCATCATGTACTATTTGTGAGGATATAAATTGGTTTAACCACTAGGGAAAACAGTATGGAGATTCCTCAAAAAATTAAAAATAGAACTGCCATACAGTTTACCAATTCCACTTCTCAGTACTTATCCAAAGAAAATCAAAACACTAATTCAGAAAGGTATATGCACCCTTATGGTCACTACAACGCTATTTACGATAGCCAAGATATGGAAGCAATGCTAGTGTCCATCGATAGATGAATGGATAGAGAAGATGAAGTAGTATATACAGTGGAATATTAGCCATAAAAACGAATGTAATCTTGCCATTTTCAACAACATGGATGGCCTAGTTGATGTTATGCTGAGTGAAATAAGTCAGAGATAGACAAATATTTCACTTATATGTGGAATCTAAAAAAAGAAACGAAGCAAATGAACAAATGAAACAAAACAGAAGCAGACTTGTAGATTCAGAGAAAAATCTGGTGGTTTTGAAGAGAGGTAGGGAGATGGGTGACTTAGGTGGAGGAGATTAAGAGGCACAAATTTCTGGTTATAAAACAAGTAAGTTACAGGGATGTAGGTACAACATAGGAGATATAGTCAATAATACTGTAATTACTTTGTATAGTTATAGATGGTGACTAGACTTACTGTGGCAATCATTTTGTAATGTGTATAAATGTTGAATCACTATGTTGCGTGTCAACCATACTTCAGTAAAAGGTGTTAGGAAAGCTCACCATATCAGGTACACTGAATATTTTTCTTTAGAGCTCAGTGGCTCCTTTAGCAACCAGGAGAATGGCATCTATCTATCTATCTATCTATCTATGAGTGAGAAACTATCTTCTTAAAAAGATAGGTTTTTTAAGATAATAATTAGATAGATAATATGTTTCTATTTTCACGAATGTTCAAGAAGCATCCAAATTGAGATTTCTTTTTGTAGCCATCCTGATTTTGTTCCTACTGCCTGGGAAAATGTGTCTAGACAAATCTAGTTTGTCTTTATTCTAGGTTTTAAAAATAGAGATAAATCAGAAAATAACCTGTTTTTTATTCCTCTTCTAAAAGGAGCACTTATTAAAATTTCATTCAGTGTTTGATCCTTTACTCTAACACGTGAGGTTAGATAGTGTCCAAGAAAATTATTGCAAGTCAATAGGTCTTTTTCCATGCATGTTTCATCACTGAGATTTTGCTGTACCCTTGATTGAAGGTCATGCTCTACTAGAAGCATGACAGTGACACCGGTCAACTCTACGTGAGATCTACTTCTTGATGCTTGCAGATTAGTCCAACAAAGGTCATTCAACTTTTAACAAATCACACTGAAATTTGGGCTCTTTGCTGGATTGGTGTTATTATGACTATGCTGAAATTTTGGTAGGTTATTTAAATTATGCAATTAGGTAGATTCCTGAAATAAATCAGTTTGGATGGAAATAAATATTGCTGGTCAGTCAGTATAAAATAAATTAGCAGTTTGACTCTGAACTCTTATTGTGATAGAAAATGACTTGCTTTCCATGCCATCAGAGGCAAAATTGTTTATCAATGGAGAAATGAAGTTGGTTAGAAAAATGTCTCTTTATGCTATTTAAAAGAAATCGTATGTGTATTATATTGCTGGACAAGACAGGCAGACTTTTCCATAAATCATATGTTCTAGTCTGCCATCTTAAAATAGAGATGTTTTCTGTTCATAATCATTGGATTTTTTTTTACAATTGCTATAAATAGTAAAAAGAGGAGAGTAAAAATAAATCCATGATTCATTTCCTGACAAATAGTTTATAAGTCATAACAAATTGTACCTCTTCATATCCTTTACATTATTTTATCAATAAAATAAAAGTGGGATCCCTGGGTGGCGCAGCGGTTTGGCGCCTGCCTTTGGCCCAGGGCGCGATCCTGGAGACCCGGGATCGAATCCCACATCAGGCTCCCGGTGCATGGAGCCTGCTTCTCCCTCTGCCTATGTCTCTGCGCCTCTCTCTCTCTCTGTGACTATCATAAATAAAAATTAAAAAAAAATAAAAGCTACTTAAATGCTTGATGAATTCAAATGTGGCATACTTACTGGGTCTGGGAAGTTTTCTGTTTTAGTTTAAAAAAAAGGTATTTGGAAAATTCTCTTCTCTGTTGATTGTACCGTGGGCTGTTTGTGAAAGTGAGTGCGTAGATATTTGGTGAGGGGAATTTGTGTTTAAAATATCAAGATATGGGATCCCTGGGTGGCGCAGTGGTTTGGTGCCTGCCTTTGGCCCAGGGCACGATCCTGGAGACCCAGGATCGAGTCCCACATCGGGCTCCCGGTGCATGGAGCCTGCTTCTCCCTCTGCCTGTGTCTCTGCCTCTCTCTCTCTCTCTCTCTCTCTCTCTCTCTGTGACTATCATAAATAAATAAATAAATAAGTTAAAAAATTAAAGAAAAATAAAATAAAATATCAAGATACTTTTACAATAGTTTTGATGAGAACTGAGAATTCTCAAATACCCAATAAAGAATCTTACCTTATATTGCTGCTAGCCACAAGATGTTTGTCACTGTTGCCACTGTTGATGTACATTTCTATGTTATTTCTAGATTCCCTATCATGTGGGTCTCTCTAACTTCATTTGTTACCTTCTTCTCCTTTATCTATTTATCATTCCTAAACATGATAATTCTTTGATATCTGTGTAACTTAAAAAAATTGTTTTTCAAGTATTTTAATTTAGTTTTTTGAAACTTGTTATTTCAATAGTGAGGCAAGATAGCAATTACTACAATTTTAAGCTGAACCAATAAGTGGAGTTCCATGTGTGGCTGCGTGCCACATATAATTTCCCAGAGTTGCTCTCAATAGTTATTTGCTCTGAGCTATTTCGTTAGCAATAAACATCATCCTGCACTTAGATAAGGGTCTGAAGATTGTACAGTTGCTTAGTTACTTGCTTTTTTTCATTGCTTCCCATTTAAGCCAATAACTAAATGAACAATTAGGACTTGGGTTGTGTGAGAGATGTGTTTTATTTGGCATGGACCCTAATGATCAGATAATGAACAGCTTCATTTCTATCAAGAGGATACTCTAAAGGATGGTTTCATTTCTTAATGCTGACCCTCACTCTGAGAGGCAGGCTGCTCTAATCATGATAGTTAATGACCAATAAGTGGCCATTTGTCACATTTTCATTCTTTACTCCAGGCCTCAGCCAACCTCTAACATAAAGGATTCAAACTATGATGAAATGATTTAACAGGTAATGATGAGAGAGATGATGAGAATTTTTAGGCCAGGGTTCATGCTCCATATGTTCTCTGTAGTAATCATGTTGAAAAATAGTAGTTTGGTTGTAAAGCACTACAGAGTTTGATTCACTGGACATTTATTGACTACTCTATGTGTAACTCATAAGAGTAGAAAGAGAAATGAATATCAAAGCATAAATATCTGCCTCTGATAAACTTAGTCTATAGTAGGTTGTCAAGTTCTTTTATCTCTCTCTCAAGATTTTATTTAAATTCAAGTTAGTTAACATATAGTGTAGTATTAGTTTTAGGGGAGGTGTCAAGTTCTAATCAAAACTTAAATGAAAAAGGTTAAGACTACTTTGTTACTACACTGGTGTACAGAAAATATTATAAACTCAGATGAAGCAACAGAAGTCTCTAAAAGTTATAAAGACCTTTAAATTGTTTCTTATGTACCCTTGGCTTATGCATACTTGACTTTGACTATAAACATAACCCAACATTTGAAAAGTTCACAGTTAAATTGTGGAAGTTCATTAACTACATGATTAAAGCTGATATGTTATGTTTAAATTTCCATAATCCATTTACAAGGTTTATCCATTTAAAATCTCTAAATTAGCAGTTTTCTCTGCTTCTATTATTCAGGTCACTGCACCTTAGATAAGCTAAATGTTTAAGTGTTCCCTGTAAAGAAAGCAAACAAAATTTAAATATCTGCCATAGGAAGGTCAAAACAAGGAAAGTCATCACCAGTAGTCTGAATAGAAGCTTCCATTAACTTTTTACTTCATCTTTCCCTCTTCCTCATCATATATAATTATAATTGAATTAATGAAATTTTGTAAAATATTTCCTTTTAAAATGAATATCTTAATTCTAATCAGAAATTATAGTTTATAGAACTTAGGTCATTTGGGGTTCCTTTGGCTTACAGTATTAGCAGTAACAAAGGCACTGGGGAGACATCTGCAAGATGGCAGTGTAAGAAAATTCTGAATTCACCTATCCCATAGACACACCAGACCCACAGCTAAAAATTGTTAATTTCCCTCTGATAAAGATCTGAAAACTAGATGAACTGCTTTTCTACAACAAAGGATGAAAAGACCAAATGAAGAGGGTAGGAGAGGCAGATACATGATATTGCCCATCTCTTGGTATAGCAACACATAGTAGGGAGTGATCTCACCATTCTGGCAGTTCTCTTGGAGGAGTGAGGGATTGGTATACTCTATATCTGGCACCCTAACCCATGGAATCTGCATTGGAGAAACAGGCTACCCAAATGTCTGGTTTAGAAAACCAATGAGGCTAGTGTTCAAGAGACCCAAAATGCTAGGGGAAACTGAGATTCCCTCTTTAAAGGGCTTACATGTCTCACTCACCCTGAGATACAGGGAAAAATAGGACCTTGAAAAGTGCCTAGACTATCTGAGAAGGAAAATCATTTGCTAATTTAGAAGCATCTGCTGGAGGGGCAGGGGATAGATGAAACTCCCCCTGGAGATGGAGGTGCTGGCAGATAGCAATTTTTCACTCTCTACCCACCCTGCTAGCACAAGTGGGTGACCTCGGTTGTGGCACCTTCTTGCCACCTTGCTAAAACAGGTGGAGTGAATTATCCTGGCTATCCCACTGCCTTGCTGAAGCTGGAGAGCACAGGTGATTGTAGCACTCTCCTGCTCCATGGCTGGGACTGGCAGGCATAAGTAGTCATGACATTCTGCAGCCAGCTTAAAGCTAAGACATATGCACAGACAAGGCACTTGCTTGCTGTATTCCTGAAACCAGAAGATGCACACAGTCATGACATTTTCCTATTGCCTTTATGTAGCCAATGAGCATGTCCTGCCCCTTATGCTCTCCAGCTGCCTATCTAAAGCCAGCAGGCATATGCAATTCACTCAGGGAACACCCCTTGATTGGGCATCTGGCCCTGGTGGCTAAGAGAGCTGGTATTCCTTAACTCCATGGAAATTTAACAATTGGAGTCATTTTTTTGCCAGGCCACCACCCCAGCAGACTGAAACAGAACCCTAATATTCTTGGCAAAAAAATCCTATTTACTTAATGTGAAGTTTTATTCCAAGAAACAGGCTTCAGGTTTCTCACACCTGAGTGCATAGAAGTGCTCCTGGAGAATGTAAACAGGGAGACATCATCCTTGTGCACCTCCTTGGCCTCACAATAGCTTGATGAGACCTCTCCTAAAGGAATCCCAATTTTTATGACTATCATTCAGGGAACACTTCCAAATCTCCTGGTCCATCAGGGACTGTGGCCCCACAGAACTGTATATATTTGCATACTTTAAGAGCTGCTGCCCCTGGATCTGGCTTCCAATTAGCCTGAAACTAGATGCTAAATAAGATTTCTCCACTTGGAACATGGACAGATCTTAACATATCCTCAACAGTGGGGATATGTCAAGAATAAGTCAGGCTTATTCACTAAGGTTTGAGAGACAGTCAAGGGCTATGACAAGGTTGAATAAGGGTTATTATCATCTAAAGAAGGCCACTCTTTCAAGATTGAAAGAGATGGCTGCTTTGCCTAATACAGAGACAAAAACACAGAAAGCCAAGCAAAATGAAGAAATAGAGAAATATATTTCAAAAAAAGAGAACAAAACAAAACCTCAGAAAAAGACATTAACAATATGGAGATGAGTAATCTACATGATGGAAAATTCAAGGTAATGGTCATAAAATGCTCACCAAACACAGTAGAATCTTAACAGAGATAGAAAATATAAAATACCAAACAGAAGTCACAGCTGAAGAATACCATAACAGAACAGAAAAACACACTAGAGTGATTCAACATAGATGAGATGATGCAGAAGAGCAGCTCAGCAAGCTGGAAGACAAAGCAATGGAACTCACCCAGACAGAGCAGCAGCGGAAAAAAAAGAATTAAACAATTGAAGATAATTTAAGGGACCTATAGGACAAAGTGGAATAATATTCACATTATAGGAGTCCTAGAAGAAGAGAAAGAGACAGGAATAGAAAATTTATTTGAAGAAATAATGGCTGAAAATTTCCCTAACCTAGGGAAGAAAACAGACATCTAGGTCCAAAAAACATAGAGAGTTCCAAGTAAGATGAGCCCAAAGTGATCCACATCAAGATGTGTTAGGGTTAAAATATCAAAAGTAAACCTAAAGAGAGACCCTTAAAAGCAACAAGAGAAAAATAAGTTGTTACATACAGGGGAAACCCCATAGGCTATCAGCAGATTTCTAAGTAGAAACTTTGCAGATCAGAAGAAAGAGCATGGCATATTCAAAGTGCTGGAGGGAAAAAACTTCTGACCAAGAATATTCTACCTGGCAAGTCTATCATTCAAAATTAAAAGAAAGATAAAGAATTTTCTAGATAAGCAGAAGCTAAAGGAATTCATCACTGCTAAACCTTACAAGAAATGTGAAAGGGACTTCTTTAAGCTGGAAAGAAATGGCACTAATTAATAAGAAAACATGCCAAAGTAAGAATCTCATTGGAAAAGGTAAATATATAGAAAAGGTAGTGTAATAATCACTTATAAAGCTACTTTGAAGATTAAAAGACAAAAGTGCTAAAACTAATTAAAACTACAATTAGTTAAGGGATACATAAAGTAAAAAGATGTAAAATGTGGCATCAAAAACATGGAGGGGGAGTAAAAATGTAGTCTTGGGATGTATTCAAATTTAAGTTGCTATCAACTTAAAATAGATTGTTATATATGTAATTGGTTATATGCAAACCTCTTGATAACCAAAAAGAAAAAAAATTGTAGTAAAGACACACACACACACACACACACACACACACACAAGACACAAAATAAATGAAAAAGAAACCCGATCATAACACTAAAGAAAGTCATCAAACCACAAGGGAAGAGAGCAGAGAAGAATAAAGGAACAAAGAGGAACAACAAAACAACCAGGAACAATGAACAAAATAATTAGCTTATCTATTTATGTAGCATTACTTTAAATGTAAATGCACTAAAGTTTCCAATTAAAAGACAGAGTGGGAGAACGGATTAAAACAAGACATACACACACAAATAAACAAGATTATAGGAAGTATTGGCATATAAAATTATTGGTTAATTTTTAAGCAATACAATAACTTTTGTAATGCTTATAAGAATTTTTTGATTATTTCTTAATTTAATTTAATTTTTTTAAGATTTTGTTTATTCATGAGAGACACAGAGTGAGGCAGTGACATAGGCAGAGGGAGAAACAGGCTCCCTATGGAAAGCCTGATATGGGACTCAATCCCAGGACCCTGGGATCATGACCTGAGTCAAAGGCAGACGCTCAAACACTGAGCCACCCAGGTGCCCCTTCTTTTGAGTCTTTAAAGAAGTATTTATTTACTTAGTGTCTACTGTGGGTGTCAAACTCTGTGGGAGATAAAAATATCTTTCCCAAGAATCTTAAAATCTAGTTGAAGAATTAAATTGTCAATATAAGTAACTCAAAAGTCTGGAGAACATAAAAAGCCCACAACTAAGGTATAGAAAGAGTAATATGAATTTTGAATTGGGGGAGTGTTGCTCCCATCTGATGGAATGAGGATTAAGATGAATCACAAAGGATTCCACAGGTCAAGTGGCATTAGGCTAAGGTGGACCCTTTAGGAATGATATAGGGCAAATGCAGAGATGCCACCCTGTAGGAATAAAGGGCATAGTGGACATTCTGCCCAACGAGGCGTAAAAGAACTGAAGAAGAATAGGAGCTAAAAGGTCATGGAAAATATGTGTGAGCTTATGTATAGACAACCTTGAATGCTAGGTTGTAGAGTAGAATCCTTCAGTTCTATTCTGTGAATATTATATCAAGCTCTTTGCTCTTTGTGTTGTGGTAAATCTGTGACTACAAAAAAAAAAAACAAAAAAAAACAAAAAAAAACCAAAACAAAACCCACCAGGGCAACATGATTTCACCCCTCAGGAAATTCACACTGTACAATTTTCAGATGTGATAGACATTGGGAGTGGAGTAAATTGGGTGAATTATTTGATACTTGTGATCAGAGGAGCTCCGGGTAAGGTTTAGGAGTAATAATTCAAAGGCGATGTATAAAAGAAAGACTGGACAGGACATGGCCCATATACCCTCAGTGTCAGCCTTCCGAATTCTATTTTATTCAGTTCTTAAAAGGGCATTTCTTAAAAGAAAAGGAAAAATACCAAATTATATCTGCAAGCTGGTGTGGAGAAGAAACCTAATTGGAATAAAGCTTTTTTTTTTTTTTCAGGAATCCCAAATTAATGTTCTGATTTCATCTAAATGAAGGTATCTCTGACATAGAATAGTCCCTAGAATGACTTATTTCTTTAATATGCACAAGTGCACTCATTAATGAGGGTAAGGCATGGTGCCACATTATGAAAGCACCAGTGTTCTGCCCTCTTAGGAGATCTCTCAGCAGCTCAAGATCATAGTGAGAGAAAATAAGTGACATCAAAGATTTGGGTGACTGGGGAGAGTGATGGAGGAAAGTAGGAAAGAGAAATTTTGTTGAAATTATAGAGTAAATAGTGAAATTCAAGCTCATGCTTGTAACAGTTTTGAAATAAGGAGATACATATCTTCCTCAACTTAACACAAGGTTATGTCTCGATAAACCCATAATAAGTTAAAAATATCATAGTCAAGATTGCATTTAATATGACTAACTTAGAGAACATCATAGCTTAGCCTAGCCTACATTAAATGTGCTCAGAAGATTTACATTAGCCTAGGATGGGCACTATCATCTAACACAAAGCCCATTTGATAATAGAGTGTTGAATAGCTCATGTAATTTGTCAAACACTCTACTGAAAGTGAAAAACAGAACATTCGTGTAGGTATAGAATGGTTGTGATCACATGGCTGCTTGGGAGCTGTGGCTCGCTGCTGCTGCCCAGCATCATGAGAGACTATCTATTGCACATTGTTAGCCTAAGAAAAGATTAAATTCAAAATCTGAAGTACGATTTCTGCTGAGTGCATATCACTTTTGCATTATTGTAAAGTTGAAAAAATTGTAAGTTGAATCATCGTAAGTCAAGGACTGTCTGTATGGCATACTTACATGCTAAATGATTACTCTAACATTCTGCTGCTGGATTATTAAAGTAATTTAAATTTTCTCCATATGATAGGCAAGATTCTAGGATGTCCCCTGAGATTCCTATCCCTTGAAGGGCATGCCCTGTATAATCCCTTATCATTGAGGGTGGATGGAACCTGTGAATATCATGATATTTTCTCCTGTGAATAAATTAAATTACATGGCAAAAGTGAAGGAAATTTCACAGATGTGATTATAATTCCTTTCATCAGTTGACTTTGAGTCAATCAGAAGAGAAATTATTCTGGGTGAGCCTGAACTAATCAGATGAACCCATTAAGAAAGAGTCTTGAAATCAGAAATACTGTCTGCTATTGGCTTTGAAGAAGCAAATCATCATGAATGTTTCAGCTGAAAACATGACTTTTGCTCATGGACCACAGCAGCACCTTTCTAGGATAGTGAAGCAGGAGTTGCTTTCTTTGCTCGCATGAGGGAGTGGGATGATCTCATCTCTGTCTCTGCCCTCAGCTGCCTGGGTGGATATCCACTTAATAAAAAATGGAGTCTGCAGTAAAGAAGTTGTGGAGCAAAGCAAAGGGGCAGACTTCACAGCGATCCCATGACACCACAGTGAAAAGTTTTCATCTCCCTGTTCTACAGTGTTCATCCCTCAGTCATACTCAATATAGTGGGTTTTTGTCCTTGCAGGAAATTAAAGTTCCAAAGTCATTTTACTGGGCTTATGACATTTTACACTATGAAGCATAGACATATAAATATGCACTTTCACATTCACTTAGCTTTATTCAACTTAAAGTTCCACATACTCTTGATTGTCCTTCCTCTTAACAACCACAAGTTGACTAGCTATGGACTTTGGGTCATTCTAAAGTTTCTGCCTAATACAATCATACTTCCCATTCCTATATAATTAAAAAAAAGGTATTTCTACCACACCATTTTGTCCTGAAAATGCAGAATATTTTCTCTTTGGACTCCATTGCTTTATACCAAAAAGTATTCTCCTTTAATTAATTGGATGCTAATTCATTTATGTATTCTGCAGAGACATACAGATACAAATAGTTTTAATACAGCAGCAGCAGTGCTAGTAAGGACACTGGATTCTGTGGGAACCAAGGATGAGGTAGTTCACAGAGCTTGAAAGTGAAAGCTCATCCCAGGCCTCTGACCACAGAATGTTCATCATACATTTTGACTCGTCTTTACTTTTAAAAAATGACTTTGTCCCCTGTCTAAACTGGTTTCCGGTGCCGGGCTGTGACCTGAACTAATCATCAACTCTTCCTCTAGAATCTTAATGTGCAACTTTTTTCAAAAGAAAGTTGATTCTCATATTCTTTGGCTCCCTTTGTTCTATGCCCATAGCTGGTAGCTTTGCCATGTAAAAATCATGACTCTTTAATCACAGTCTGTCAGGAAAACACTTATTTAGGGAAATATTTCTTAGACATCTCTCCTAAAGAGGAACACCAGGATAGGATGTGTACACACCTGTTATTATTATTGTTTGGTTATTCAGACTCTGTCATCCTTGTAGTTTTATTTCAAAAAATATTTTGAAGAGGGAAAAAGGGCTTGCCACACAATTAATAAGACAGTATTAATCTCAATAAAGGGATTTTGAACTATGTGAGAGGCTCACTTAATGCTGACATCCTATTTTATAGTTTTATCAATGACTTGGTTGAAGATGTGGAATGCAGGCTCATTAAAAATATGGATGATCAAAGCTTAGAAAGATAACAGAAATATTTGAGGATAGAACTAGAATTTCAAAATGAATTATGACTAAAGTAATCAAATGAAAATACTAGAGTCTATGTAAATACTGAACTAGAATTAAAAAATCCAAGTGCATCAATACAGGTTAGGGCAACACATGGCTTGATAGCAGCTATGATTTAATAATACCAATTAATAATAAAGAAAAACAAGGAAGATAAAAACTATGGAGTTTTTCATTTAGGCCAGTTAATATGGTTTGTTTTTTGAAATTGTTAATGTAATCTTGCCCTACAGAATCTTATTAAGATAAAACATTCTATGTAAAAATGCATATCCATGTAAACATATTTATGATCTATATGTGTTGATAGGAATGTGTTGAAGTGAGAATAATAATAGCAACAATAGATATATAACTGTTATACTTGTTAGTAAACTATAGTTTATCTTATGTGCTAAACTACAATGTATTACTAAAATTATTCTTTGATTTTAACTTTAATTGGCTCCTTACAACTCTGTAAGGTAAGGTAGAAATAGTTTTACTTTGTAGGTATTCACATAGACTCAGAGAAGCAAAAGTGATTTATTTTGCTCTCAGTTCTAGTGGGCATAAGAAGTATGCAAGTGTATCTTTCCAGAGGCATTATTCTGGATGAATCAGTACCATCCAGAGGAAGAAAGGACTGATTCAGTATTCTGTATTGAATGTATGCATCTCTGAGTGTGAAAGTATAATATACAATGTAAAATCATATTTTAGAATATATTGTATCTGTATAAATAATAACTCATCATAATGTGATTAAAGCAAGAGATTTAATCATACATTCATTTTATTTACTTGTTCTAATAGGGATATCGAAAAACTGAAATTCATTAAAGAGGAGCCTAAAAAGTATGCTAACATTCTGAAAACTGTGCTCCAGGAAAAATTCTCTTAAAGGAGTTAAGCAATGTTTCATTAAAGACCAACAGGATAGGTCTACTCTAACAGGGTAGGGACAATTTCTGTTCTGTTCACGAATGGTTCTTAGTACCCAGTGGGTAAAGAATAATTATTTGTTCAATGATTAGATGACATAATTTCTGCCATTATTTACTTGAAGGAAAGACATTTGATTTATTCATAGAAAGAAGAATTGGAGCTTATAATCAGACAAATTCCAGCTACATGTATTGAGGAAAGAAATTTCTTATGGTAAGAAACATTTTTAAAAGTATTTGGGATTATTTACTGCAGGAGGAGTCTCTTAATTTTAAGTATCTACATTTCAACTGAAGTACCAAAACCTGTTTCACGAATAGCAGAATATTTTGTAAGCAATTCTATTCCATGTGCATTGGATATTTTTCTGCTAAAACATGGACCATTATCAAAACTCCTAAAATAATTTTCATGACCTCTAGTGAATGACTAAATAATGAATTCTATTTTTGAATTGAAATAATGTCGCTTCAGGAATAGGCAAGAGTGGGCTATGGGCTAGGTTTAGAAATTTATGAAAATAGACAATTCTCCAAAATCCCAATTTTTGACAGTTTTAACTTGGCAATTATTTGAGTATGGTTTTTCTTCTGGTCATTCTAATTTTAATGTGAAGTGGCTAAAGGGAAAAAGGTCATAACTAGAGGAATGCTTCAGATTTCATTTGGAGAGTGGTTACGGATAATCTGTAGATTACTAGACTATTGGGAGAAAAATTGATGATGTATCAATAGCTTTTGGCCTTCATTTTTGCATTTTCCTTGCATAAGGGTAGATCCTTTGAAATCTTCAATATAACAGGAATTCACATTTGGAATATTGTTGGTAGACCTTAATTTCACCATTCAAAAGATCTGAATTCAGAAAAGTCCAGTACGCTTTAGGAACATAATAATTTTTTTCCTTTTAAATTCAGTTTATTTACTTATTTATTTAAAAGATTTTATTTATTCATGAGAGACACAGAGAGAGAGAGAAAGGAAGAGATACAGGAAGAGGGAGAAGCAAGCTCCACACAGGGAGCCTGATGTGGGAATTGATCCCGGGACTCCAGGATCACGCTCTGGGCTGAAGTCAGGTGCTAAACTGCTGAGCCACACAGGGATCCCTAAATTCAGTTTAGTTAACATATAGTATACTATTAGTTTCAGGGGTAGAATTCAGTGATTCATCAGAACTCAGTGTTCCTTACATCCAGTGCCCTCCTTAATGCCCACTACCCAGTTACCCCATCCCTATACTTACCTCCCCTCCAACAACCTTCAATTTGTTTCCTATAGTAAAAAGTCTCTTATGGTTTGCCTCCCTCTCTGTTTTTATTTTATTTTTCCTTCCCTTCCTCTGTGTTCTTCTGTTTTGTTTCTTTTTTATTTTCATTTTTAAAATAAATTTATTATTTATTGGTGTTCAATTTGCCAACATATAGAACAACACCCAGTGCTCATCCCGTCAAGTGCCCACCTCAGTGCCTGGCACCCAGTCACCCCCACGCCCCGCCCACCTCCCCTTCCACCACCCCTAGTTCGTTTCCCAGAGTTAGGAGTCTTTCATGTTCTGTCTCCTAAATTCCACATATGGGTGAAATCAGATGGTATTTGTCTTTCTATGACCAACTTATTTTGCTTAGCTTAACGCACTCTAGTTCCATCCATGTCTTTGGAAATGGCAAAATTTCATTCTTTTTGAGGCCTAAGGCCTCAAAGGCCTAATAAGGACTATAATAGACTTTGATAGTCACCAGGAATACATGTTTTTATTTGTTTGTTTCAAAGTAAGTGACCCAGGGACACCTGAGTGGTTTCACTATTAAGTATCTGCCTTTGGCTCAGGGTGTGATCCTGGAGTCCTGGGATTAAGTCCCACATTGGGCTCCCTGTATGGACCTGTTTTTCCCTCTGCCTATGTCTTTGCCTCTCTCGCTCTGTGTCTCTCATGAATAAATAAAATCTTTAAAAAATAAAATAAAATAAAAAATGACCTATTTATTTTTTGATGATTGGTTTATTTCTAAAATATATATCAAACTAAACTGAATTTGTTGAGAGTTAAACTCATTATTCAAATCATTTGTAAAGGGAAATTTGTATAATGCAAGTTAAGCAGCTTGAAATAATGGGACAAAGAATAGTTACACTGACAGATTTATACATCATTAAATTTTTGAGCACATTAAAAAATATACAGATTAAAGAACAATCATTTATGCATGAAAAACAGTCCTGGAGATCTGATTTTGTGGATCAATGGAAATTTTTATTTTGGAGGTTCCAATGTTTTATACATGTATCTGTGTGTATATAACATATATATAACATAATATAAAATATATAGTAAATAGTAAAGTTATATAAATTTAAAATATATGATGTTATATACTAATATATACTATATTATAGTATACAATATATAATATATAGCATTACAAAATATATAATACATTCATAGTAAATGTAAATAATATACCATATATATATATATATATATATATATATATATATATATTTGAGGAGTAGAAGGACAGTAGACTTATTTTCCTGGAACATATTACATAATAACTTAGAAATAACTTTTTTGATCAAGTAGGTGTAAACTCAAGGTTCAGGACAGCTTAACATTTTTTGGTGTGTTTATTTTATAAATACAATTTACTGAAAAGTGTCATGATAAATACAAAATGTGTGCAAAAATATTTTTAAAAATTCAAGTGAAAGTTTATGGTATTAGAGCATATATTTCTCACGAGCATTCGTATTGTGTATTTATGTTTCAATATTTATGATTAGTTCAAGCCTTAGCTTGCCTACCTGAATGGGGAAGTTTTGGTTCTACTATTTAGGCTGTGTACACCTTTATCCCTTGTCTATTTTCATAGACTAAGAAAGGCTTTCTGAGGCTGCACTGAAGAAATAGGACGGAATTCATAACTGTGACTTCCAGAGTAATATTCTGTTTCATAGGAAGATACAAATAAATGGCCGATTTTCTGTCTAGCTGTGTGATAGGATGACAATCTTTTCGCTTGGCTTTTCCATCTAAAAAATGGCTATACCATGAATATTATCTTTCTTTGTGTGAATGAAAATAATTTATAGGGTAAGTACTTTGTAAGTACATAATATTCTGCAAATGCTCAATAATTAACAGAACAGTTCATTTAAAAATATAAATCAAGTATGCTAGGGGAGGAAAAATTCCAGGAAAGAAACCGGGCACAGTGCCACTATGTTGGAGATCTAGGCAGATATCCTAGCTGTGGTGAGTTATAGTGGCTTTCTTGTTCAGCTCCTCCATGAGGTATAATGGGCCCATCCATAGGCACACACCAGATCACTCTCAGAGCTTTTTGACCTTACCCAGTGATAAGATGTCTAACTTAAAAGAATAAGACACACCTACTCAGTGTAAGTCACTTAAAAGAATAGGACACACCTACTCAGTGTAAGTCATGCTGTGAATGGAATAAAGAATGAGATGGTCTTCACAGAGCTTTCAGCTTAGTGAGGAAGGCAGGTAATTAGAAAGTCTTAAAAATATCTCACAGTGAATTGACACATGGCAGGGGAAGTGTGAGGTGATCCGAGCACCTGGTTAGGGGCGCTGAAGTTCTTTCAGCTTGGAGGGAGAGCCGACTGGTGAAAGCTTTCCAGGGAAGTGTCTTATACCTCACTCTCTGCAATTGGGTGGAATTTTGGTCTAGAAAAGAAGCAGAATCCTCAAGGGGGTAATATATATATAATATATATTATATATTATAATATAATTATTACAGTGTATTATATATCAAAATTATTTTGATAATTATTATATATTATATAATTATATAAAAATACATATTATATTATATTATATATATTATATATATCAAAAATTTGGATATTTTTGAATAGGATTATTTTATTTTATTTTATTTTATTTTTTTGAATAGGATTATTTTAGAATTTTAATTTATTCTGTCTATACCATTTGTTGACTATTGTCTCCAATTTGTAATTTATCATGTGCCATCTCTCCCTGCCTTCTAGACTTTGTTTTTAAATTTTTATTTTATTTTATTTTTTAAAAGATTTTTATTTATTTATTTATTCATGATAGACTCAGAGAGATCGAGAGAGAGAGAGAGATTGAGAGAGAGAGAGGCAGAGACACAGGCAGAGGGCGAAGCAGGTTCCATGCAGGGAGCCGGATGTGGGACTCGATCCCGGGACTCCAGGACCATGCCTGGACCGAAGGCAGGCGCCAAACCGCTGAGCCACCCAGGGATCCCTTGTTTTTAGATTTTTTAAAAAAAAAAGATTTTATTTATTTATTTGAGACAGAGAATCAGAGATAGCAAGAGAGAGTAAGCCTGGAAGAGCAGGGAGCTCATTGTGGGGCTTGATCCCAGAACTCTGGGATCATGACCTGAGCCAAATGTAGATGCCTAACTGACTAAGCCACCAGGCACCCTCGCCTTCTAAATTTTAAAGTTTTCTTATTTTAAAATAAACTCCTGAATGTAGCTTTCAGGGTTCTTCATAATCTCATGCTAACTCATAAATCAAAATTCAATCAGAACGAAGTACCTCTAGATATGGCAGTATTTGAACTTTTTTATATGTGAATTTTTGTCTTCACATATCTTTGCCTGTAAAAGTAATTTAAGATGTAACAAAAATTCTATCTACTTCATAAATTCTCTAATTTCACTCCTTGGAAGATTTTCCTACTAACAAAAAAAAAAGGGTTTATTGTCTATGATATTAATTTGTTACTTAACTCATATTATCTTTTTTGATATTTTATTCACAGAAAATATTGAAATTATAGAATTATTTAATCTGTAAAGAAAGCACAACTGCTTCAAAAATAAGTAATAGTTACTTCTGCACCATAATTCTATTTTGAATTCATGAGTCTTACTGCTACAGAGTTCAAACATGTCCTTTACCTCTGCTCTGCCTCAAAAATTAAGTAGCTCATTCTGAAGAATACAACACATTTGTTTAACAGTGGAAGTTTTATGAGACTTCTGGTTTAAAACTATATTTTTCTTCATAGTATTTATTTTGGTCCTCCATCTAGATTTTAATAAGCTCTATGAAATAAGGACTATTCTTCTTTCTCTTTTTCCTTGTTCTTTACTCTCTGAAATGTGCGTCTCTCAGATTATTGAATTATTTTAACAATAAAAAATATGGATTAGAAAGCCCTAAGTTGGTTCATTCAATTATATAATGAAATTTCTATATAGTATCACATGTGTGTATATATCTACCACATGTTCTTTTTCCGTGTTAGATTTTAAGAAAATGCTAGTGAAAAATATCACAGTAGGTGATCTCTTCAAATAATACTGTCAAGGGAAACTGATAAGTGAATGGAAAATTGACAATGCATGATATGTGAAAGGGCAGTTTGATTATGGGAGCTCATGAGAAGCAACCATCTCCATTTTGGGAGTCTGGGGAAGCTTTCTGAAAGATAGTGCATGTAAGCTGAGACTTGAAGGATGAGTAAGAGTTAATCAGAGCAAAAGGTGGGGTAGAGAATTGTAGGTAGAACTGTGTGTGTAAAGTTCTGGAGATTAAAGAGACGATGACTTGTTTAGGGAGCTCGAAAAAGTTGATTCTGAAGTAACAAGGGATATGGCTGGAGAGGGAAAGAGAAACAGATGAGGTAGAGGCCATAAGACATGCTAGTGTTTATATAAAGAGCAATGTGGAGAGCACTGACAGCATTTTAATCAGGGGCATGATACGGTTAGAGTTGCCTTTTATAAAGAGCATTAATTCTGTACAGTGTGGCAAAAATTGGAAGAAAGCGAGATGAGTTTTGAGAGTACTGCAATAATTCTGCAATGTGCAATGCGATCGGAGCTTATAAGGGAAGTTGGCAATGGGACTAGAAAGAGGTAGCTGGAGTCAAGAAGTATTTTGGAGATAATAATCTGTAGGATTTGCTGGTTGTAGACAATAAAGGAGATGAAACAGTCCAGTATGGCTGTATTTTGATTTAAAGCAACCATCTGAATTGTATCATTCACCAATATAGAAACACAAGAGAGAGAAAAGCAGGCTTGTGAGAAGAGGGAAACAATAATTTTGCTACTGAATGGGTCAAGTTTGGAGAACCTGAAAGACATCAAGGTATCATTAGTTCTTGGCAAAGCAGTGTTGGTTATCAACATCTAGTAGCAATTTCTTATTTTTAAGAAAAAGTTCAGCCCTGGTAAGAGTACATTCAACATGTCTTCTCTTTCTAAGTTCTTCTAACCACATACCACCCTTCAGCTGATTTTTCTAAAGCACATTTCTGACTATGCTATTCACAGATTTAATATCTTTAACATTTAAGAGAAATTGTTGCTAAGTAGAACTTTTTAATTCTGTAATTATTTTGTTCTTAAAGGACACTCAAATTTTAATAATTTAATGAAATTTACTTATTAAATATCTGCTATATACAAAAATGCTATTGAGATATTGAAGTAAATAGGGTAAGATAATGATCTTCAGTAGATTTTAAATCTATATAGCATTTATTTTAACTTTAGATAGCTATATATTATAAGAGATGAAGTAGGAATTATCAAAAGGAAAACTGCACCAGGCTTTCACTGCTATGAAAGAACCAGGATTCAATAGAGCCTCAGAAACCCAGAAATGTTAGGGAATTCATAAGGGAATAAAGATTAACCATGTGGGTATTGCAAAGATACTAAAAATATGAAAAAGGTAGATTTTCATTTCTCTAGTGATGAAAAGGTCATTTGTTACTTTTGTGAGGGCAAGTTTAGGAGATCAGTAAGGCCCTAAGTCAATCATGAGAATATCATAGAGAGAAATAGGGAGAACAACTATAGTTTACATTCAATTGGCTTTTATATAAATGGATGAAGTTGGCAGGTAAAAACTGAAACTAAAGCTATGATTCAGATATGTGTGTATGTGTGTGTGTGTGTATTTGCAATGTTTCTGAAGAATTGAAACAACTGGGGTCTTTAGAGAGAGTATTGTGGCAAGTCCTATGAGTTTTTAAAAAAGGATTTAGTCTATATACAGATGATAAAGGAAAATTGTATATATTCAACGATGGCTAATGAAGAACATATTGCTTCCTGTTTAAGTTAAATCAGAGGAAAAGAAAGATTGAGAGAACTGATTAATGATCATATTCTATTATATTACTTGTAAATAAGCTTTCCAAAGAAGAATGAGAGATTACAATCAGGTGGAGGAGTGAGAGTGCCATTTTAAGAAGAGAATCCAAAAGAGTTTTAGACAATCTCCAAATGACATGGAAAGACAAAATGCTGAAGTTCAGGGTTGCTACAGCAATCAAAACTCAAGAGAGCAAGGTCATGGGTAAATGGCAGATAGAGCCAGTGGTCATCAGCCTTCTCTCTTGAGGTATTGGTGGAACTTGTAAGTTCCACAGGGTAAGAAGAAAGCAGAAAGTACCAAAAAAAAGCAGTTTTTCACAATTTCAAAATTACAAGGAAGAAGGACATTGCAGAATGACGTAGGCTCTTGGACCTGGAGAGCTATATTCTAGTCACAATTATGAATTAGAGGAAGAAAATCAACCTTACAAAACCTGCAACCTAACCCTGAGTCTGACAGAAACAAGGATCATATGTTAGCAGAGGGAATAAATGGCATAAATTTTACAGGGGTAAAATAAAACTTATCTTGCCTCTTCAACAGAAATGGAAGAAACCAGAAAACAGTGTAATGGCATCTTTAAGTGTTGCACGAAGACAACTGTCTCCTTGGAATTTTACAAACTAGTAAAACTGTCCTTCAAAAGTGAAGATGTCATTAAATCTTTCCTGATAAAAAAGGGAAAACTTTTAAAACACAAATTCAATTTAGACATTGGAAAATACCAAGGGGTATTTTTTAGATTAAGGAAAATGCTGGGAGATAGAAATACAAGTAAATACACATGAAATGGAGAGTTCCTGCAAGGGCAAACACACGAATCCATATGAATGAATTTTGCATAGTGAATACTATGCAAAAAATGACAAAAATGTATGGAGTCTAAATCATGTGTAAAAACAGAACACTATAGTAACACAAACTGTGGGATAGGTACATGGAGTAAAAGTGTTCCAGAGTCATAGAAATTTTTGAGAAATGACAAAATACGTAACTTATACTGGAAGATAATGAGTTAAATATGAATCTTGTAATCTCTAGAACAGGCTTTTCAGGATTTTTATCCTAGCAGAAACCTTAAAATAATAAATTTAAGGTCTCAGGGAAGCTCTGCATAACAATCATATCTATAGTTTATGGTACATTAGTACAATCAGTAAGTTGCAGATATAATGATCCAATATTAATTTTCAATGATTATTATAATAGAGAATATTTTTCTCTTTTTTAGTCCATTATGTTAGCTTTCTCTTTTTGTGTTATATCTCTTTCCCATAAAAGATATGAATTGAATACAAGTCCGAAATGTAGTTAGAAATAACTTTTATTTTCACTTTGTTAAACAAACCCAAAACATAATTTTACCTTCTCCAATAAGGTCTATACAAACTATGTCATACCTAATAAGATATGATATGTGGTCTATGGTATACACAAGAATGATTTTTCATCTTATTTGAAAATAAAAATATTTTTTAGGCAGTCTTTCTTTAGAGGAAGAATATTCAGTTTCAGCTTACTTTTCTTAATATTAATCTTTTTCATAAATGTTAAATTTATATGTCTATATATAAATGTGTATATATATAATACATACACACACACAAACACATACAAAAATCTGACTACAATTATTAGACAAAAGATACAAAAAGCTCTGTAAATAACAAGCAGGATAAATATACAAGAAAACAGTTCTTAAGCACATCATACTAAAACACACTTAAAGCCAAAGACAAGGAAAAAGTATTGTGAACAGAGACAGAAAAGACATTGATATGCATTTCTTGTATGTATCATGTACTTAGGTTTTGTCTTTTTCACCAATCTCACAGTGTCTGCCTTTTAAGCGGGCTTTTAGTGTTCATATTTAATGTGATTAGTGATATGGTAAGATTGGATTTTAATCTATCTTGTTATTTCTTTTTGTCCCATCTGTTCTTTGTTACTCCCTTGTTTTCTGTCTTCTTTTGCATTAATTATCTTTTATGATTTATTTGATCTCCTTTTGGTTCATTTTAGTGACCTAGTATTTTAGTGTTGGTGTGTACTAAAACAGTCACTCAAGTAACAGAAGAGTTATAGCACTGTTTGTTGTGTTGTTTGACTGATTGCTTTATTATTAACAGTACATATCTTTAACTCATCACATTTTACTTTCAGCTAATATACTATTTCATGTATAGTAAAAGGATTTTAAAATAATTTATTTATGCATTCCTGGCCTTTATGCTGCTCTTGCCATGCATTTTGTATCTGTATATGCTATTAACCCCCAAATGCATTGTTCTTATTTTTGATTAAAGAGTCAACTATCTTTGATTTAAATAATAAAAAGTATTTACATTTATCTACAGAGTTACAATTTCTGATGGCCTTTTGTGTGTGTGTGTGTGTGTGTGTTACCTAGTTTTTGATATGGTATTATTTTGTTTCTGCCTGAAGGACCTCCTTTAATGTTTATTACAGTGCTGATCTAGTGCTGAGGAGCTCTTTCAGATGTTACATATCTGAAAAAAGTCATTATATCACCTTCATATTTAAGAGGAATTTTGACTGGTTAAAAAAATCATAGGCCAAATCTTCCCTTTTTCCTCCCTCACCCCCCACCTACTTAAAGATGTTGCTCCACTGTCTTTCGGGTTTCATTGTTTCTTACAAGACTTATGTTGTCATTCTTACCTTTGTTCCTTTATGTAAGGTGTATTTTGCTCTGGCTGCTTATAAAAGTTTCTCTTTATCACTGGTTTTAAGCAATTTGATTATGATGAGTCTTGTATAGTTTTCTTCATCTTTAATGTGTTTGGAATTAGTTGAATATTTTGGACTAGTGATATAATTTTCATCGCCTTTGGAAAAATTTAGCCCTTACTACTATATTACTTACATCTTTTCACCCCCAACACCCTACGTGCCTTTTAGGGGTTCCAATTGCATGTAATTTATCTGCTTGAAATAGAATCTTTGTCCAGGCAGTAAATTAGAAAAATAGTAGGGCTCATCTCCCTCTCCCCCCATCTTTTCATATTCACTGCCCTTTTTGCCTGAACTCCAATGTCTTAAGTGCCATCACTTTGTATTTTTTGTCCATAATTTTAGTTGTTTCACATGGGAGAGTAAATCCAGTCCCTGTTATACCATCTTTACCAGAAACAGAAATCTCCAGAATGCCTCTTAATTTCTGGTGAGAAAAATCTATTGAGTAATTTTATAAGTCCCTAAGTGAATTTTCTTCTTGAAGGCAGATACACATCAAACAAAATTATAACATTGTTGTTTGGTAAACATGAATGCATGTCAAGAGAAAATTCCTATATATTTTAAGTGCATAAAGACTTAAAAAATCTAAACTATTACTCTAAACATAATCTAAACATAAAGACTTAAAAAATCATCTTATTACTCAAAAGAAATAGAAAATGAGAGAAAAATACAGGACATTTTTGTGTTTATAATCAGGGAAAGCACCAGATTAATAGTGAAATCTTAAACGTTTGAAACGGATTTCTTTTCAGTCCCCTTATGTACATTATCACAGAAAGTAACACATACAATGTTGTATATTTATATGATGAAACTCTGTAAAATAGTAAAAATGAATGGAGAATATCTATAAATATGGATCACAATAACAATAATTTCAGAAATAAATCTTTGTGTCAGTAAACATATGAGGCAGAATTAGGAAGCCTTAGAAACAGTGCAATGTGTAGCTCACAAGTGAGTTGTAGACTTTGTGATGGGCTTAGGCAATTCTTGTTTGATGGCTTTCTTTCCTCAAGAGTAAAAGAGAAAAATGTATCAAATAAAGTCAGTTGTAAGGGTGTTGGAAGTATGAGAAAAGGGAAGTTGTCAAATGTCTGCTTTGCACAGTGGGAAGGTACATTTTCCTTGAAACTGGAGAGTTGACAGGTAGCATTGAATGGCATTTTGCTGTAATTTTCTCTATCCCTATGTTGCTGTTCACAGAGTGCCTAATATTGAGTTTAACTAACTGCCAGATGAGGGGGAAATATAATGAGAGAGACAATAGAAGAAGCAGTGCTATATCCTAGAAGGAAAAAATGTGTAGGGTTAATTAATTTGAGCGTCCAGTGATATGAACTATTTGTCATAATACAATTCCTTTGCTATTAAAAATCTTCCAGAGTTAGTATAAATGAGCCTTCAACATTCTTTAATAAAGCCAGTGAAACATTGATAATAAAGACTGGCAAAAATAGCTCAAAAGGAATATAATAGACTAAAAAATGTCAATAAAATATGCTTAAAGCATTAGCAAATAGAATTCAGCAACATTGTTAAACATATACTATAACATTATCAACTGAGATCTATAGCAGGAATGCAAAGATGGTTTAATATAAAAATTCTACTGTAATTTACACGTGAAAGAAGAATTGTATTTTTCTCCAAAGGTGCTGAAAATTTATCATCAGTTGCTCAAAATAATTCTCAATAAAATGAGTAAAAATAGTGT
The DNA here is from genome assembly GCF_003254725.2 of Canis lupus dingo. Taxonomy (NCBI): domain Eukaryota; kingdom Metazoa; phylum Chordata; class Mammalia; order Carnivora; family Canidae; genus Canis; species Canis lupus. The sequence continues at coordinate 17,293,722 of NC_064245.1, read as the reverse complement.
GTTAACATGTAAATCAATGCCAAAAACAGAATCATGACTTAAATGCTTATACAAGGAACATTTCTAATGGATGCAAGAACCACATAGCTACTCAAATTACTACTTTTATTTAACATTATCCTGGGAATACTAGCCAAAATGACTGGAGAGGAGAAAAAAAGATAAATATTAAATTCTGTAGTTCACAAATGGAAATAAACAAACTCATACACTGGGCTGGGATTCTAGGAAATATTAGTTTTATTCTAGTTCAAGTGGTTGTATAATCAAGGCAAAGTTACTTATTTCTTTAGAGCTAATTTCTCGTTTATATACTAAGGTGATGAGGAGAGAAAGGTGTGGGGGTACATTTCTGAAACAACAAAATTTTCTTGTAATTGTTTCTTGTAAGTATCCAAGATTCTTCTACTTCCTTCCTCTTACCTCATTTGAAAAGCAGGACTTAATAAATAGCATATCTACTATCCTTTGTGTTATGCTTACCGTTTGGTATCTGTATCTTAATAAAAATGAATTTGAAATAGTGATGCTAGTTAGAAAAGTCAGCTATTCTTTGACATCAGTCTTAAGACATTTTCTTGTCTATTTGTAGAGGCAAATTTGCATTCAGGGGCACATTCCCAGGAGGGATAAAACATGGAATAGTAATGAGAGGAGAAAATTGCCTAGCCAGCTAGACTGGCTTATGTAATTCTAATAGCAATAAAAACACACAATCTATTTTTTGAGAAGAAATTGTAGAGGGCACTGTCAAATTCAAGAAAACTTTAAAAAGAGGTGCTGTTGGAAGGTGAGAAAAATGATGAGTGTTTCAATACAATTTGATTAATATTTTATAACCTTTTATCTAAAAACAAAGTCATATTTTAAATATAGTCAGGGGGAACATTTGGGAGTCCGTGTTCTTAAAACCTATATAGATGCTTTTTAAATGTGAAAGGAAAAACACAAACTCTAGAAGTTTGTTGAAGTTTAGGCATAGAGATTAATTATTTTTCATTTTCAATTTAATAGAAATGACTCATTTGTTTTGTTTTGCTTTCAGAATGTAATTTATCTTGTGCCAAAGAGGTCCAACAGTGAATCCCAATCAGACAAATACCACTAAAATGATGACAAACACAAAAAAATCATCAACCTGTAAGGCAAAAGAGGATGGGTGGAACTGAGGAGGACAGATAATAAATAGCAGGTAAATGGAGATCAATATGATATTTTAAAATATAGGTAAAATGGACAAGTGGCAACTCACTAAGCAAACTAGAAAAATCTGAAATTTTAGTTCACATTTTGTGGAGGAAATCAATCAAGAAATCATCCTATTTATCTCACAGAAACTAGGGATTGACAATAATGGGTATATTGGAATATGGGCTATAGTGGTGAGGGGGTAGAAACAAAGAATGTTGGAAGTTGGTAATACAAAGCAATTAGGTGATCCGTTCTGTCTCCATTCCAAACAACTGACAGAACACTTCCTGCTCAATTCCAGGGGAGGTCTGGATGTTTTTTCTTCTGAGAGGACTAACCAGAGGGTCTCTAGATTTAGGGGCAGCATACTATTGAGCATGGTGGTATCACAGTTGAGTCACAGGTTTACATTTCCTAGCAGAAGATTTCTCTGTGGAAACTAGCAGAAACTAGAGAAAAGCTAGTAAAATATTGTGTCTATTCAGCAATCCCATACACTGGGGCCCTTCAGGTAGTGAGCTCTTCTCACCTAGAGTGAGATCTAGTCGGCTTTATGTGTACTGAATGGGGTAGCCAGTGACTACCAGCTGTTTGAGAAAATCTTTTACATGAAGGGACAGATACTAAAGCAAGAACTCAGAGGAGGCTAAGCCAATTCAGGAGGTTGAAAAAGTATAGTCAATACCCACAAATAGAAGATCCACAGATAAGAGAATATAATGTATCCTTGATTTAAAAACATTCTACAATGTAAAAGGGATATCAGAGAACAGGAAAGGGCCTTTGGAAAGTAAAATGTGATATCAGAAATGTAAAATAAAGGCACATAAGGGTTAGAATATAAGGTTAAAGAAATCATCCTAGAAAGGAAACAAAGGCCAAAGATATAGAAAATTGGAGCATACATAGCTATTTGATTTGCAAAAAAAAGGGCATCAGTACAAATCCACTTGTAAAGAATGGTCTTAATAAATGATTCCTCTTAGTTAGTTATCCAAATGGAAAAAAATCTTGACCTCTATTGTACACTATATACCAAATTTGAGATGGATCAGGGATCTAGATGTTAGCAGTAAAATATAAGAGTTTGGAGGTAAAATTTCATAGAATACCTTCATAACTTGGATAGCCAACAATTTCTTAACTAGGACACAAAGAGTACTAACTATTAAACTACTTAAAAAATTGAAATGTATTAGGATTAATAACTTCTGTTCAATTTTCAATGTTTTTCACCAAAAGACAGCTACAGTGAAGTGCACAGCAGCTTTTCTGAATAGTCCAAAACTAGAAACAACCTGAATGCCTAACAATGGTGGAATGGATAAATAAAGGGTGCTATAGTCCTTGGAATCAAAAAGAACACGGAAATAGAGAAAACCATTTTAGTACATGTAGCATTACTGATGATTTTCACCAACTTATGGCTAAGTGAAAGAATCCAGACACTGAAGAGTACATAATACTTGATTCTATAAATGTGTATACTTTTTACTTCATATAAACTGAATTCAGCAATAAAAATTAGAGAGAATATAAAAAGCAAATGAAAGTATCTGTGTAGGAGACTTGTTATTGTCCTAAGGGCTGTTGGTCAATATTCTACTTGTCTTTCCTTTAGACACATTGTGGGATTACACCTTCTGGCTTTCACAGTTAGGCATGGACATGGCACTTTCTGTGACTGATTAAATGTGGGTAGACATGATGCAAATTACTTCTGGGTGGATTTGTTTACCAGTCGGTGTGTGGCTTGCCATGTTGCCATTCACCTACTGCCGTCCTCAGATCCTGGAGGGTGTGGAGACTGTCAGCATGGCCTCTGCAGGGGCAACGTGGAGGTGAGCCCTGAGCAGGCCCGTTCCTGTTGGACCCGTGGTGTTGGTTAGAAATAAACCTCTGCTGTGCTAAACCGCTGATGTTTGGATTTGCTTTTTATTGCAACACAACATAGTTCATTTTGATTGATGCAAGGTACAATGTTCAGAGGAGAAATGAGAAAAAAGAAGTAATAAAATTTTCATAGAAATAAGGCAAAGCATTTCCCAGAATGAGTGGACTTTAATTTCCAGATTGAAAGCCCCTCTTAGTGCCAAGCACAACTAATGAATGAAACTCAGATAACACATGCTATTGTAACATTTTTGAATACCAGAGTAAAGAGACCATGCTAAAAACTCCCAGAGTGGAATACAAAAGGATCACGGACAAAGGATTAGGAATCAGAACAGGCTTGAACTTCTCAATATCAACTCTGGAAGCTCAAAGACAATGAAACACCCTCAAAATTCTATAAAAAAATTTATCGTTTGGTTTTTATATCCCAGCCAATCTTTCAGTCTAGTATGAAAGTATAAAAATAAAGACATTTTAAGAGGGGCAAGACCTCAAAAAATATATCTCTAGCCTATCTTTCCTCAGAAAACTCCTTCAATATATGCTTCATTCAAATAATGTAGAAAGATGACATGGTATGGCTGAGCATCCCATAATAATATCCTGCCTTCTTTCTTAGGAACAGAACTGCTAAAATAAAGACTTAAGCTTCCTGTTTTTTTTTTTTTTTTCTTTTTTTAAGCCAGTTGTGGTCATGTGATTAAGTTCTGCTTATGGGATTTAAGTAGAGGTAGTATGCACAATTTACAGGAAGTGTGTTGAAGGGAAATGGGCTTGTCCTTCCTCTTTCTTTTCTGTAGAACCATAATGATGAAAGCTTCATCAGCCATTTTTTTATCCTAACCATGTGTCCTGGGAAATTCAAGCATAGCAAAACGATGAGATCTGAGGGTCATTCTACCCGCCCTCCCCCTGAACATTCTTTTGACTGCGCTAAGTAGAATCTTATTTCATTTGGTACTTTGTTTTGAATTTCTGATTCTTAGAAACAAGGAAAATCCTAAATTAAAAAAAAAAAAAAGATTCTGTGAAAGGGGATTGAACACAAGAATGAAAAAGGAAATCCCCAGGACAATGAAGGGAAATCCTAGGTTTTGAGGGGATGATGTTCTAAAAGGGCTTTATCTTATTCTTTATTACAGTGGGTCAAAATATAATACCTAAAATGGAAACATTGAGATTTTGTCATATAAGCATGTTATTTAGGGATAGGAGTTGAAACTAGAGAAATCATGTAAGAGAGTCCAAACAAGTTGCCTCTGGGGAGTGGGAAGCAAATATGGAAAGGGGTAAAAATGAGTGGCATGAGGAATGTTATTTTCCATTATGAGCTATGGTGAACTATTAGATCAATTCAATTCTGTAGACATTATTTTATTATTTACTGTATTTTTAGTGATAAAGACACTATAAATGATTTTTTTAAGAAAGGACAATAGGTATTCAACTCTGTGATTTGCATTTATTACTATATCTGAATGAGAATGGTAAGAAAGTTCTGTTGTTTGTACTAGTTGACTTACCAGAAGGTGATTTAAAGGAATGGCATTCTTAAATTGAGAGACAAAGGTCAAAGACAAGCAATGCCTTAGCTGTTAAAACGTATATCATGAAGCACAAATCCTTAACAGCATACAGTGGCAGTCCATGGGGAGTGAAGAGGAGTGCCTTTAGTTTGTATCTGTGACTTATTGCTATGACATGACACTATTACATTTTGGTTTTTAGCATTTTTAAAGAGGAAGTAATAGTTATGAGAGATGAAGAACTCAGAATTAAGTACTGTAGTTATACACAGAAGGGTAATTTGGTTTTGATGTATTGGCCTGAGCCTGTTAACTAATAATACCAAATTTTAAGTAGCATCTCACCAGTATGAAAAAGAGGTAGCATCATTATTAATGTCTAAACTATAGTGTGTTTCACACAGGATTATGGTAAAGGTCAGGCCATGTTTCTCTGAATTAAAAGCTATTCTGAGCTATCGCATTCCTAATCAACTCAGACCTAAAGGTGCATAGCTCAGTTATAATGAGGCACAATGAATTTAAATAAACTGCAAGATACTGTATAGTGATTTATATGTGCACTGTGGTATCCTTTTAACTCATTAGCAATGAATGATACTATGTGTTTGCAACTGTTTTTTGCTGTATAACTATTTTTTAATCACAATATTTCTTAGTAAAAGTGCCTTATGCTCCCATTTTCTTCTTGTATGTATAAAGTAAAAGGCAAGGGGTGCTCTTGGCATGTACCCAAACATGAGTCACCGCAGAAAGAAACTGGCAAATATCTACTCAAATAAATTTCATAAATTAACAATTTGTAACTGTGCTCACATGTTTATGGTTTCACAGTATAGAACTGCCATGGGAATTGAGAACAAGAAATGAAGGTTATATGTAGGTTTCTGAATTATACTTGAGACTTATCCTTGTAGAGGAATTTTTTTAAAAAAGCCATTAACATGTTTGAGCACTTATTAAGAAACAAAAAGAAAACACAAAAATTTAGCCAGAAATTATTCTGCTTAATAATTCAGTAGTCATATTTATCATCTTCCATCCTCTTGTGTACATCCAATAATTTTTGTGAAGAGCAAATCCCTATAGTTTGCTCATATAGCAAGTTCACATAAATTATAGGGCTTTAGTTTCATTTAGAAAAGCCTTTTTATTTTCTTTATTTTTAGATTAAGAGAAAATCTTCTATGTGCAGGATGTAACATTTAAACATAAAAAAGGAGAATGATAGTATTGGTAAAATTCTATTGATGGGTTGCCCAGTTATATCCACTTTTTGTGGTGGTCGAAGGAGACTGATTCTACATCTTAAGAAATCTGTTTCTCCTAGTGCTTAAAAATCCTATTCAGATATTATATTTATCTTAAATTATTTTCTCCCCACTTGAAATGGCCTTACTATTTCTAAAATTGAGTTAATTTTGACCAGGCCTTTGTATTGAAACAGAATTTCTTTCTTGGGGCTTAACTGCTGTTGAATTTCATTATCAATTATATATCCTTCTCATTCTTTTTCTTGTGAGCTTTTACCTCATATATACTTGGCCTTGTATCTATTGATTCTAGGATAATTCACAGGTGCTGATAAATTCCTTAATATCTATTTCCATTCTTTCCTTTTAGTAGTAGGACTGAAGTATTACTTTGCTAAATAGCCACCCAAAAAGAAACTACATTTCTCAATCTCCTTTGAAGCAAGTATTGGGCTGAATCATATCCTTTCAAAATTTGCACGTCAGAGTTCTAAACCCCAGTAACTCAGAATGTGGCTATATTTGGAGACTGGGTTTTTATGAGAGTAATTAAGGTTAAATGAAACCATTAGTGTGGACCCAAGCCAATAGGAATATGCTTGCCATCCTTCTAAAAAAAGGAGACTATGACCCAGACATATACAGAGGAAAGACTACGTGAAAACAATGAGGAAGGCAGCCGTCTGCAAGCCTGGAAAAGAGACCGGAGCTGCTGATACCTTGATCTCAGATTTCTACCCTCATACTGGTGAGGAGGTAAATTCCTGTTGTTTCAGCACCCAGTCTGTGCTGCTTGCTTATAGCAGCCCCAGCAAGCTAGCACAGTAGGAGTGGCTGTGGGATTGGATTTGGGTTCCTGGGGTAAAGGCAGAGATATATTTGCAGTTTCTAGGTCATTTCCTTAAATGACAAGGTGGCATATGCTAGATCATCTCTTTTCTCACAGGCTAGAACATGAATGTGTTCTTTGTGGCCTTAGTTTTTAAGGCTTCTTAATTTTCTACATGTTCATTTCTAATCATCCTATGTGATTTTATATATATATATATATATATATATATATATATATATATATATATATACACACAAACATTGGTGACCATAAAATGCAAGTTTGGTGGAAATAATACCCACTCTTTCTATCTCCTACTAGTTTCCAGACATTCTGGATGATTTCTACTAACTTTTAAGCACTTTAATCAAAATATGAGGCTCGACTTCTTGTTTTTGTAGTCAGAAAGTCCAGCTTTTCCTGCCCTCACTTTATATAATCTTGCTGCTCTTTTTAGTAATTTGTTCTGCATTGAATAGGCATGTTCTAACATTTAAAACTTTGATTTGCAGCAAAGGGAAAGATGATGTCCCCTGAATGAAGTGGTGCATCAAATGCCGCTAGTAGCCTTTTGGAACTTCTTTCCATTGTGATTTACGTAAAATAGCTGGCAAACAAAGCAGGCTCACACACACGTGTTCAACTAGAGTACTGTTGGGAACTAAAAGATGGGTATTTGCTTGCTGTCTCTCAAAAGAAAAAAAAGGGTAAGTTTAGCTTGACTGAATGGTGGTAATTCCATCTCCCCACTCTTGCATTAAGTGATTAACCCACTGGAAGTCCATGATCTGCTTTGAAGTCCCTGGCTTCAAAAGACTCCCCACATGAGACCTATTCACATAAATCTGAGTTCTTCTAAATAGAAAAAAAAAACCACTTCTGCATTTTACTCAATTTTTTTTTTCACTTGATGAAATGTCTTTGAGCCTCAATAGGATTTTGAGATTACCATAATTTCTTCTCAGATGCACTACTGGGAGGGTAGAGCTTGAAGGTCCTGGCATACAGGGTTCTGTTCCTTGGAAATCGAGTAGGAAGGTGATTGGAAATTGCTGTTAGGGCTTTTCCCTTGTCCTGCCATCAGGTTAACTCTCATCCTAAGAAAAAATGAATTGCAATTATAAGGGGATCTTAACATACCATAATAAACATCTTTCAATTTTGAGCAGAAAATACAAATTATTTCCTTTTCTTTTGACTCTCTGAACCCTGGAGAGTGTACTCTATTTGATAATTTCAGATTTAATTAAGTAATTGGGCATAGTTCTCAGTGGAGAAGGGCAAATAAAATACTCTTGGCTTGAGTGATCACTTTAATAAAGTGAGTTTCTTCCTCTCCATTAACTTTCATTGAAAATAATTCATTTCAAATGAGAATTGAAATCATCCTAGTCCTAAAACATCTCATAATTGAACGAACACCCAACCAAAAAAAAAAAAAAAGAAATTAATAAGTAAGACAAATAAGAGACCTAAATATATGCAAGAATTTAACAGAAGCCCAAAAAGTTTGTGCTTCTGATACCATGTATGTATTTACACTATTAGTTACCATCAGTATCTACTGTAAGTTGGAGTAGTATAATATGCAGAAATAAAATGTCAGTTTTAGATTTTCTGGAATTAATCATCTAAAGGGACATTTCTTTTATAAGTATGTATTCAGGTATGTTGTGGTTGAAAGATTTCAAAACCTACAAGATTTCTAAAATATTTGGAAGGTACATTCGTTCATTTGTTTAGCAAATATTTATAGAACAAACACTACATTTTGAGTGAGAAGGACTTAAAATTTCCCCTCAGCTTGACTAAACCTAGACAGGTTTCTTCCAGACTGTAGGTCCCTGGCCTCCTCTCCCTAAAAGCATTTACTTTAGGAAACTTTCAGCTGTAAATCCTTTCTCTGCCCCCTTGATATTAAATCTTATCTTAGTCTCTGATCAGTTTTACAACCCAGGAATGTTTTTCTTGAGGACCTAGTAGCCATCTCTTTGACATAAAATCATCAAGATAGCATCCCTATCTTTCAGTCTCTGTGGAGGATAGGAACCCAGCTTTGATAATTGCCAATTAACAGATGCAATGGCCTAATCACATTAACCACCATCCTCCATAACATCTTCCAGTACTTTTCCACTAACTAGTCCAGGGCTTAAAGTCTCTCCTGCCTCTGTGTCAGCAGAATTGAGTTCATTCTCTCTCTCCTATTGTGATGTTTTTTTTTTTTTTTTTTCAAATCTTCCTCCCCGCCCCCAGTGCAATTTTTCTTTTCTTTTTTTTAATATTTTATTATTCATGAGAGACACACAGAGAGAGGCAGAGACACAGGCAGAGGGAGAAACAGGCTCTTTCCAGGGAACCCGATGAAGGACTTGATCCTGGGACCCTGGGATCATGACCTGAGCCGAAGGCAGATGTTCAATCACTGTTGAATGTGATTCAGCCACCCAGCCATGTTTAGCCACCCAGGCATCCCCAATTTTTCTTTGATAATTCCAAATCCTATGTTAGCAGGAAACGTAAGATATGATTGGGATAGATGTCCTTGTCCTTAAAGAACTTACGAACTGTTATAAGGATGCCTTGACTGTAAAGGCGACTTCAAGTACATATTGTAGATCTATGTAATTCACATATGACTTTATCTACAAATTGAGCCTTCCAGAGGTCCTATAGAATGATGATGCTGATCTGAAAGTTTCTGGAACAGAGCCTACCCCAAGTTTGTACTCCAAGCCAGGTTAAATGGAGGCAGACTAGAGGGATTAATGAAAGGGTAATACAATAATATTTCACTTCGATATAATTTCATCAGGGTTATGAGATGAATGAAATACCATGTGTAGGCATGTTACTTTGTATTGATCATTACCTTTCCTCTCATTTTTTTCCACATAGATAAATAAATTGCTAGCATCTTAATATGGAATAATACATAAAATAGTTCTCCCTTGGAGCATGAAAGTCCCTGCGTGTCAAGGGAACTTTAGGAAGCTAGGCTAGAGAGGAGTAGAGGGAGGAGAATTCTGAGACTGTGGTTTTGGGATATATCTGTAGAACCATTAAAGTGCTGTTGAAGTCATATTAAATAATTCAAATAAAACAGATGCTCATAGAAATCAAATGCATGAAACATCATTTGTAAAAATAGGGAATGCCTATGTAAAAAACTTGTTAACTGATTTGGAGGCAGAACTAAAATTTCTGAAAGTACATGATTAAATGTGCTACTTATCTTGATTTGTACATAGGTATATCCAGTTCTTAATGTATATGGTAACAAATATGTCTTTTGTCTAATGTAGCCTACTAGGTATTTTTCTTTCTCCTACTTTGTTGGGAAACTGTCGAAAAGTAAGACAACTGATTGATTCAGGAGTGGGATGTGGGCACTCCAAGGCTCCTCACTCTCCCTCTCCTGGGAATGTGGGTTCTGCTTGCCTTTACTGCTCAGAGGGGCTCCAAGGACATCTCTGAGATAGTGATGTGGTGTTGAGAACACGTATGCTGTATGTATGAGCCCAGTTTAGGGCTTTATAAACTTTTAAGATTTGGCAGGTGAGTGTGGGTATCTGTTTGTCTTGCTGCCACCCAAGACAGGCCTTGTTTGGAAGTTCCCTCTGCTGCTATTAAAACTGCCCCCCACAAGTCTGGAGTGGCCTGCGTCTTTCTTCAGTCTTTCCCACCCTGTGAGTACAGAAGCCAGGTTCAGATTACACCAGGGAAGCTCTGGACAAGGTTGTGAACTAACATCCTCTCCTCTCTGTCCCATGATCCTTATCCAACTTTTCTTACAAAGTGAATTGTGTGTGTGTGTGTGTGTGTGTGTTCATATGTACATTTATCATTTTTCCAAATTTACTGAAGTATAATTGACAAATTATATTTCAAGGATACACCGTACAGCATAATGACTTAATATATGTAAACATTGGGAAAAGATTCCTGTAACCTACCAAATACATCAATAATCTCATATAGTTACCTTTTTTCTTCTTTTGGTGAGAATGCTAAGTTCTAGTCTTGTAGCAATTTATTTTATAAACTATAGTCTCTATGTTATACATTAGATCCTCAGACTTCACTCATGTTTTAACTAAATGTTTCTACACTTTTATCAACATTTCCCCATTTCTTCCATCCCCTAGGCCCTGGCATCCAATATTCTCTCTGTTTCTGTGAGTTCAACTTTATTTATTTATCTATTTGCTTGTTAAAGTTCTCTATGTAAGTATACCCTATGGAGTATTTGTCTTTGTCTGGCTTATTTGCCCAAGTTCACCCATGTTGCCACAAATGGCAGTATTTCCCTCTTTTGTAAGGCTGAATAATATTCCGTTGTGTATGTGTGAGGTCTATTACATGCATATATATATCACATTTTGCATCACATTGTGGATATGTGTTTGTATGGAGATCTATCTATCTATCTATCTATCTATCTATCTATCTATCATCTATCTACCTATCTCACATTTTCTTTATCCATTCATCTGTTGATGGATGGCTTAGGTTGTTTCCATATCTTGGCTATTGTGAATAATGTTACAGGGAACATGGGAGTACAGACATCTCTTTGTGATAATCATTTCCTTTCCTTTGGATATATACCCAGAAGTAGGATTGAGGGATCATATGGTAGTTCTATTTTTAATTTCTTGAGGAATTTCCATACTGTCCAGAAGTGAATTATTTTTAGAGTAATGTAAATATGTGGAATCTGAAGAAATACCATCTGATAGGAACATTAACCTAAGAAGGGATTTTGCATTTGCTGTATGTCAATCTAGAATACTCTGCCTGCAGGCTTTCATATGGCTACCTTCTTCTTGTCATTCATGTCTCAACTCATATCACCTCTTTTATGAGGCCTTCCCTAGTCACCAAAGATAAAGTAGCTGCCTCCTTACACCCTGCCAACTGTTCCAGATAGATTCTGTTCTACTAGCCTGTTTTACATTCTTCATAGCATTTGCTACTAGCTAGGATTACTCTTTCTTTAATTTGTGTACTTCTTTATTAACAGTTTCCTCATTAGTAAATAAACTCCATGAAATAATGGGTATTGTTTGCATCATTCGGCGTTATTTCTGCAGTCCCTAAATTATGCATCATGCACAGTACTACTCTCAATAATGAAGAAACTTCATATTAGCATCATTCTTTTTGACCTAAGTATATTAACAATCTCTCCCCTGTTTTGCTGTTATTTGAATTCCATATTTTATATTTTTGCCAAAAAAGTACTCTTCTTTTTCCAATTAAATCTAAATTCTAGTTGAGGAATAAATATTTGTTTGCAATGGTGCTTATTTTCCATTTGTATTTGCAACCTAGATCTTTGGGAGAAATCTATGAAAACTAGAATGTGTCTTATTATGAGCAATTTATTTCAAAACCATGAAGGTTATATAAGGAACAAGGCTTTATCAAAACTTAATTTGTAGGATGAAAGGAGTTGACAAGTTCTATCAACCAACTCATAGCTGCAATATAAAAAGCTGAGCCCCCACGAGAGGACCTTCAAAGATGTACTTTCTGGTTTTGTTTACTACAATCACAGGCATTCTCTTTGCTTTGTTCTGTAGGTTGCTTAATATATCATTTGGTTCTACATGTTTCTTTCTCCTGATATTTCTTTTATACTGTCAGATCCTGCCATGTCCATTCAAATCTAAAATTGTCTGAAACTATCTAAGTCACAACAAATCTGCTGTGTGAATAAAATCTTTATGGAGAGCTGTGAGGTTTCCAAGGCACATGCATAATAGAAATTCAATATCACTTCATTTGAGTACAGGCAGAACCACCAATAGCTGCATTTCACAGAGACCCACAAATTATGCTCCACAGAGTGACTGCGACAGAGCGCGCATGCGCGGGGCCGGCTGGCGCCCTGGGCCGTGCGCTGTGGGAGTCGCCTCAGGGCGCCGAGAGGGCGCGCTCCCTCACATAATTTATTAAAAGCTTCTAATAAGAATCAGTTCGTATTTTTAACGGCGTATCCCTCTCAGTATAAAAATTACATTCAAATAGGAAAAATGGCAATCTGCGCGAGCTGCTGTAAAATGGAGAATTTGGCATTTGGCATTAGCTTCTTTGACTTTAGTGCCAACAAAGCAGTTAACAACCAAAAAAAAAAAAAAAAAAAAAAAAAGAAGCTTATAAATACAAACTTTAATACTATCTGATTTATGCTTAAAATATTTAATAAGAAATAATTCTCCAGGACAAAAATTAAGGTAGGGAGAATGTCTTGTATGTTTGTGGATATGTGCAGAGGAAGAGAGAGAATAACATTTGGATGAAAATAAACAGTGACAAGTTTGTTGTCTCCTTTCTCCTCAGGAGATTTTTGTTGTAATGAATGTTGTTCAAAATAAACAGGGAGGGATCCCTGGGTGGCTCAGCTGTTTAGCGCCTGCCTTTGGCCCAGGGCATGACCCTGGAGACCTGGTGTGGAGTCCCAGGTCAGGCTCCCTGCATGGAGCCTGCTTCTCCCTCTGCCTGTGTCTCTGCCTCTCTCTCTCTCTCATGAATAAATAAATAAAATCTTAAAAAAAAAATAAACAGGGAAAAGTTAAAATTCATGAAGGTTAAAATTAGTTTAGGGCCTCTTAGACCACCATATGACTTAGACTACCTAGGTAGATTCTGAACTCTAAGAATATGAATAATACAAAACTAGTATGCTGAATTATGTTTTCATCAGTATTTTCCAGTTGGGGGGAATATTTGTTCAACTGACATTTTTTTTTTACCTAAAGCTTACATGACCAAAATAATTTAACATCTCAAATCTAAATTTAATATTTTAGTGAAGAAAATATGTATATAAAAATAATAGTCTAATTATGCTCTTTGGTTTGTACATCATTTTCTAAAGAGTTAACTGAATAATTAAATATGCTTTATAAAATTTACAATTATCAAAATAAGTTAAAGGTCAGGAGTCTAAAATTGTTATTACAGTTGAATATAGCATGTAAACATTTCTATAATGCTTGGTTTTAAAACTAGAAAACTTTGGATGATTTTAGCACAATTTTTTGTGATTTCTAAAAGAAAAACAACTCATAACAGTATATGGTTATAAAGAAGTAATTGATTAGAATCTTTAATTAAACATCTAAGCCCAATTTTATCCCCTGATTGCTTTGAAATAGTCATTGATTCTGTGAGATCTGACTCATGTAGAATCAAGATGATTTTAGACAGAAATGCATGCAGGCGAAAAATGTTATTTTTTCCTTTATTAAAATGTAGTAAGAGGGTAGGCACTTTTAGCTATAGATCAATAAGGTCTGAGAATCTAATACAAAATATGGTAACTGGTACATCTGGGTGGCTCAGTGGTGTAGTGCCTGCCTGACTTTGGCCCAGGACATGATCCTGGAGTCCAGAGATGGAGTCCCACATCGGGCTCCCTGCATGGAGCCTGCGTCTCCCTCTGCCTGTGTCTCTGCCTCTCTCTGTGTGTGTCTCTCATGAATGAATGAATAAAATCTTAAAAACAAACAAACAAACATGGCAACTATTGGTGACACTGTATTATATAATTGAAATTTGTTAGAAGAACTTAAATGGTCTCACACATATACAAATAAGCATGTGAAGTGATGGATGTGTTCATTAACTAGATGAGGGATCCTTGCACAATGAATATATCAGATCACCAATATGTATACTTTAACTATTTTAGTTTCATTTGTCGATTGTACCACAGTGAGGTTGGGAAAAAGTAAATTTGACTGTGGAATGAAAAAATAAATGAAATAAAAACCTAGCAGCAAAATTTAACTAGCAAAACCACCCTCCTCCCCCAACCCCTCTAAGACCATGATTGGGTGAAGAGAGTATAAATGACTTCCTCAGAAAATTACTATTGTGTGAAAATGATCTCTTCATTAAGATTTAAAATGACAAAATCTAGAAGTGTTAAAGGAGGTCTTTTTTTTTTTTTCTTTTTCATTATAAGGTGTGCTACCAACAAACTTAATCCTTTTTAAAAAGCACATGAACCATTAGAGGGAGGGTAAGTGCTTTTTTGGTCTCTGAATTCGTTAGGTCTCAATGAATTTTGGACCAAAAGTTTTCTTAAAGGAAAACTCTAAAAAACTAACTGAACATGAAAAAATGTGATCCTAAGCTGTATTGTTGAAATAAAGTTTTGTCAAAAAAAGAAGAAAAATGCACGTGCCCTATCATCAATTATTTAAAAAATGTCAACTATAATCAAGACTCGAAAAACATATGAAGCAAACTGTTTTATCATGCACAATATTTTATTCATCAGTAGTTCTGAATATCTCTAGGGTAACAACAATCAATATTTGTGAGGACTCAAACAATAACAGTTGCCGCTTATAGAACAATTACAATTTCCCAAACACGCAGAGGTGGTGGTGTATGGTATCAAAGGCTGTTTACTTTTCAGTGAGAAGCTGCATTCAAATCTTGCTTTTGTCCCTTACTAGTTGGGACTGTAGGGAAGGAAAAATTCTTTCTCTACTCTGCAAGATTTTACAGCTAAACAAAAAATTAAATTTATAGGAGACTGACTAAAAGAGAAAAAAACCTGAAGGGTTACTACTTGCTTACAGGGGGCCCAATACTAAAATTAAAACCTAAAGAGATGACTGAGGCAGGTAGTTTTAATATGTTTTATACAAAGAAAAAAAAATCTTCAAGGAATTGACAGGACAAAGAAAACTTAACTTTGAGAGCTTCAATGAGTAAGGAATTCTAGATAGAATTTGGGCCATGGTAGTAAGTGAGTAATAAGTAACAAGGGTTGTTTATACAGCCTTCTCGGCTCTAAATTTCCTGTCTCTGATGATAAGGATGTCTCTTTACATCCTGCTACAGGGAGGGTAACTTTCACATGGGAGGTTTATTTTCTGCTCTCAGGGGGACAGAGAAGTTGCTGATAGAAGGCGATGACTCACGTTGAGAACTCCACTACCCACACATATAAGGAATTCATGGTAATGTTAAAACGCTTTATTTCTTGACCATACTGAATAACACTAGATTATACTTAGTTTTGATCAATAATCCTAAGCTAGATTCAGAGCTCAGTAAATTTATGATACTGACAAAAACAAGTCAAAATAGAATGTGAAAACATAGATATTACTATTACTATATTTAATATACTTGGAAATGTGGTTATAATCTTAGATGTGTGTTTTTAAACAATTAGATCTATGTATATAATCAGCAAATATATATAATATGTACATTTGAGTGTGTGTGTGTATATATATATATGTATATATATACAGTCAACATATATATAGTCAATCTCCTACAATTTGTTTTTATTTTTTCTCTCTTGTGTCACAAAGTTATCCTGCAGCTTATATTTTCCTATCATTGCTGTAAACTTTTCTTCCTGAGAGTAAAGTGTACAATAGGTTTTTGTTTTCAGTAGCCCTTCTTCTGGCAGAAGGGACTCATGTCTTAAGTCCTATGGTAGATGGAACTGATTCCATATGGTTCAGATGGACTGACCCTGCCTCTGGCTTCAGACTGACCTGTTGCTCAGACCTGCCCAGTGAATGGACACTGTATTCTTCTGGCTACCATCTTGATTGGTTCAGGACTGGGTATGTGACCCAAACTGTGACATTCAATGCTCTAGAACTTTTGCTTTTGCTATTTAGAGTACTATTAAGTCCAATAGAGTCACTGTTGACCATGTTTGTCACCACATAAGAAGAACCTCCTTGAAGCCAAAGTTAATGAAGCCAAAAAGGGATAAAGAGGAGTAAGTCTTGAGGATGCTGACTCTTAGTTATGGAACTTCTTTTTAAAGATTAATTTGTTTGTTTGGGGGGGGTGTGTGGAGAGGAGCAGAGAAAGAGGGAGAGAGAGAGAATCGTAAGCAGACTTCAGGCTGAGTATGGAGCCCCATGTGGGGCTCAATCTCACAGCCCTGAAATCATGACCTGAGCCAAAACCAAGAGACCTATGCTTGATGCTTAGCCAACTGGGTCATCTAGGTTCCCCAGGAGTTTTTAGTTATGTAAATTGGTAAATTGATACCTACTCTTATCTGTTCAAGCCAATGAGTTGGATATTCTTTTATCTGCAAACAAATGAATCCCGACTAAGAGGGAGGAATGGTTTTGGAATTAAAAAAAAAAAAAAACTTACGAATGCACCCTTAAAAAAAGCCTGAATTCCCAATTGAAAAGTTAACTTTAATGTTTTACCTTAATTTTTTATTTGTAACTTGTGGCTTAATATTCCTCATGCCAATGATAACTTTTTAATTAAGTATAATTAAACATTCATTGATACTCTTTTTCTTCTTTCTTTTCTTTCTCTTTTTCTCACTCTTTTCATATGTCAAATTTAGAGAATAAAGAACATTTATTCTCTTGAATAAAAAAGCTATCTTATACTTTTGATTTTATAATGTTAAATTTTAAATAAGCCATATACTCAGGCAAAAAGAAAAAAAAATAACTTTGGAAAATAATGTTTTCGTTATTCTCATTTTTAGTTTTAATGTTTTGGGTAATGTGAGACTGCTCCTTATTTGTCCAATAAAGCATTATTTTGCCAAAGCCTTGTAATGATAGCAAAGTCTCAGGTTACTCTTACCTCTGGAGACAAAGTTTGCTGCCAACTGCTTACCTCTGCCTTTTGCACACTCAGGAATTTAAAATAGACTGAACTGTACCAAATAATCTGTAATTATTAATATTTAAGCTATTTGTGTCCATATTTTGATATTTAAGTATTTCAAAAGCTTCTTAATTGTGAGGTTTTGCTCTTTATTTCTGTTGTATCTGTTGAAAATATTTTATTCAGAAATGTCTGACTTGGTCTCCCACTGTTAAGACAGTAAATAGTTATAAACATTCTAAGTCAACTCCCCTGAAAAAAGGCATTCCATGTTTTCTCTTGTGACTAAAGATATTTAATCTTTAAAAGATTGAATGCAGGTGTATTCCACTTTTAGAATATTAAAATTACATATTTAATTACATAAAAATTAATTTATAATGTATTGCTTGAATTCCAAATGAAATTCCTTAAGGATTTACTGAAATGGCAAGTTCTTTGAAGGATTAAATATTTTATAATAGTCTGCTTTATTTATTTTTCTCTGTATATGCATAATAATGTTATCTGTTCTTGTGAAAAATAATAGATCAAAAGAGAAGTTTTGTTTTATTTAATATTCAAACAGAATTTCTTAAATGTTGATTGTGAACCAGGAAATTTTCTAAGCATTGTACTATCTCTTAAGGAACTCACAGTGTAGATGAAGATACAGGGAAATAATATCAGTGACATTGGGTATGAGATTTCTGTATATACCAAGAAAAAAAATAGTATCCCCTTCCAAGAAACTAAAATGTAGTTTGGGAAAGAATATATACAAACAATAAATGATAAAAACAATACCTAAGGTAACTTAGAAATACTGTTCTATAGTTTTGGCAATACTACAGGAAACCAGAAAGAGGAGATATCATTTTCAATTGAGGAAAACACAATTAGTAAAACTTGGCAAATGGCAGAGTATTCCAAGGTGGAGGAAAGGTTTATTAAAAACCTCAGAGATAAGGGAAACACAGAAGATATTTAAGGAAGAGTAGTTTTACTTGACTTGTACATGAAACAACTGCCAACTGGGGTGGCTGGGTGGGTCAGTCAGTTAAGTGTGATTGAGCTTCATGTCAAGCTCCCTCTCCCTCTACCCATCTCTGCTGCTCATGCTTGCTCTCGCTCTCTCTCTCGCTCTCTCTCTCTCTCAAACAAATAAATTAAATCTTTAAAAGAAAAAGAGCTGGTAAATGAAATGTAAAGTTGGGGTGTTTCTGAGATAAGTTGTGGAATGAGTAGTATTTCAAAAAAAGTCTGATAGTAAATAAATAAATAGGAATAGAGCAGAATTGCTTAGAGAGAGGAAGTTTTCTTTGAAAGAATTATTATGGGGATATTAAAGGAAGATAACAAGAAGTAAGACAGGGTAATGTGAAAGGAATATAGAGAATTAATGGTGGAATTATTATTATAATGATTTTTTTTGGTTAATATGAGAGAGAAGTAGTAGAAATTACTATCCAAAGTCATGTCCAAGTATTACCAAGGTTAGTGTGTTAGAGAATGGTGGCTATAACTTCAATATTCTTTAAAATTTCCACAACTACCAGTTATAATCTTAGGCTTAGGTACCCCTCATCTACATAGGCCATTTTTCTCAGTGGGAGGTTATATATTTTGGTTTAGTTTAAAGTGCTAGAATATATATGAAACCATTTGGACAATAGAAAAATATGTAAGTTGGCTCTGATATGAAGAATTATATGGTGGGTTTATTTTACTACCTAAAGAATGATGTTCTGAAAAAAAAGGTTAGAGGAATATTACTGTTTCCATGATGATAGTGGAAGTACAATTACTATACCAATATATAATTATAAATTAATGAAATATTAGTGAATTATGAAATATTAATGTAGTTCTTAGAACTTTGTCACAGGAAAATATTTTTAGCGTATTGTGTGATTTTTTTACTTATTGCATAACATGGTGATCATATAATTGTTATTTCAGTTGTTTCATTTTGAATAATGAAAGAGTTAAATCCTTAAAAATACTGTGGGTTGAAATATCATAGATATTCTGATCACAAAAGAGTACTTTCTAACAAAACTTGAGGAATTCCTCTTGGGGCCTTTTTACACCCAAAGCAAAATTATTTTTCTCATTTGAATTTTTTTCTAATCTTTTTTTAACTCTTGAAAACTTATCTAATGACTTTAATTTAAAAATGGTAACTTCCTATTGGTTTTTAATGACAATGTCAGTTTTAGAATAGTTCCTGGTTTCTTAAAAGAAGACAAAGGTTAATGAATCCTGTAAGAGCCAAGTAAATGAGTTTTGCTAATTTTTGAACAAGTAGAGAGTTTCTGAACTGTAGAACATATAGTGTGTGTGTGTGTGTGTGTGTGTGTCTGTGTGTGTGTCTGTGTGTGTATTCTTGAAAGGCCACATGTGTTTGGAGTTACTGCATATAATGAAGCAAGTAAGCCTTGTGGGGTGTATATATAAACTAACTTTATATGACTCACGCATGCATATGTTTATTTCAAAGTGTGATTATTTGAATTTCAGTTCACACATTGAAGATCTTTTCTTTTAAAAATATGTAATAAGAACCAATGCCAAGAAAAATCTACTTCTACATTCTTAAGGTTTACAATACCAAATATCCTCCAAAATGTTGGAAAATATTAAATACTCTGGGTAAATTTTGTCTTTGACTTTGGATCAGGCTATCGACTGTTATGCTAAAACTATTACATAGCTATATCATATAGAATGTGCTGTTTGTAAAGAATCACAGTCAAGTCCTTATTTTTTTCTCTGGGTTTAACTCTTTGTTAGCCCTGATTAGACTATGAATAAAAATTAGCCTCTGCTGTCACCCTAGTTTCCACTAAGCAAGTTGACAGGTGAATGAGCATGAGAAGTGCCCTGGCTCTGGGTATAGAATTCAGATCGCAGTGGAGAAGCGGAGGAGAAAAGGCAGAGACTATTTTTCCCAAACAGATTCTAGGTAGGTAGTGAGGCCTAGAGGGGAGGAAGATGATCTGAGATGAGAGGGTATCAATTTCAGTACTCAACATTATAAAACAATTCTCTCAGACAATTTTCAGACAATTGTGAATTTTTACAATGTGCCTGACTTTGTTCTAGGTGCTTGGGAAAGCATGGTGAACAAAGTTGACAAAGAAGGACTTGTTTCTTTGGAGGGACAGATGTAAACAGGTGTTTTACATCTAACAGGGGCAAGAGAGGTCACCTTTAGTACTTAAGTATTGTAGTGTGACAAATTCTTACTTCTTCCAACAAACATATGATCCCAATTTATAGATCAGAAAAGAGCCCAGAAAATGTAAGTAATTGTTGAAAGACGTATAATTAATACGTGATAGATTTGGATTTAAGCATACCAGTCAGATTTAAAAAGCTGATTTCCTTTTCACCACAGCACACATACCTCTAGAAGTTTGTGGAATATTATGAACCTATGTAAGCAAAATCCCTGGGAATGGGGACCTTGGAGGGGCAATACTTTTGTGACATTGAACTTTGCCACTTAAATCTGTGACCTTAGACTGGCTCCTTAAAATTGTTAGCCTTGGTGGCATAATCATCACTCTGCCTAATCAGATTATTTGAGGATAAAGATAATAAATATAAAACATTTAGCACAGTGCCTGGGACATAATAAGCATTAAAATATGCTCTTATTATCATGATCACCATGATTATTTAAGATTTTTTTTATTCTTTCATGATGAGAAAAGCTACTTACCCTTTTACAATTTGTAACTAGAATGAAGGACCATGGCTTGAAAGGGCAAGAAAGGATTTAAGTAAAGATTTAAAGATATAAAATTTGAAAGATACAAGGTATGTAGAAGCTATACTACTGGTTTCAACATCATTTAAAAAATGTAACTGGATTGTCACTACATACTTGGATCATTGTGGTGTTAACTTAGATATTTAAACTAGATATATAGTTCCCATTCTTGAGTGTTTTTCATGTGAGACAAAGCACGTATATTTAATGATGGTATCATTAAAAAACACGGCATATTTAACTGAAAACATAAATGAGTTATTTATAATATTTGCATAAATACATTGGTGCCATATACATTCTTCTTTTTAAAGTTTTAAGTAATGTGGTATTGCAATTGCATATTAACCTTACAATTATACACAAGCTATGCAATTAAATGCTCACTTGAAATTAGCAATTATAAACTTTCCTGCATATATAGTAGCTCCTAAAGAATGTAATGCACTTGCAGTAATATCTACTATATTGTGTGTTGGTTTTCTGCTGTTCAGCAAAGGGATAGAGTGGGGAAATAATTTCACACTGCATATAATGCATCTGATATGAAGGAAACTTGAAAATTATTTAGTTACAGATTTCTCTGACCAGGCTTGCAAAGTGGCATATATTATGTTAATGGGCAAGCATTTGAAAATGAATTTGAATATTAAATGCGCTAACTTTGGGTTCTGACATGAAGGAAGGCATAGTTGATACACAATTTACAAACAGGTTCTTGTTAACTCTTTCATTGCTATAGCTCACAATCATGCTTTGTGTTTAAAAACAGTCTTACAATTTTTTCATCACTGAAAATTCCATAATATTGAAACCTGTTAGGCTATACAAATGAAGTTCTGTTAGGATATTAGATTTTTAGCCATATACTATGTTCAGTTGTGCTCCTCGTTCAATGAAAAATAGTTGCTTATTCATTGAAAGTTATAAGTAGGAAAGAAATGAGCAACATCAATCACTGTATTAATGGTATACTATATTTTCTAGCTTTCATTTGTAAAGTAACACATTTGAGTTGGCATATATTGGAATGTATGCTACCAAGCCACCATTGTATATTTAACCAAAATATCTTGTTTTCAAGTCAAAGCAGAGGTCACAAATGCACTCCTATTGGATTCATAGTGTTTAAATTTACAGAAAATGAATAGTTAATAATAAACCTTCTCACCAAAGCATATTTTTATTGAAAGAGCAAAACATTACAGTACACCGGATGTTTTAGGTCATTTATTTTGTTTTTGCTCTGGGTCATTTTACAAAAGCACTTCTGCTCTCTAGCGTTAAAATGAGAGTCACTCTACTCCCCAGATATTACCCAGCAGCACTTGGGGGCTCTTAATGATTAATACCATCACCGTCCAGCCACAAACCTTTCTGCTGCAGATAATGCCAGGCAGCAAGTGCGCTTGACACTTTTAATGTATAATTAAGTAGGAAAAGTCAGCACTCAGTATGCAAATTTTTCAAAATGATAAATGATGCCATACAGCAGTAGGGATTGATTTGGTGTAAATGAAACTAATTAAGGAAATGTCAAACATAATTAATAAAACAGGTTTAAGCTGCAAAACATTGTCAATTGAATGAATGAGGAGGCATTGGCTCCCATTGTTTCTGCTTTATTTAGGGCTTGTGTTTAGCTTGTACTCTGTTCCTAAATGCACTTTTGCTACCTCACACCCTCCACTACCAATTCCCAGAGAGGGGGAAAATAAATTTGCTTGTCTCTCCACTGACTGCAGAAATTAATTGCAGAAATCTTGTCCCATCCAAGTGTTACATTCACTCACAGGACATTAACATAACTAATTTGAAAGAGCCCAAATGACTGCATAATAGAGCACTGTCAGAATGCCTGACAGTCTTTGGTCATACCAAATTAGCTTGGTTTTCTAATTGAAA
This sequence comes from Canis lupus dingo, assembly GCF_003254725.2. Classification (NCBI taxonomy): domain Eukaryota; kingdom Metazoa; phylum Chordata; class Mammalia; order Carnivora; family Canidae; genus Canis; species Canis lupus. Next base: position 17,270,721 of record NC_064245.1, on the reverse strand, counting down.
TTTTTTTCCTTGGACTCTTTTTATAATTTTTTCCTCAGCTATTCATTTTTGATAAGAACAAAGGTTTTATAATTTACAAAAGAGTGCTTGACCTATAATTACTAGGAGGAAATTAGGGGAGGTAGAAAAGTCAGATTTAGTCCTGGTAATGATGCTAGAGACCTTGCTCCCTCTAGGGAGCCTGAAGAATAATGGAATCTTCTATTTTTACGGGCGACCTGTGCACTGGTGCTGACTCTAACTGTGAATCCACTTTACTTTGCAGATCACTTGCTTAACACTAAAAGTGCCAGCAGAATGGCAGGCCATTACTTCAAATGTCATTCAAACCAGTGCCATTTCCACATGCCCTTCCTGTTCAAAGAGTGAATGGAAGAACACCTGCCAGTTCTCTTATTGTGCCCTTGTAAATCTTCCATGTAGAGTTTTATGCAACTTAATTTGTGAACCATTTGGGTAAATAACATGGGAGGGGGAAGGGTTTTGTCAAGAGTAGGAAATTTAAGATGTGCTAAAATGATTTCTTTAAAAGAAATCCAATCATTCTTGATTATAAAATCAAGTCACCTGCATGCTATGTATGTAATCTTATACCCAATAATGGTTTTCAAAGGCCTGGTAATACTATATCCTCCATTTGGAGATCTTTTCTCAAAAGGACGGTTTTCCTTTTGAGTATGCCATAAAATTGAATAAGAATGGAATCAGTCCATTCTTTTTACACTTTAAATTGTGAGTTATACACTCAGCAAAATATTGTAGATCAATTGGGGGAATCGTATGGAACTGAAGGCATAGATTGCACAAGAAGGCAGATGGGATATACACACTTTTCTTAATCCATGAAGTTTCTACTGAGTAGATAGGTAGACGTACAAGTACAGAGGCATGGGTTTATTTGCTTGAAGCCTTACTTCTATACAGTCGTCTATTTCTGTAGCTTCTTCTTTAACTTAGCTCTAGAAATATAAACAAAGTTTGTCTATATATACTATAGCGATTGTTAAAATTCTTGATTTTGAACTCCCTAAGTCTTTTCGGGCTTATTTCTAGATGCTATTCAATATATTCTCTCTAGTTATTGAATATTAGACCCATAGTCATTTAATAATTTTATAGCATTGATTGGTAGCATTGTCCTTTACCAGGGTATGTGTCTTGGGCTCTCTCCTAATTATTCACCCACCCCAAATTACAAGATATGGATTAAAGACTTTAGTGTCTCAAAGAAAAAAAGGAAAAATCTGGGTTCAGTTTTCCAGAATAACAGTCATTAGACATAACTAAATCAAGTAGCTTAAATAATGTCATCAGGATCGGGTATTTTTCTTTCTCATTCTCCTCATCTCTTGGCTCTACTTTCCTTTGTGTTGATTTCATCTCCATCTTGGGGGTTCCAAGAGCTCCGTGATTAAGATTATATAAATAAAAAAGTTCAGTGCAATGAGAGATAGTTGTTTTCCAGGCACTCAAAAACTGTCCCAGCATTAGCCCTGATTGAGCCATCAAAAACAAAGTATTCAAACTGGAATCCATTACTAGTGCCAGGCTTTTGGGATACTTTGAAGGTCCAGTCTTGAACTCTACACCTACCCTAAAACAGCCCCATCCAAAACCCAATGAACTGAGAGCAGGGAAGAGAGGTTCCCTGAAAGTATTTTTATCAAAGGAAAGAAAGACTAAGAAAATATCAGCAAAAAAACCCAGATAGCCTTCCAAGAGTATACAGTACAGTTCCTAACAGCAGAGCATATATTCAGCGTGGACTTCCTATTCGCTACTAGTTATTACTAAATTAATGAAAAAAATACAAGTTTTTAGTGAGTGAAAGAGTCTTTTAGGATTATGATCAGCTCCTTTAGTAGAAGATACAAATAACAATAATATTAGTTTTTTGGTTGTTAATACTGTCGTATTTATCACTCAGCAAAGGGAAACTTTTTTTGGACTTTTTGTTTTGAAATAAGTTAGATTTATAGAAGAGTTGGAAAGAAGTCCTGAGGCTTCATTACACCCTTCACAAATCCCCAAATCTTAGCAACTTACATAATCATGGTATATTTAGCAAAACTGAGAAAGTAACATTGATACAATAGTATTACCCAAAGTATAGACTTTATGTGTTTTTTCCATTTTCTTTCGCTGGTTTCACATTCCCTGGAGTTAGTGCAGAATATCATGCTGTATTAGTCTTCATGTCTCTACAGTCCTGTCCAGTTTGCAGCAATCCCTCAGTCTTTTCTTTTCCCCCATGACCTTGACACTTTTGAGGAGTACTGGTCTGTATTTTATAGCCATTGGGTTTGTCTGATGTTTTCTCATGATTAGATTGAGGTTATGCATTATTGGAAAGTATACCACAGACGCGATGTGTCCTTTTCACTGCAGCATCTCAAAGCACCCAATATCAGCATGATTTATTACTGATGATGCTAACCATGATCACTTGGTTAAAGTGCTGTCTGCCAGGTTTCTCCAGCATATAATTATGATTTTTACCTTTGCATATTCTATTTGTTATAAGTGAGTCATTAAATCTAGCTCATACTCCAGAGGAGAATTAAGCTCCACCTCCATCAGGGAAGAGTATCAAAGAATTTGAAAATATGTGTTAAAACCATTTTAGTGGGGCACCTGGGTGGCTTAGTGGTTGAGCATCTGCCTTTGGCTCAGGTCGTGATCCTGGGGTCCTGGGATCAAGTCCTGAATCAGGTTCCCCACAGGGAGCCTGCTTCTCCCTCTCTCTATGTCTCTGCCTCCCATTTATAAATAAATAAAATAAAATAAATTTTAGTAACACATATAATTTTGAGAAGATACCTAGAGGCCATTTGACTATCCTGTTTCTTCTTAAGGTTTTGCCAACTGAAAATATTCGTATTCATCAGCAGATATTGCCTATTGAAGTTATTACTGTGGTGATCTAGTGGTGATTTTATGATTTTTTTCTCATTACTGCTATATTATTTCCAGTACTACCATAAGAAAAATGTATTTCTTCTGCATATACTTATTCAAATATTTATTATATATTTATTATATCAGTCTGATAAGAAAAATATACTTGGAGGAATCCTATTACTTGCTTCTCCCTCTCCCTCTGCCTGCTTCTCTGCCTACTTTCTCTCTGTCAGATAAATAAATAAAATATTTAAAAACCCCAACAATATAAAGCTACAGTGATCAAGAGAGTAAGACATTGGATGCAAGGAACAGAAGAAAAAAAATGAACTTTAGCCTAAACCTTACACTTCACATACAAAAATTCACTCAAAGTGGAACATAGCTCTAAACATAAAACATAAAACTATAAAACTTTTAGAGGAAAATGTAAGAGAAAATCTATGTGGCCAGGTGGTAGACAAAGTCTTAAATATGACACTGAAAGCATGATACATAAAAGAAAAAGATAAATTACCCTCTAGCAAAATTTATTTATTTATTTTTCTATCAAAATTTAAAAACTTTCTCTGAGAAAGAGACCTTAAGAAAATGAAAACAAACTATAGACTGTGTAAAAATATTTGCAAATTACATATCCCACAAATGAAATATTTTAAGAATATCTTAAGAACTCTCAAAATTCCATAATCAGAGAAACAGTGCATTTAAAATTGGTCAACGGAATTGAACAGGCCAAAAGATGCACAAGAATATGTGCGACCTGGTTAGCCTTTAGGGAAATGCAGGTTAAAATCATGGTAAGATACCACTACACACATGTATTAGAATGACTACATTAAAACAGAAATACTATATTAAGGGCTGGCAAGCACGCAAAGTGGAGATCATAAATTATTGGTGGGAATGCAAAATGGCCTAGCCAGTCACTCTGAAAACATTTTCACAGTTTTTTTTATAAAGTTAAACACAGACTTAGCATATGACCCAGCAATCCCACTCCTGGGTATTTAGCCTTGAGAATTGAAAACCAGTGTTTAAACAAGTATCTATACAAAAATGTTTATAACAGTTGTAGTCATATTTGCAAAAATGAAACAAAACAAATTTGGAATGAACCCAAATGTCCTTCAGTGGGTGAATGGATAAATGAACTGTGCATATCTATACAATGGGATACTAATCAGCCACAAAAAAGAGCAAACTGCTCATATATGCAAGGTATTAAACAGAGCGAGAAAAGCCAGTTTTAGAAGGTTATATACCATATGGTTCCTTTTGTATGACATTTGAAAAGAAAAAAAAAAACTATATAGAACAGGTGAGTGATTGACAAATGTAGGGTCAGGAAAGGAATTGAGCATAAAGGATAACATGAGAGAGTTCTGTGGGTATCCTGGAACTCTTCTGTGTATCTCGGTGGTAGTGGTTAAACAAATCCATACATATGTTAAAATGTGCTGAACTGTATATGAAGAGAAAAAGTCAATACTATTGCATAAAAATTCTAAGTATGAAATTAAAAAAAATAAAATCAATACCAACTCATGGATAATTGTCTTAGTCTTTGTTAAAACCTAATATTGTTATTTATTTATTTTTCCTCAGATGGTTTCAGCTGTGACTATTGGGATCTTTTTCAGAGCTCCCTGCGTAAATATAATTTTTATTAGGATTATTTTAGGAAGATTTCATCAATGAGGGTCTAACAACTGAAAGGTCAGGAGAGGAAATTAATTATATAATTGTTGTAGGAAAATGATTAAATTCTTCCCATTATTCCATACTATTAAAGATAGCATCTGGTTGGTCCTGATTAATTTGTGATAGATGACTTATGATAGACATTCTTGCCAATTTGTGAGTTCCTACTTTGTAAATTGAATTCGTATTTTCCATTTTAAGAAGATCTATGCTGATTTTTACAGTTTTCTACTTCAGCCTCACAAGAGTTTTAAATTATTTCTCCCCAGCTAGTGCACTGAGTAGGTGGCTACTTATTTGAAAGCCAAAGAAATATATTACTGACACTTACTTAACATTAACTGATGAATTGAGGAAAAGCAGAAAATGTCTGTATTTTCTAGCAGGGATTGATACCAATATTTTAAAGCATAATTAGGGACTACATAATTAATTTGGTTAGCATTAATTTTGGTAAGTAAAATCATTATTTTCTTTACATAGTGGAATGCTAGATGGGGTACTTACTAAACAATTATGCTATAAAGTAATATTTATAAATAAAACATTTAACATAATTTGACAGAAAATTATTTGAGATAATATTTTAAAAAGAATAATAAAAATTCCATGCTTTTGCAGAATGTGCTCTTGGGACAATATCCTCTTGGAAATAGTGTAAAGAATTCTAGGTATAATGAAAATGCACTTCAGACTTGCAAATAGATTTCCATTGCCCTTTTAAAAAATGTAAGTTAATCCTTGTTTAATACCTATCATTTTTTCCTAAGAAGAAAGAAGGAAAAATATGAGTATATGTGAAGGAATGCACGCCTGTGTGTGTGTGAGAGAGAGATAGAGAGACAGAAAGAGAGACAGAAAGACAGAGGGAGAGAAAATATATTGACCCTTTTATAGTGGATTTGTATGATCTTAATGCCATATAGCTTCTGGTCATTTAGAAGGATTGTTATCTGTGGGATAAAACCATGGTATGGTTGCTGCAGGTTGTGGACAAAACAAACAGAGATAGTTTAAGTGATATGGATAACAACAGATTGACTCTAAAGCAGGCAGAAAATTACAGAAGCAGAGTTCCATTTTTTTTTACAATTATTAATGTGTTTTAATGTCTTAATGCTTTGATTATCCATTAGAAACACTAGTATTAACAGCTGTAACAAGTCAAAATAGTATCAGCATTACATGAGTCACTACTTACCCTTTCTCTTCTCCTAGTATTGCCATCTTCATCCAGAGAGGGATTGTTTAGTGCTCTGTGGAAATTGTGGATTTCTTCTAATGATTTGGTTACCTACGATACCCAATTATTGGTTTCCTTTCAACCTAATCTTCTCAACTTTGAAATAAAGCCCAAGGACCGTTTGTCTGTATCTGCCTCAAGGAAATGCTTTTTCATTTTGTTTTGTCTTTTTCAGGGGGAAGTATAATGGCAGTCTCCTACTACCACAAATCATGCAGTCAAATTTCCCATGTTTGGGGGAAATCACAGGGGTCAAGACATTCAGAGTGCAGTGGATGAGCCTTACCTTGGGAAAACCACTTTTGTGATCATGATAACTCCCCTGCCATGTAAGTATTCAGGGAAATGCTTTTAACCTGGCATAGCTCTTATTAGAGATTTCAAAGTCGTAGAGCCATTTTGTTAGTGGCTGTGAAAAATGACAAAAGACTGGAAGTAGCAGAGGGACCAAGACATAAATGTTTCCTAGAAATCCTGGGACTGTCCCAGAGCAAAAACCTTCCAAAGCAGCAGCAGCAGCAGCCCGGACTGTGCGGGTGATCCTCCTGGTATAGATTCATGCCGCTGGAGTGTACTCCATGTGCCCCATTTTCTAGAGAGAAAATGACTCAATTTCAAACTTTTCACCTGTGTATCACAGCTCCACATGGATTTGCCGAGAGTTGAGGTTCCTGGAGCTTTCTCAAAGTCACATTGTTGAGAGCCACTGTCCAGACCAGCGGTGACATTAGATATCAGACACACAGGAATAAAAGCTTTGTATAAGTAGGTCATAGAAAATATCCATTATGTATTTTGCCAAGTGGAATGAGGCAACAGAATCAATTTATTTTCATGCAAGCGCTATCAACAAGCACTTAGTGCGGTACTAATGCCTGTGTATTTGGAGTAATACACAGTAGGTGCAAGCACCACAGGGGGCACTCTTGACAAATATATAAACGAGTTTTAAGAATTAACTGGGCAAGCACTTTCTGGTCTTTCTGATTCCCAGAGGTTGGAGCACAGTAATTGATTTCCCAGACTCATTGAGTCAAACATGAGATACAAGGATGAATAAAACATAGTCCTTGACCTCAAGTAGACTGACGAAACATTATAACAGGAGAAGAATTTTATGATGAATATAAATACAAACATTAAAAGTATTAGAATATAGCGACAATGAACTAATTTTGTTGAGATTTAACACACATTCTTTCATAAAAGACTCAAACTGACCCTGTCAGGGAAGGGACAGTAGCCAGTTAGCAAAAGAGAAAATGAAATTCTTCAGGGAATCCTTCAGTCTCCCGTAGTTAGTAAGTAACAGATTTAAGATTTGAATTTCTGTTGTTTTTTCTCAGTTCTTAAACCTATATATTTCCATTACATCTACCAGAAACATATAGTTGAGCGAGGAGGGGAACACTCCCTGCAAGATGGCAGCTAGAATCAAGAATGATTTTATATTAAAAACATGTGTCAAAGGTGAAATAGGAGTTTAAGACATTGACAAAATGAGGAGTGCTTTACTTGCAAGGGTTCAGAGGCAGGTCACACATTTTAGGAAAATTCAGAATATTTTTCTTTTTATGTTTTCCAATAGAGATTAATCTATAATTCAGTCTTTATGCAGATAAGAACTATAATTTATTATATAAAGAATGTGCTACTTCAAGTAGTTCCCCAAGCAGGAGAATTAAAATAAAATAAAATTGTAAATAAAATGCCAGATTGCAAAAGCATTCTTTGGTTTATTTGAAACAACAAGTAAAAGAGCACTCTGCTTTTAAAGGGCTCACTGCCAATAAGTCAATTGGAAAAGGACAAACATTATATGGTCTCATTCATTTGGGGAATATAAAAATTAGTGAAAGGGAATAAAGGGAAAGGAGAGAAAATGAGTGAAAATATCAGTGAGGGTGACAAAACATGAGAGACACCTAACTCTGGGAAATGAACAAAGGGTAGTGGAAAGGGAGGTGGGTGGGGAGTTGGGGTGACTGGGTGACGGGCACTGAGGGGGGCACTTGATGGGATGAGCACTGAGTGTTATGCTATTTGTTGGCAAATTGAACTCCAATAAAAAATTTTAAAAAATTAAAAAAAAAAGAAACCATAGCAAAAAAAATAAAATAAAATAAAATAAAGGGCTCACTTGCCTGTTGCTCATTGTCAGCAGTTACAGAGATGGTTACTTGAAAATACTTCTGATGGTTATATTCATCCTCTGTTAAAATTTAACACAACTATAATATGGCCATTTTTTCATAGGACATGCCCCTAGGAAGAATGCTTATGTGTGATGTTTGCCTTTTGGGATAATTTCTTGTATTTCTTTAAAATAACTTCTAAAAGTGTCTAGTTTCTCACCCTGCATCAATGCTTCCTTATCCCACTTAATGATAAAACCAAAAACTCACTCTCACTGATAAAGTTGGATTGACAATTATACACAGTACTAAGAATTTGAGTTCTGTTGCTATACCAACGAATACTACTCCATTAACAAATAGGAGATTTTTTTTACTCTTTGAAATCCAAAAAAAATTTAACATAATACTACTACATCAACAAGTTAAATAAGAAAATAATATGCAGTGATTTAGTAGATGTCTACAGTATTTACTACAGTTTAAAATCAGACCCTAATGAATGCATTTTGCATTAGAAAATAAAAGCACTCTCCCTTGCTAAATAGGAAACCAGTATTACAATCAATAGCAACATTTATGTACACTCTATGTGCATATATGCATGTCTGAGTGTACAGATATGTACATTTTTTAAAAGTTGAAGTGTGGTTCACATAATGTCACATTAATTTCAGGTATACAGCCTAGTAATTCCACAAGTCTATACGTTATGCTGGATGCACCACAAGTACAGCTACCATCTGTCACCTTGTGATGTTGTTACAATACCATCGACTATATTTCCTATCCTGTACCTTTTATCCCCATGACTTATCCATTACATAACAGGAAGCCTCTATCTTCCACTCTCCTTCACTCATTTTGTTGATCCTATATCCCCTTCTTGTTTGGAAACCATCACTTTATTTATGAATTTATAGGTCTTCTTCTGATTTCTGTTTGTTTATTCATTTGTTCTGTTTTTTTTTTTCCTTTTTTAGATTCTAATATAAGTGAAATTATAGGGTATTTGTCTTTCTCTGGCTTATTTCACTTAGCATAATGTATTCTAGGTCCATCCATGTTGTTGCAAATGGAAGATTTTATTCTTTTAGGGCTAATATTCTAGTGTGTATGTATGTGTGTATAGATCTATATATCTACCACATCTTGTGTTGTCCATACATATATTTTTTTTACTATTATTAGAAAGAGAGAAGGATAGCTCGAGTGAGAAGGGAGGGGTGGAAGGAGAAGGAGAGAGAGAACCCAAGGGCATGGAGCCTGAGCCAGGGCTTAATCTCATGACTCTGAGATCATGACCTGAGCCAAAATCAAGAATTGAACATTTAATTGACTGAGCCACCCAGATGCCCTTGTAAATAATGCTTCAGTGAGCATAGGGGTGCATATATCCTTTCAAATTAGTGTTTTTGCTTTCTTTGGCTAAATACCCAGTAGTCTAATTACTGGATCATATAATGTTTCTTTTAAAATTTTTTGAAAAGTCTCCATACTGTTCTCCACAATGGCTGCATCAATTTACATTCCTAACAACAGTGCATGCAGGTTTTCTTTTCTTTACATTTTCACCTACACTTGTTCTTGTCTTTTTATTATAGCCATTCTGACAGGTATGAGGTGGTATATCATTCTGGTTTTGATTTGTATTTTCCGGATGATGAATGATGTTGAACATCTTTTAATATGCTTGTTTGCCATCTTTATGTCTTCTTTGGAAAAAATGTCTTTTTGTCCTTTGCCCATTTTTAATCAGAGTATCATCATCATCATCATCATCATTATTGGGTGATATATGAGTTCTTTATATATTTTGGATTTTAACTTCCTATTGGATATATCATTTGCAAATATCTCTCTCATTCAATAGGTTGCCTTTTTGTTTTGTTGATTTGTTTGTTTTCTTCACTGTGCAAAAGCTTTTTATTTTGCTGTAATCCTAATAGCCTATTTTTGTTTGTGTTTCTTTTGCCTGAGGAGATATATCTAGAAAAATGATTCTACAGCCTGTGCCAAATAAATTCCTGCCTGTGTTTTCTTTCAGGGGGTTTATGGTTTTAGATTTCACATTTAGGTCTTTAATCTGTTTTGAGTTTTTTTTTTTTTGTATGGCGTAAGAAAATGATTCAGCTTCATTCTTTTGCATGTAGCTGTCCAGTTTTCTCAGCATCATTTATTGAAGAGACTTTTTCCCAGTGCATATTCTTGCCTCCTTTGTTGTAGATTAATTGACCATGGAAGTATAGGTTTCTGAGCTCTCTATTCTGTTCTATTGATCTCTGTGTCATGTGCCAGTACCATGCTGTTTTGATTACTACAGCTTTGTAGTATACCTTGAAATATGGTTTGTGATACCTCCAGCTTCGTTCTTCTTTCTCAAGATTGCTTGGGTTATTTGGTTCCATACAGATTTTAGTATTATTATTCCTAGTTCTGTGAAAAATGTCATTGGTAGTTTGACAGGGGTGGCATTGAATCTGAGGATCACTTTTGGTGGCATAGACATTTTAATAATATTAATTTTTTCATTCCATGAGCATGGAATATACTTTCTATTTGTGTTATCTTCATTATCGTTCATCAATGTTTTATGGTTTTCAGAGTCAAGTGTATGCATTTTTAATAGAATAGAGACACAGAGCAAGAGAGGCAGAGACACAGGCAGAGGGAGAAGCAGGCTCCATGCAGGGAGCCCAATGTGGGACTCGATCCTGGGACTCCGGGTTCACACCCTGAGCCAAAGGAAGACACTCAACTGCTGAGCCACCCAGATATTCTGAGAATGGATTAATTTAAAAGTCAGGAATAATACTTCCATATTTTTTTATTGAAGTTCGATTTGCCAACATATAACACGCAGTGCTCATCCCATCAAGTGCCCTCCTCAGTGCCAGTCACCCCCACCCCAACCCCCACCCACCTCCCCTTCCACTACACTTTGTTCGTTTCCCAGAGTTAGAGGTCTCTCATGTTTTGTCACCCTCTCTAATTTTTCCCATTCAGTTCCCCTCCTTTCCCTTATAATCCCTTTCACTATTATATTCCCCATATGAGTGAAACCATGTGATGATTGTCCTCTCATTGACTTACTTCACTCAGCATGATACTCTCCACTTCCATCCACGTCAGAGCAAAGAATGGGTATGCATCTTCTCTGATGGCTGAGTAACATTCCATTGTATATATAGGCTACATCTTCTTAATCCATTCATCTGTCAATGGACATCAAGGCTTCTTCCACAGTTTGGCTATTGTGGACATTGCTGCTATAAACATCGAGGTGCAGGTGTCCCAGCGTTTCACTGCAGCTGTATATTTTTAAAAATTTTTTTTGTATATTTTTTTAAAAAAAGATTTTATTTATTTATTCATGAGAGACACAGAGAGAGAGAGAGAGAGACAGACAGACAGAGACACAGGCAGAGGGAGAAGCAGGGAGCCCGACACAGGACTCAATTCTGGGTCTCCAGGATCAGGCCCTGGGCTGAAGATGGCGCTAAACCGCTGAGCCACACCAGCTGCCCTGCATCTGTATCTTTGGGGTAAATCCCCAGTAGTGCAATTGCTGGGTTGCAGGGTAGCTTTATTTTTAACTCTTGAGGAACCTCCACACTGTTTTCCAGAGTGGCTGCACCAGTTCATATTCCTACCAACAGTGCAAGAGGGTTCCCCTTTCTCCACATCCTCTCCAACATCATTTGTTTCCTGAATTGTTAATTTTCACCATTCTCACTGGTATGAAGTGGTATCTCATTGTGGTTTGGATTTGTATTTCCCTGATGGCAAGTGATACGGAGCATTTCTCATGGGCTTGTTGGCCATGTTTGTTTTCTTTGGTGAAATTTCTGTTTTTGTCTTTTGCCCATTTCATGATTGGATTGTTTCCTGGATGTTGAGTTTAATAAGTTCTTTATAGATCTTGGATACTAGCCCTTTATCTGATAGGTCATTTGCAAATCTCTTCTCCCATTCTGTAGGTTGTCTTTTAGTTTTGTTGACTGTTTCTTTTGCTGTGCAGAAGCTTTTTATCCTGATTAACTCCCAATAGTTCATTTTTGCTTTTGTTTCCTTTGCCTTCATAGATGTATCTTGCAAGAAGTTGCTGTGGCCAAGGTCAAAAAGGGTGTTGCCTGTGTTATCCTCTAGGATTTTGATGGATTCTTGTCTCACATTTAGATCTTTCATCCATTTTGAGTTTATCTTTGTGTGTGGTGTAAGAGAATGCTCTAGTTTCATTCTTCTGCACGTGGCCGTCCAATTTTCCCAACACCATTTATTGAAGAGACTGCCCTTTTTCCAGTGGATAGTCTTTCCTGCTTTGTCAAATATTAGTTGACCATAGAGTTGAGGGCCCATTTCTGGGTTCTCTATTCTGTTCCACAGATCTATGTGTCTGTCTTTGTGCCAGTGACACACTGTCTTGATGATCACAGCTTTGTAGTACAACCTGAAATCCGGCATTGTGATGCCCCTGGCTCTCGTTTTCTTTTTCAATATTCCCCTGGCTATTTGGGGTCTTTTCTGATTCCACACAAATCTTAAGATTATTTGTTCCAACTCTCTGAAGAAAGTCCATGGTATTTTTATAGGGATTGCATGGAACGTGTAAATTGCTCTGGGTAGCATAGACATTTTCACAATATTTATTTTTCCAATCCATGAGCATGGAATATTTTTCCATCTCTTTGTGTCTTAATTTCTTTCGGAAGTGTTCTGTAGTTTTTAAGGTATAGATCCTATACCTCTTTGATTTGGTTTATTCCTAGGTATCTTATGCTTTTGGGTGCAATTGTAAATGGGATTGACTCCTTAATTTCTCTTTCTTCAGTCTCATTGCTAGTGTATAGAAATGCCACTGATTTCTGGGCATTTATTTTGTATCCTGCCACACTGCCGAATTGCTGTATGAGTTCTAGCAATCTTGGGGTGGAGTCTTTTGGGTGTTCTATGTACAGTATCATGTCATCGGCAAAGAGGGAGCGTTTGACTTCTTTGCCAATATGAATGCCTTTTATTTCTTTTTGTTGCCTGATTGCTGAGGCTAGGACTTCTAGGACTATGTTGAATAGCAGTGGTGAGAGTAGAAATCCCTGTCCTGTTGCTGATCTCAGGGGAAAGGCTCTCAGGTTTTTCCCATTGAGAATGATATTTGCTGTGGGCTTTTCGTAGATGGCTTTTAAGATGTTAAGGAATGTTCCCTCTATCCCTACACTCTGAAGAGTTTTGATCAGGAATGGATGCTGTATTTTGTCAAATGCTTTCTCTGCATCTAATGAGAGGATCATATGGTTCTTGGTTTTTCTCTTATTGATATGATCTATCACGTTGATTGTTTTACGAGTGTTGAACCAGCCTTGTGTCCCGGGGATAAATCGTACTTGGTCATGGTGAATAATCGTCTTCATGTACTGTTGGATCCTATTGGCTAGTATCTTGTTGAGAATTTTTGCATCTGTGTTCATCAGGGATATTGGTCTATAATTCTCCTTTTTGGTGGGGTCTTTGTCTGGTTTTGGAATCAGGGTGATGCTGGCCTCATAAAATGAGTTTGGAAGTATTCCATCCCTTTTTGTCCTGCAGAACAGCTTTAGTAGAGTAGGTATTATTTCTTCTTTAAATGTTTGATAGAATTCCCCTGGGAAGCCATCTGGCCCTGGACTTTTGTGTCTTGGAAGGTTTTTGATGACTGCTTCAATTTCCTCATTGGTTATTGGCCTGTTCAGGTTTTCTATTTCTTCCTGTTCCAGTTTTGGTAATTTGTGGTTTTCCAGAAATGCATCCATTTCTTCTAAAGTGCCTAATTTGTTGGCATATAGTTGCTCTAATATGTTTTTAAGATAATTTGTATTTCCTTGGTATTGATTGTGATCTCTCCTCTTTCATTCATGATTTTATTGAGTCTTTTCTCTTTTATTTTTAATAAGGGTGGCTAGGGGTTTATCTTATTAATTCTTTCAAAGAACCAACCCCTGGTTTTGTTGATCTCTTCTATAGTTCTTTTTTTTTTCTTTTAATCACAATTTTTATTTTTTTATTTTTTTTATTTTTTATTTTTATTTATTTATTTATTTATTTTTTTAATTTATTTTTTATTGGTGTTCAATTTACTAACATACAGAATAACACCCAGTGCCCGTCTATAGTTCTTCTGGTCGCTATTTCATTGAGTTCTGCTCGAATCTTTATCATCTCCCTTCTTCTGCTTGGTGTAGGTTTTACTTGTTGTTCTTTCTCCAGTTCCTTTAAGTGCAAGGTTAGCTTGTGTATTTGAGTCTTTTTCCAATTTTTTGAGGGATGCTTGTATTGTGATGTATTTCCCTGTTAGGTCTGCTTGTGCTGTATCCCAAAGATTTTGAGCAGTTGTATATGCACTTACATTAGTTTCCCTCAATCTTTTTAGTTCTACTCTAATTTCCTGGTTGACCCATTCATCTTTTAGTAGGTTGATCTTTAACCTCTATGTGTTTGAGTTTCTTCCAAATTTCTTCCTGTGATTGAGGTCTAGTTTCAAAGCATTGTGGTCTGAAAATATGCAGAGGACAATCCCAATCTTTTGGTATCAGTTGAGACCTGATTTTTGACCCAGTATGTGTTCTATTCTGGAGAAAGTTCCATGTGCACTTCAGAAGAATGTGTTTTCAGTTGCGTTTAGATGTAAAGTTCTGTAAATATCTGTTAAATCCATCTGGTCCAGTGTATCATAAGGTCTTTGTTTCTTTGTTGATGTTGTGCTTAGAAAATATGTCATTTGCAGAAAGTGCTGTGTTGAAGTCTCCCAGTATTAGTGTATTATTATCTAAGTATCTCTTTAATTTGATTATTAATTGATTGATATACTTGGCAGCTCCCACATTAGGGGCATACATATTCATGATTGTTAGGTCTTCTTGTGGGATAGCCCCTTTAAGTATGATATAGTGTCTCTCTTCATCTCTTACTACAGTCTTTGGGATAAACATTAATTTATCTGATATGAGTACTGCTACCCCAGCTTTCTTTTGAGGACCATTTGAATGGTAAATGGTCCTTTTATTTTCAGGCTGGAGGTGTCCTTAGATCTAAAATGAGTCTCTTGTAGACACCATACAGATGGGTCTCGCTTTTTTATCCAGTCCGATACCCAGAGTCTTTTGATGGGATCATTTAGCCCATTCACGTTCATAGTAACTATTGAAAGATATGACTTTAGTGTCATCGTAACACCTATTCAGTCCCTGTTTTTGTGGATTATTTCTTTGGGCTTCCCTTTCTTTTACAGGTCCCCCTTAATATTTATTGCAGAGCTGGTTTGGTGGTCACATATTCTTTCAGTTTCTGCCTATCTTGGAAGCTCTTTATCTCTCCTTCTATTCTGAATGAGAGCCTTGCTGGATAGAACATTCTTTGCTGCATGTTCTTCTCATTTAGGATCCTGAATATATCCTGCCAGCCCTTTCTGGCCTGCCAGTCTCTGTGGAGAGGTCTGCTGTTAATCTGATATTTCTCCCCATATTAAGTTAAGAATCTCTTGTCTTTTGCTCCTTTCAGGATTTTCTCTTTATCTTTGGAATTTGCAAGTTTCACTATGAAAAGTCGAGGTGTTGAAAGTTTTTTATTATTTGGAGGGGGGGGGCACCTCTTTCTACTGGATCTGAGTGCCTATTTCCCCAAATTAGGGAAGTTCTCATCTGTGATTTGTTCAAACACACTTTCTGGCCCTCTCTCCCTCTTGGCATCTTCTGGAACCTCAATTATACATAGATTCTTCCTTCTCAGGCTGTCATTTATTTCTCTGAACCTTTCCTCATGGTCTATTAATTGTTTTTCTCTTCTTTTCTCAGCTTACATCAACTTGTCTTCTATTTCACTCATGTTTCTTCCACCTTATTAACCCTAGCAATAAGACATCCAGTTTGGATTGCGTCTCATTTATTTTTAATTTCAGCCTGATTAGATCTGAATTCTGTTTCTGTAGTAACAAAGTTTCTAGAGTCCTTTATCCTTTTTCCAGAGCCACCAGTAGCTTTATAATTGTCCTTTGGAATTGGCTTTCTGACATTGAATTGAAATCCATATTTTGTAACTCTGTGGCAGAGAGTACTGTTTCTGGTTCTTTCTTTTGTGGTGAGTTCTTCCTTCTAGCCATTTTGTTCAGTGCAGAGTAGTTGTATGAGTGAGCGGAGTCAAAAATATCAACCACGACCCAAGTAAATTCCACCCTAGAAGATTATGTTGAGGTCAGAGGCCAGAAAATGAAAAAGAAGCTCTGAAAAAAATAAAACAAAAAGACCACTAAAGTGAAAAACAAATTTAAAAAAAATAAAATAAAATAACAAAGTAGTAAATAAAAGGCCAAAAACCCCAAAGAAGAAGAAAAAAGAAAAAGAATAAAAGGAAAAAAATAAAGATGAAAAAGAGAAAAAAGACGGGAAAAAATAGGGGGAGAACTAGGGGATGGTGGTGGTGAAGAAGTGGTAGTGGAGAGAGAATGTTGTCTACCTGAGGGGTCCTAGAGGGTGATCCTCTTGGTTCTGAGTGTATTTTGTTCTGTATGTTAGAAGATGCTCAAATTTATATAAAGCAAATTTATATAAAGCAGCAATACTTATAGAAAGCCCCATATGTTTTGACCACCAAAGCATAAACAAGATAAAAGAGAGGGGCAGAATGGGGAGGAAGAGACAATATAATCTCACAGAATGAACCAGCACGGTATTCCACTTGGTTCTGGGTGCATGCTGGTCATGTTTTAGAAGGTATTAACATCAGCCATTGGAGAACAAAATGAGGCAGGGTAAACAAAAAACACAAAACAAAAACCCATATCTCGTATCTCTCAAAATTAAATCAAATATGTTGAAGGGAACCCAGAAGTGAAAAATATATCTAAGACATGTAATTATAGAAATCTGAAAGTCGAAAAGGAAAAAACTTAAAAATGAAAAGCTGGTAAAAAATTGGAGTTAAGGTGGGAAAAGAGAAAAAATATTGGAAATTTTTAGTCTGATATACAAAAGTTGTAATGGAAAAAGGAAAAAAAAAAAAAGGGCAGGGACCCTCTAGTTCTATATACTATTCTGCCTTGATTTTCCCTTGGTTCTGGAGCTCTCCAGTGCTGCTTGGTCAGGAACTTGCTCTTCTCCTGTCCTTCCAGCAGGTCTCTGGGGGAGGGGCCTGCGTGCTGATTCTCAGGTGTGTACACCTGGGGAGGTGCCCCACCTCCTCCTCCCCGGTGGAGGTGGAACATGGAGGAACAATCACACTGGCGGCGGCCACTCCCCAGGTCTGGAAACAGCTCCCCCAGTAACTACTGTAGCTCCCGGTCAGCACTGGCCTGGGTGCTCCAGGGCGGCAGAGGTGCTGCTCTGCAGAGCTTAGGGGCACCCCGGTGGACTGTCCTGGCTCTCAGGTGCTCTCCCTGCCTCCGCCTCCCCTCACCCGCAGGCAAAAGGGTCCTCCCCACCTCTGCCCACCCCTGGGAGGAGCACAGGATCCCGGCTGTTGCCCCTTCGGGTGCCCTGGGATCCCAGCCCTGTGCCGCTGGACCTGCTCTGGGCCGCCTCTCCCGGGGAGATCAGGGCTCAACCCCCTCAACCCAGAGCCCCGCCAGGGATTGGGGCTCAGCCTCCTCACCCCCAGGGATTGGGGCTCAGCCCCCCCTCCACCCGGAGCCCCGCCCAGGGATCGGGGCTCAGCCCCTCCACCCAGAGCTCTCCTCAGGGATCGGGGCTCAGCCCCCATCTATCCAGAGCACTCCCCAGGGATTGGGGCTCAGCCCCCTCCGCCGGAGCCCCCCTACTTTTCCCCGAGGCCCCGGGCCGCGCTCCAGCCCTTCACCGAGACCCCGCGGGGTGTGTGCGCTCCCCCCGGCGCCCTCCTCCCCTGGTGACCCCGGGACTGGAGGCGTCACCCCCCCGGGTCCCCCCATCTCCCCGCTGTGCACTTTCCCTCCGGGAAGAATCCGGCGGATCGTTAAAGCCCCGGCATCCGGGGGGCTCTCCCGCCCGAGGCTCCCCCCAGCCCGGCTCCTCGGCCCGGCCCCCTCGATGCTGTTTCATTTCTCCTTCTCCGTCCCCGACCTCGTCAGAGGCGAAGGCCCTTCCCGCTGCAGCTCCCGGTTCTCTGCTCACCTCCCAGGTGGAGCTCGTGGGTGCTCAGGGGGGTGGAAGGTTGCCCCGGGAGCGGGCGGGGGGTGGGTGAGGCCCCTGCTCCTCCGCCAGCCTGCCCCTAGATCCACAAATACTTCTGAATTCTTAATAAAACATTTAGGTTTCTTGAGAATGCAAATATCAAGGAAAATGAGAAGTATTGACCAGGAGCATATTTATATGTATGTATGTGTTTATATATGTGAAATTATACACTTAAAACATCCATGTAAATCCATCGTAAACTAATACATTTCTAATCATAATGTAAATATATACGTTTTCTTGTATTTCTAGGATCCAGTTAACAAAGCTAGAAAATATCATTTTAAAGAAGGAGAGATTCATCAGAGCAACAAATATAGGAAATATTTAGGAATAAATATTGAGAAAATTTTAATATATGGTGAGACTTTATATGGAAATTACATAATCTTATCATTGGAAGACTTAAATGAAAATGTGAATAATTAAAGATGTAGAACCTATTTTTTCAGGGGACTATTTTATATTTCTAAAAATGCAAATTTTAACTAATGTATACCAAAACATTCCAATTTAATTACATAAAAATCTGAACTTGGTAATA
Source organism: Canis lupus dingo (assembly GCF_003254725.2). Lineage (NCBI taxonomy): Eukaryota > Metazoa > Chordata > Mammalia > Carnivora > Canidae > Canis > Canis lupus. The sequence continues at coordinate 17,252,019 of NC_064245.1, read as the reverse complement.
CAGTTCTTCAAAAAAAAAATAAACTGTAAAAATGTTTATTAGAAGAAAATATATAAAATTTTTAAATAGAAAAGTTACCTGCTCCATCAAACATTAAAACATATTATTTAGTACATAATACATAAAATACAATTTGTGCAACGTTTTAGCCATTGAGTGAAATAGAAGGTAGATACCTGAAATATCAATAATTATATACCTATTCTTATTGTATGATAACATAATAAAAAAACAGAATTATATAAATATATTGGAACAATTGTGAAAAAATGTTATTTCCATCTTACATTATTTAAAAATAAATGGCAGGTGCATTAAATAGTTAAAAATGAGCTTTAAACAAAAGAAAAAGTAGAAAGTAATGGAATAGAATAATTAATAGCTCTGTGGTAGAATAACATTTTTCTTTGAATTAGTTAAAAGTTATGAAAGTATGTGTGCATAATAATTTTCTGGCAAAAAAGATGAAGTCTAAATAAAATAATAATATTGTTTATAGATATAAACAATAAATCTATAATAAATTAAATCTATAATAGATTATAGTTTCCTCAATATGTTAATAGTAATGTATATTCAAATTTGTTAGAAATATTCAGAATTCTAAATAAATTAATGGGTAAATAATAAGATAGTTTATGAAAGGGGCAATAAAATTGACAGATAAATAAGGTAAATATTAGCCAATCTACTTATCAAAACAAGGTAAAAGAAAGCATTCTTATGACATTATTTTACATAGTAAAATTAGCAAACAAAGGAACCAAAACCAAAACATCCAATGCTGGCTATACTGAAAAGAAATTAGTGTATTCATTCATTATTATTAATTTAGTAATTTAGTGCAGACTTTCTGAAAAGCAATATGACAGAAATTAAATTGCTAGACTTAAATATTATACTTTCATTCCAAATTTTATCTCAATTAAACAGAAGCAGAACTATCCTCAAATATGTTCATTGTAGCTTTAATAATGATAGCAATTCAAAGAACACAAGAAACGTATGCCATACTAAAATATTTTACCAACATATAATAATCTGATAGACTACACATGCATTCATATGTGAATGTACACATGTGCATGTATCTTTCTTACTATAAATATGAAGGACATACAGAAAAACTAAAACGTTTATGACATAAGCCAGACAAAAAGCAGTATAAAATGTTTCACATCAATATTGCAGATACATAAACCTATGCCATAAATCATTGATAGTGGATAGTAATAGATAATCACATAAACTAACCCACATTACCTCTTTGGCTTGCTAATGAGTTAAGATAAGAAGCTAGTAAAATTCCTTGACTCTTAGATTTGTTTGCCCTTCTATTTAACTAGGTGCTAGGTAAATAGCTATCATTTTATGTCCTGACTCATGTACCAAAGAAATGTATTGACCAAAATACTGTATGAATAGATTCTGGAAAATAATGATTATGTGGAAAATCATGGTTATAATTCTGGACACCACAGTATCATGTATATTTTATTCTGATGGGCTTTGCTCTACACTCACATATTATACCTGAATATCAATGTATTCAATCCACCTGCAGTGCCAGTTCTCATTAAGATGATAGGGTGTTCAAAGTAGGTGGAAACATGATTTGTTAACTGCCCAATATTTCCACCAAATCATTTATTTATCTATTCTTACTACAAGTATTTCTTAAGTCACTAGTACATCCTTGGTATCATTCATAAACAAGACAGAAACTGCCTCTGTCATTAGTGAGCTTATACTGTTTTGTTTTTAAAGATTTTTATTTATTTATTCATGAGAGACACAGAGAGAGAGGCAGAGACATAGGCAGAGGGAGAAGCAGGCTCCCTGTGGGGAGCCTGTTGTGGGACTCACCCCGGGATCATGCCCTAAGCCAAAGGCAGACACTCAGCCACTGAGCCACCCAGGTGCCCGAACTTATACTTTTAAAGAAGGAAGGGAATTGTCATAGACTCATTGGTGCCCTGCCTAGATCCCCTGGGAACCATTTTATTCATTTGGTGTGCTTCCTCCAACTGCCATGGTAGGATTTTGCTCTAACATCTCCTATCTGTAACCTTCTCTGGAGTTCATAATAGAAAGGATACTGGAACCATTTTGCTTAGAGATGCCTAGGAATTAAGCCTCTGCCTCTCTACTGCCTTTAGGTAGCCCGTAGGCAATGACTGACTGACATGGTGTCTAGACGTGTAATAACCTTTCTTCAAGGCTGCATATATTCTGTGGGACAATTTATGTTCCAAAGCTCCCCTGTGGGATTAGACTGAAGGTAAACTTCAACCCCCAACTACACCCTTGCTTGACTTCCTCCTCTTCCCTGTCTTTCTCCCTCATGCCCATACGTGTTTCTTCTGAGAGCCCACTCTTAATCAGTTGTGTCATGTATCCCGTCTCAGACTGCTTATTGAGAATCCAATCTTAAGTTAATGATTGAACAAGTAATTGCAATCGTGTGTTATATATGCTATGAAAGCTAAAGAATATAAAGCTGTAAAGCTGTGGATATATAACAAAGAAATCTTATCCTAGGGTGGAAAGTAGAAGGTATTTTTCTTAAGGAAAGAACATTTAAATTGAGACCCTGTGTCTTTTTTTTTTTTTTTGAGACCCTGTGTCTTTTATCTATCTTATTTTAAAATAGTATGGCATGCATTTATGAAATGACTGGTCATGGCTGAGGACTATAGTCTTTGATCCTGGTCACTATGGAAATAATCAGTCCATGTTATGACTGAACTCTTTTTCCCATTAGCTTCAAACTATTAACACTGGTCACTGAAGGAAGAGAAACCACCACAGAGAGTGACAAGTTACTCAGGCACAGCATCTATCTCCGTATATTAGCAAGCATCCGTGAAACTGTACTACTGAGCATGTCCTTCAACCTGCCAGTGTATATGTATAGGCATGTAGTTCTCCATATGTATGTGTTTCATCATTAACATACTAATTTTGGTGATGAAAACTGGCCGGTAGAATTTGCGTAGTGACCAAAATGATGCTATGCTAATTCTATTATGAGCCCCTTAGAGCTTTGCTCTTGCTTAATGTCATAGAAATAAGATTTTTGAAAATCAGATTTTTCAGTTAAGATCCATTCCATGAAAGAGATAGACTACTGATTCTCACGTATCAGATATATCCTATTTAAAGCACAGATAATAAGTGTAAGATGCATCTTGGAAGAGAAAGGGGGTACAACTTTAAAGGAAAAGCTATCTATCTGCATGGCAGTTAGGATGAAATCAAATAAGAAGCTAAACAAGCCTGCTTTTAATTGCTTATCGTGCTCCAGACCCAAGAAAGCATGATTATATACAATTCTTAAATTGTTATTATGATGCCCCAACCACATTAAAATATTGATAAAAAACTAATAATAATAAAAGCCAATGACTCCTCTTTTTCAGTGTTTAGGAGACAAGTTCAAAAAAGAAGCCTAGCATTATTATATTTGAAATAATTCTATTTTGGTGTGTACAGTATGGTTTATCTATTAAAAGCCACATTTATTTAACAATTCTCCCTGTGTTCATAAAGAAATAGGCCTAGAAGTATCGAAGACTTGCTGAGGATATCACAGGGACATTGTGATAAAGATCATAAATAGATTTAGGTTCCCATGTTCAGAAATTATTTAAATGGTATAACCTACATCTTCTGAGAAAATAAGTAAAACATTCCCCAAATTCTAGGACAATAAATTAAGTATCCAAAGATGATGCTTGTCAAAGTCCCTTCTGAAAACTATATTAATAGTTTTGTCAGTCTAGTTAAAATCTTTGATTGATATTCACTTAGAGACTTTTGAATTTTGTAAGTGTACCAGAGGAGATGGTAGTCTATTATATGACAAAATTTGAAAAAGTATTCATAAATATTGTCTTTTTCACTTGGACTTCACAGTAAGTGAAGTTTATATCACTGTTATTAGAAACATTTCAAGAAGTTATAATAGAGAGCATTTTGCAAACCTTCAAAAGAGAAAAAATAGGGGAAGGAAACTATTTGCACTAAAGAGTGGTTTAAATGACACAGTAAGTGGAAACTATGGTAGTTGTTAAATATGCATTTATTTTTAGTAAAGCTTGCTTGCTTGCTTGCTTGCTTCCTTCCTCCTTCTTTCTCAGCTAAAAGGTCTGTCATACCTCAACAAATTGTAAAACTGAAGGGCTCTTGGGCCCACAGCTCTTTGGAGGGAATAGACTAACTTGATGCAGTATTTAGCCCCACTGTAAATTAATTACTCAGGGCTTATGTGGTTTTGTGCAGGACATAATCATTCTGGAGATGGGAGTTGTCTATATGAAAAGGTTTATTAAAGTCAGAATCTAGGCAAGAAAGTGGTGAGTAATATGCAAAACAGAAATGCTAAGCACAGTTAATTAACAGCTTAAAAATTTCAGAATGTAAAGTTGGGTTAAAAATGCTGTAGAGATTTAGCTGAGACAACTGTATCCTTAATGTTATTGCATATCACCATCTGACAAGTAAATCAAATGACACTTACTCATTGAGGACCTTCATGCCCAAGAGTCTAATAATTGAACCTGGCAGTGTAGTAGTGTAAAGCAGGCTTATCCTATAGTTGAGGAAAGGGGATGTGATAACATTAGTGAACACAGCGTGAAAATTTAAGCGCATAATATTGTTACAGGCTATAATGTACTTAGTTTATAGCATGGGTAGTTAGAGAATGAGACACTCTAGTTTAAATTTTTTATATATGGTATTTAGGATTTTCCAAATAGTACATCTAAAACACATGCCTGTGGACCCACCACCAGCTTAATAAAATAGGACTCATTCCTTTGAGGCTTGGTATGTTCTCTGTAATCACTTCTTCCTTCCTTGCTGAGATTACTGCTAACTTAAAACTTGTGCTTATTAATACTCCTTCCTTTATCTCCTAGGAGTATATAATATATATCACCTCTTAAATTAGACATTATTGTTACAGATGCCATTAACATTATTTTAGATTTACCCATATGTTCACTATTTTTTTCTAGGTTGATTTTCTTTCTTTCTAAAGTCAAATTTTAATATTTCCTTTAGTGAGGAAACTAGTAAACTCTCCATTTTTGTTTATTTAAAGCTTCTTTGCACTTGTTATTGAAAGATAATTTCTCAGAACATATAATTCTCTTCTCATTTATCTTGTTTTCCACTTAAATATAATGTTCCGCTGACTATGGCTTTCACTGTTGCTGTTAGATTTCACTGTACCTCTGATGAGAATTCCTTTTTTTTTTTTTTTACTAGCTTTTAAAATAATATCTTTTCCCCCCCATTATATGTTTGACTATGGTGAATCTAGGAATTGGCTTATTTTTATTTACTCTGCTTGAGGATTATTGTCCTTCATGTATCTGGAGTTTATGTCTCTCTGGAAAATTCTTATTGCCTATTCAACATTCTCGAAATATGCTCTTTTTCCAGAATTCCTCTCTTTCTAGAATTCTTTGATGTGAATGATACAGAATAAGATGTCCCTAGAAATTACTAGAATACTGAACATATATTAATATTAATTTAATATTATATTAAATATAGCAAATAGCATTTGCTATACACATACTATAACACTCCTCTTGTCTCCATCATTGCTCACTCTTCTCCCAGTCTCCACTTTTTTCCCCTCTATTTCTGTAATTTGGATTGTCTTGTGGGATACAGTTTGGAAATCTTTATTCTGGACTCAATAGTTCTCTGAATTCTCTCAACACAGCATGCAGAATATTTTATTATAATTATTCACTTATTTGATTGATTCTTATTGTCTGGTTATTAGATTAGGAGCCCACTGAAAGCAGAAGCTGTACCTTGGTCATCTCGATTTCTCCAGTGCCCAGAAGAGCGACAAACAAACAGTAAGTGAGTAAAAAATATTCTGGCTTAATTACTAGGCTTTTAATAAATCCCTTATTAAAATATGAAAATCATCTTGGAATGCATCTGCCATAGAGCTTCTACAGTCTGCCTAAGAACAGCATTTCATGACTTAGCTAAATAGGGAGAGCAAAATCACTCACCAACCTGAATGTCAGCACAGGCGTGATCTTTTAATTTGCCTTTTCAATTTATCTTCAGTTAGGGAAGCTTACAAAGTTAGCTTGGTGACCTATGTCAAAACATTTTCATGGTAACAATGGTAGAATTAGAAATAATTTATGCTCATTATATATAAATTTTGTGGGCTGGATACTGATTAAGATTGGAGAATACAGAAGTTTATTATTGTCTCTGCCTCCTCTATTAAAATCTTTCTGTTATTTCTTGGTCTAGAAAAGCTGATATAAAAAACACACAAAAACTAAAACCTAAAACTGTTGTTTAATTATATACAGTGTGTACGTTTTCACCTCTGGTTAACATATTTATGGACATATTTATATAATTTACATAAGTAGATGTTCATTATCTGTCTTACAGATATTCAGTTATGTCTTAACTGGAAATTTATGGAGGGTAATTCTCATAAATTCAGTGTACACAGTGCCTGGCTCAGCACCATAACAGATGTGTAATACATGTTTTTTTATAATGATGTTAAAATGTTCAGTTGCAAAGGTGGGCTGTGGTCACATAATCTTCCTATTCCCTGTTCAATGAATAATTCAAGTAGTAGCCTTCACAGTCCTCATAAGATTGAGAAGATATATCTATTCCCAAGTCTTGTTTTCTATTATTGAGATGTAAGGAGCTACTGCAAATGCAAAGTCTCTGGGGCCTTGTTACAGGGGCCAGCTTCAAGTTTCCTTTGTGAACTCAAAAGAATCTGCCAGGAGAAACTTCAGAATAGAATCACTGGGGAGAAAGCAGGCACAGTTTCAGGGGCGGAGTCCATACCTCTTGGAAAGCGTATGTGTATTTAGCAAAATAATATATATATTTGTGTGTAGGGGGTGTTCCTTCACTTAGTTTGTGTTTTATGAATATAACCCAATATTGAAATCTCTCCACGGATGTTAATCTGAAAATATATAATCTTATGCACAGAAATATGGATGGCAGATCTTAAAATATATATGATTAGTAATATGATGCTAAACATTAATCGGATACTTGTAACTAACATTATGTGAGAACCACTAAAAAATATTTGTGTGTTTGTGTGTGGAGAGACAAAGAAAGAAAATGTAAACTAAATGCAAGGCTATGTGTGACTACCCACATGATCTTGTAACAGTCATCCAAGGGACAACAGCAAAATAGCCATTCATTAGCTTCTTTAACTGCAGCCATTAAAACATAGTGTCTATTAGATCAACAGAAGATAATCTGGGAAGTAGCTATATTTATATTTAATGGAAAGTGTTACACCTTGAATTAAAAAAGGATAACTGTATGCTAGCTGAGCCTTTACATTTCATCCTGAATATGTAAAAATAAATGTAGCAAAATTATTTTTCTGTGTTTCTAAAAGATACTCTTTCATGAGGGAAAAGAGCATTAAATTGTAATAACAAATTTCTCATAATCATGGACAAACAACTGGTTGGGTTTTTTCTCTTCTCTACGTTTTGACTTCATGAAACCTGCCATTTTCTACACTACTAACTTTCCTATTTCAAGTGTTGCCTGGAAAGAAAATCTTAGGTGAGTATTGTAAAAAATAGTTCTTCATTTATAATTTTGAAAAATACTTTCATGGGAAGTCTGGTGCCAAAGACAACCCAAACAGGAAAAACAATAGAAAAGTTTATGACGTAGAAAATGAATTCTCAGGAGAATTTTGTTTCGAAACGCCAAGGGTTATAAGTCAAATATATGCAGCAGATATTACTATTCATTACCTTGCATTGGCTGAAATTCATCTCTTCTGACAACCCTGGGTAAATCATGTTACATATTGCATAAAATATGAGTGCTCGTCCTTTTCTGAAGATGCCACTTAGTGTGGGAACTCACTGCCATTGGCTGCATCCCCGGTGCCGTAAGCTCCCTTAAGACCACTACTTCCGCAGAGTCCTATGGCAGTCGAAGCAGAGAAGAAAAGGTATTTATAGAAAACATATGCAAAAGGTTGATAGCTCGTCCAGTTTTTAGTGCACAGACTGACAGCTAAATACAAATTGAGAAATGTAAGTTTCACTTCGAGCAAATTTACTGGGTGAAAACCTCATTTTTTCATTTCATTTGAATATGTTCACTGCTTCTCAGAATATGCAACTTTATAGAGAGCATATTTTTTATTCTTGAAGGCTCATTATTTTACAGTGAGGTTACTGAACCTAGACCACATAGAGCAGATTACCTGGCATAATATTAATCAAAATATACATGGCAAATGGGATTCCAAACAGTGCCAAATAGGCATCTGCTTTTAACACAGAATAAAAAAGTGCATTTGGTGCCTTTATTAAAAGGTATTATGGACAATTTATTTTTAAGCCATCTCTCTAACACTATTAACTAGCATATAATTTAATGTACTCCCAAGCAACTTGACTTTTACTGTTTCCTTCAAAACATTAATTTGTAAAAGCAAGTTGATATAAAAGATGACTTTGACCCTAAGAAAAGATTCAAATCGTTAAGAATAAATTAAATGATCTTGTAGACACACATAATAGTTACTTTGGGGGTTGGAAAAGAACATATTTCCTGTTGCCCTGTATTATATGGTGTTTCATAGGGAAAAATAAAGCCAATGCTGTTTCTAATGATATAATTTACACCATCTGAGTAAACCATATCAGTTCTGTAAGTTTTGCTTGAATTTGAACAGAATCGCCTAAGGCAATTGAGGCAGAATTGCCTCAAAATTTCTGAACAAATGAAAGAAGATTCTCTAAGTTTTCATGAGAGAAAGAAATTCTATTACGTCTGTTTAGAAAAATTGTACAGGTTAGTGCATATTAGATTTTGTCTTATCTTTGTAGTGTTTGCTTTCTAGAGAAAAGGGGACCAATTCACTTTCATTGAAATGTATGCAGACTATTTTGTGCCAAATAGGCAAAGGGAATAATGATAGAAAATTGTTTTTGAAATCTAGGCTAGGAATTATAAGTAAAACTAAAAATTGGGACATGTTTAATTAGGTTAAATTTTTTAATGGTAATTGACAAATAAAATTTAAATTATAAATAAAAAGGGGATCCCTGGGTGGCTCAGTGGTTTGGTGCCTGCCTTTGGCCCAGGGCACTATCCTGGAGTCCCGGGATCGAGTCCTGCGTTGGGCTCCCAGCGTGGAGCCTGCTTCTCCCTCTGCCTGTGTCTCTGCCTCTGTCTCTCTCTGTGTCTATCATGAATGAATGAATAAATAAATAAATCTTAAAAAAATAAATTATAAATAAAAATAATACAAGGATGCGTGCTCTTTCTAAAAAAATAAAAATATCCAAGAATAACAGTATTAAGTGAAAAACAACAACAGAAACAATAATAAAACCTTGACATCATCCCCACCTTTCTGCAGTAAGATTCCAGCATCCTCCTGTAGGTAACTATTAGAAACAAGTTGGAGGGCTCTTCTGGATCTTTTTCTATATATTTATATGAACATTTCTTTATATATTGAATGTATGTGTGTGCACATGTACATGAAAGATGTACACATTACATATATGTATGCACATATATAGTACACATAAAATTGAAAAAAAATTCACTTTAAATACAATGTGCATCAGTACCTGGTGTATTTGCATTTTGCTTTCCATACTTTTTCATTCTGTTTTTGAGTGTAGATGGGACTAAGTATTTTATTTTATTTTATTTTATTTTATTTTATTTATTTTTAAATATTTTATTTATTTATTCATGAGATATACAGAGAGAGAGGCAGAGACACAGGCAGAGAGAGAGGCAGAGAAAGAGAAGCAGCCTCCATGCAGGGAACCCGACGTGGGACTCGATCTTGGGTCTTCAGGATCATGCCCTGGGCCGAAGGCAGGTGCTAAATCGCTGAGCCACCCAGGCATCCCAGGACTAAGTATTTTAAACCATTTTTCTACTGATAGACATTTGGATGATCTTTATTTTTATTTGCAATCTAAAGAAATCTTTATGTCTGTAAGGTAGATTTTGAAGTAATTGATTGGTTTTCCTAAATATTGCCAAATTATCTCTAAGTAGTCTGTATTTGTGTTTAACCTCGCCCCCAACAGTTAATAAGAGTACTACTTCTTTTATATCTTCACCAAAGCTTTATAGTATTGACCTTTATTTTTTGTTACTCTACTAGTGAAAGTTTGTATTGTTTTAGCATGCATTTCTGTTATTGCTAGTGAGATTGAATATTTTTACATGTTTATTATATATACACACATGCACACACAGTCAATTCTTGTTATTCCTGGTAGTTATGTTCTATAAAATCACTGCAAACACTGAATTAGCAAATACTGAACCATGGCTCTTAGTGGAAATACACACACAGACATACACACAGATACATATATAACCTCACATAGATTATACTCTTACATTTGAAAAAACAACTCATTTTGGTAGGTTCTTTTTTTTATTTTATTTTATTTTTATGAAAGAGAACACAAAGTTCAAAAGTGACTTGCCTGAGGCTGCCCTGATAACTGGTGCCATCAGTGAGATTCAAACCCTGGACAACAGGCCCTAAAGCCAGAGCTTCTTGGATTCTATCTCACTGCTATCTCGGTCCTCTGGCCATTGCTGTCTGAGATCACAAACAGGAAGACAGAACATTGCCTTGTTTGACTTCAGCTGGGCACGTGCATATAGAGAGATTCAAATTTTTCACGGTTCTGGGTATCTCCACTAATGACTGTGAACACCTACTTTGCTTTGATTTTGAAGTTCCAAATAAATTTCAGGGAGCAGGGGAATTCTCAGAGAATTGTGAATAACAAGGGTCAACTATATACATAAATACACACACAATCTACATATAATGTACAGACATACATATAAATATGTACAGATGGTCTCTGAACTTTAATGGCTCGACTTAATAATTTTTCGACTTTATGGTGGTGCAAAAGCAATACACATTCACTTTACATTTTGAAATTTGATCTTTGCCCAGGCTATTGATAGTGCGATTCTATGATATTGTCCCATGATGCTGGGTAGTGGCAGGGAGCCTTAGTTCCCAGTCAGCCACATGAGCAAGAGGGTAAACAACCCATATCCTTACAACCATTTTGTACCCATACTATCATTTTAATATTCACTTTCATTATAGTAGTCAAGAAATTACATGAGATAAGTAACACTTTATTATAAAATAGCCTTCGTATTAGATGATTTTGCCCATCTGTAGGCTAATATAAGTGTTCTGAGCACATTTAAGGTACATGAGGGTAAACTATGCTGTTATGTGGAATAGATGAGTTAAATGCATTTTCAACTTAGGATATTTTTAATTTAGGGTCAGTTTATCTGGAGGTAACCCATCATAAGTCAAGAAAGATCTATATTTGAATTTTTTTTAAAGATTTTATTTATTTATCATGAGAGTCACAGAGAGAGAGAGGGAGAGAGAGAGAGAGAGAGAGAGAGAGAGAGAGGCAGAGACACGGGCAGAGAGAGAAGCAGGCTCTATGCAGGGAGCCCGATGTGGGACCCGATCCCGGGACTCCAGGGTCATGCCCTGGGCTGAAGGCAGACGCTTAACCCCTGAGCCACCCAGGCATCCCTTGAATTGCTTTTTAAAATATTCTCTGGAGTTCTTTTCTTAATCTTTTCTGGAATATATTTTAGTATATATATTTCTTACTACATATTTTCCAAACATTTTCTCTCAGTTTCGTCCCCTGGTTTTGTTTGTTAATAGTATCTTTAATCACAAAGGAGGTTTAAATTTTTAGGTCATTAAATATGTCAATTTTTTCCATTATGTCTTAGCTTTTGATCTTATTTAGAAAGAACTTTTTCACTACCTAAAAAAATATCTTTTCTTTTGAAATCTTTTAGCACTTTAATCTACCTTGAGTTACTTTTTGGTATACAATGATGTTGGCATTTTTAGTCTTTTTTTTTTTTTTTGTCTAAGAGGAAACTCATTTGTTTTGCAGATGCTGTTTGAATTCTCTATCATTTCTACGGATTTAAAATGCTTCCTTTATCCCCACGTAAATAGTCTTTGTTTTTCAACTTTATTTTCATTCCATTCTTGTCTATTCCTAAATCAAGACATATCCTGTTTTAATGGTTGTACTTTTAGACTATATGATAAAAAAAGTCTTTCCCTACTGTCCTTTTTATCAGTTATCATGATAATTCTTTGACATTTCCTACAGATAATTTAATATTAGATTTTAAAATTCCTTCAGCAGTTATATTATATTTGTAATGAAATCTTTATTACTTACCTATTCCTATATAACAAATTACTCCAAAATTTAGCAGCTTAAACAACAACACTACTAACTTTATTAAGTCAAAAGAATACAATCTCAGAGTTTCTGTAAGTCAGGAGTTCTGGCGTGGCTTTTCTGGATGTCTCTGCCTCAATGTGTTTTATAAACCTGCAGTTAAGGTGATAGCTGTGGCTGTAGTCATCTCCAGGCTAGCCTAGGGTCGGATCTTCTTCCAGGCTGCTGTCAGGATCCTTCTTCATGGACTGTTGGACTGAGGACCTTATTTTCTCTTTGCTGTGGGCCAAAGGCTGCCTCAGTTTCTTGTCACATGGGCTTCCCTGTAAGTCAGTTTGCAACATGACTGCTGATTTCCCTCAGAACCAGCCATGTTGAGAGAGAGAGTGAGCAAAGTAGAAACCTGTCTTTTGTAATCTAGTCTCAGAAGTGATAGCCCATCATGTTTGCCATCTTCTGTTCAATAGAATGAATAATGAGGTCCAGTCCACAGTCAAGGGAGGACATTATGCAAGGACGTAAATATCAGAGATGAGCGTTGTCAGGGTATTAGAGGTGGCCTACCATGAATGCACAGAATAACTGGGGTCAGCTTTATAATATTCACTCTTCCCATAGAAGAATATGGTAGATACCCTCAACTGGTTATTTTTTTTTTACATGCTTTGATTATTTTGTTATTGTGAATAGAATTTACTAATTTCCAATTGCAGTTGGTATTGCTATTACACAAAAGTCCGTGTGTATGTGCGTGTAAGACATTTATCTTATACATTTAAAATTTTTAACTTTACTTTCTGAATATTCTGCTAGCATTTAAAAAAAATGGTTTAAATTTATGCCCTTTAAATAGTGACATGTCTTCTTTGTATTATTTTACTGCATTGACTGGAACGAGAACAATAATGTGTGGTGGTAGTGGTAGCAAGCATCCTGTTTTCTTTTGAATTTCATCACTTATTTTGTATAATTATCACATTATCATGTTTTTCTTTTTCTGAGCTAATAATGTAGTATATTGCATTAGATTTCCTATATTGAAACTATATTTTCATTGCTAGGATAAACTACCAGTGTGTTAATATTTTATTAAGGAATTTTGTATCCATGTTCAAATGTAATGTTAATTTTTGTCTTCCTTGGTTCTTCCTTCATAAGGTTTTAAAATGGCTATGCAGTCTGAGAGAATGCTTTAGGCAGCTTCTAGTTTTTAAATAATCATAGAATTTATATAGTAGAGAAATTATAGTAATGTCATGTAGTGATTGACATGCAGTGTCATGAAATTGACATGCAGCATTAATGTAAATTTCTAAGTATATAAAAATAAATATAACTCTCTGATGAAGGTCTTCACCATGTACTGCTCACAGATATGTGGCAAAAGTAGGAGTGTGTTTATTTATTTATTCATTTACTTCTAAAGATTTACTTTTAAATCACTTTTTAAAGAGTGATTTTATTTATTTATTCAGGAGAGACACATAGAGAAAGGCAGAGACATAGGCAGAGTGAAAAGCAGGCTCCCTACTGGGAGCCCGATGTGGGACTCAATCCCAGGACCCTGGGATCACTACCCTAGCCAAAGGCAGATGCTCAACCACTGAGCCACCTAAGTGCCCCAGTAGGAGTGTATTTAAAAGACTCATTTTTAATTGGAAGTCTAAAGACCATTTCAGGAACTGCATTTCTGTAAGATAGCATTTTTTTAGAGATTGGAAAATTATCTATTTAGGGCATGAATGTTTTATTTTCCTCCAAAAATACTTGCTGGTGTTTGAAGATGTCAACTATTTATTATTTCCATGCTATAGATTTTTTTTGGTTTTGTAATAGAGGTGTCAGAAATATCCATCAGTACATTTAAAAAATTAATAGGTTATTTTTTTAGTTGTTTTAGATTTACAGAAAAATTGAGTGGCAAGTATACAGTTCCCATATACTCTTACACTGTATACCCCTTGCTTAATTTCCCCTGTTATTAACATCTTGCATTGGTATAGTACATTTATACCATATTTTCATGACCTCAAACATAATTATTAAATCAAATCCCCCCCTTGCTTTGTTACTATTTTTTTCTGGAGACTATTTGCCATTTTATAATGGACAATAAAATTTGGGGAAAAAAACAAAGGGTGTTTATATTTTAAAATAAAAACAGTTTCATAATCTGTTGATAAAATAGTAATATAATTAAATAAGATAAACTTTTCTATTTCCAGAAAATTTAATGACTATTCTTTAAATATTTAAAAACTATTCTTTGTGGAAAAATGAATGTACAATATAAATCATTCTCTTGATTTGTATTTAAATATTGCCAAAAAAAGAAGAGAGGAATCCCTCAATGATGATAATGTTAATAATTTAAATGAGAAAAGCAATGAAAATAAAAATGCAAACATCTAACACCTATTTAAAAACTTTAACATAAGCAATTACACAATTATGATGGTGGTATTAAAAAAAAATTCCTAAATGTGGATTATTGTCTGAGGTTCAATTTAACCCTTTAGATATTTTAAAAATATTTAACCTTTTCCCCCATAGACTATAGGTTTATCGTTACTTTCTCTATATATTAGCCTATAAAAATAATTGTTAAAGGTATTAGACATTGGACTATCCAGCTCTTAGGACTTTATAAGAAATTAAAAGTTTTTTGAAAACCATTTTATCATATTTTAACACTTGAGTTTTATAATTTCTTCATACTTTGGGTTTTATCATTGTCTATTATTATTTCTCTATCCATGTTTCCTGAAGGGGTAAGATCATTTTTTAAAATATATGGGGCATCTGTGTAATTTAGTCAGTTAAGCATCTGACTTGTGATTTTGGCTTTGGTCGTGATCTCAGGTCCTGAGATTGTGCTCTGCCTTGGGTTTTGTATTCAGTGGGAGTCTGCTTGCCGTTTTCTCTCTCCCCCTCTTTCTGCCCCTCCTTCTCTCAAATAAATAAATACATCTTTAAAAAAATTACAAAAAAGTGAAAGCAAAAATCATGGTAAAATAAGTAAGGGATTGATATGCTAAAATTGAGATTACATAATAATGAAATGGTTTAATTTCAAGTTGCTAATGGTTTAGGAGAACTTGTTTTATAATCTATATGATATTTGAATAAGCCATGCTGATAGTTTGCTCACAGAATGGAATGAAAATCTCTTTTGGAATGGTGAGATAAGGACATCCAAAAATCTGCTCCTCCATAAAAGCAAGGAAAACACTGGCAAAAAATGTTGAGATCAACATTTTCAGAATTCTGTAAATTAGTGAAGTGTTTGCAACATTTTGAGAAGTGTTTATTAAAATAAAACAAAAATAATGAAACAACCAGATGAATCACAGAAAGAACAGAATTTTGTGAATATCCCATTCCATGTCCCCTTCTCCAGCTCCACAGTAGCCTTGAAAGTTATTTCTCAACTACAGTGTCTGTGAGAAACAGCAATCATAAAGAAGGAAAGAAAGGGTTTGGAGTTCCCCCAAAATCCTATCCCCCCCAAAATTTTCGCTGACCTAACAGTTCCATGCAAACTTTATCCTCAGGGCTTGTGTTTGTTTGATCTGACTCAGAGTTCCCTCTGTGTATCCAACCCTATAAACAAGTATATATAATGTATATATGTGTATATATATATATCTTACAAATGAATATATATATATATATATATATATATATATATATATATATACTTGTTTAATACCATAGCAATTTGAGGGAGCAATGCCATATGGGAGAAGGAGATGTCAAGAGCTTTGTTCATATCCTTGGAAATCTAGAAGGTCAGTACTATTTATAGAACTGCACCTAAGTCCAGAAAAAACCTGAGAAAGCATTGATCTCTCATATCTGCTTCATCTAGAGGATATATCACAGCAGGAATTGAAGGCTAAGGTAGAGTCATAATTTTCCTGCCAAAGGATTGAAAGTGTGCCCCCAAAGACAGAAAGAACTCTTTGGCAAATGTTGGAAGATTTATTGGTTTGAAAGATTTAAGTAAATAACTGTCCAATAATTGGCTAACCACTGAGCTAATGAAGCAAATGACAAAGTATACAGAATTTGCAGAATTAGTCCAGAACAGTCACTAAATCCGTGGGAGGTAGGGATCTAATATTCAGAGCTGTGACAGTATATTTTCTAAAATGTCTAGTTTTCACCAAAAAAGTACAAGACATGCAGAGAACTGACATCTATGACCCATGTATAGGAAAACAACAAAACAGTCTTTAGAAAGTGTTCCTGAGTAAACCCAGATACTCGATCTCAGAAGGGTTGTTAAATCACTTATTATAATTATGTTAAAGGAAATAAAGGAAACGATGTCTAAAAAATAAAGGAAAATATGGAAATAATGTATCAATAGAGAGTATCTGTAAGTGGATAGAAATCACAAAAGACAACTGAATAGAAATTCTGAAGTTGAAAAGTACACTATCTAATCTGATTTGAGTCAGCGGAAGAAAGATAAAGTGAATTTAAAGGTAGGTCAACTGAGATTAAAACAAAGACAAAAAGTAATGAAGGAAAATGACCAGAAACTTGGAGACATGTAAGAAACCATCAGGAATACCAACATGTACATAACGGAAGTTCTAGAAGCGAAGGAGAGAGTGAAAGAAACAGAACAAATATTTGAAGAGATAAGAACTAACAATTGCCCAAATTCCATTAAAAACTTTAGTCAATATATACAAGTAATTCAAAGAGCTCCGAGTAGGATAAATTCAGATGCACAACTAAGCACATCATATACTTGTGAAACTAAAGATGAAGAGAGGATCCTAAAAGCAGCAAGAGAGAAATGATTCATCACTTGGAGATACCAATAAGGTTAACATCTAATTTTTTTTTCCTTTAATCAGATTCTTTGGAGGTCAGAAGGCAACAGAATGATCTATTTGAATTGTTTTAAAAAAGGACCATCAACAAATAATTCTATATCCAGCAAAACAATCTTTCAGAAAATTAAGAGAAATTAAGATATCTTTTAGATAAACAAGAGATTTAAATAATTGTCATTAGAAGACCTGTCCTGCAAGAAATACTAAGAGAATCCCTTTAAACTGACATAAAAAGAAACTAGGCACTTACCTGAATATACAGAAACAAAAAATAAAGGATAATAGTAATGTAATGGTAAGTAGATAGATAAATACAAAAGTTGATACAGATGTACTCAATTTGCAACTCTTTTCTTCTATCTGATTTAAAAGTCAACTTCATAAAGCAATAATTTTAAATCTGTATTGATTATTTTGGATATGATGTTTCCCTGGCATTTACCAATGAATTTTGAGTTTGCAGATTCTGTAGAAAAGCTAACTGAGATTTTGATATGAATTACTATAAATGTGTATCACTTTGGGAAGTACTCCCATCTTAATGATAACTTCTGATCTAGGAACATGAGATGTCTTCCCATTTATTGAGGTGTTCTTTAGTGCCTCTCAACAACGTTTTGTAGTTTTCAGAGTACAAGTTTTATACTCCTTTTGTTAAATTTATTCCTAAGTATTTTGTTCATTTTATGCAAGTATAGATGACTTGTGCACTTAATTTCCTTTTCTGTTGTTCACTATTATAACTTAGAACAGTTTTATAGTAATACATTTATTCATTGCCTAGGTATTTCGGACAATAGATTTGACTTTAATAATGGGAAAAACAGATTGAGTCAAGTTCTTACATTTGTCATGATTAATGGTGTTAAAATTAGAAATATTTTGGCCAACTCACCATTTTGGAAGAGGAGGTATGAGAGAGTTAATTATGTCAATATTTCCGTGCTGGAATACATTTTTATGAAGGTTGATACAGGCTTTACCAGATGACCTCATGGGTTTGAGGACAAAGATACTTGTGAAAATTCAACTCAGATTCTTTAAAAGAGCAGAATTCTGAAATGATATGAAATATGAGAACTCAGATATCATTTGTTCAAGTATATTTATGTGAACTTTGGTTTTAAAACCTTGCTACCATTAAAACAAAAAATCCGAAATAATTTAATATCTAAATAAATTGAATGTACTATACAAGTTGTCAGCTTTTCACATAAGCCAAACAACAGCAGCTGTCTATTGAAATTAACTTTTATGCAGAAATAAAGTTTATGTTTGATTTTATTTGTGCAATTTGCTAAAATTGTTTTTTAGGAAGTGAGTGTTATTTTGCATGAAAAACTGGAATGAGAGGATTATAATTTTGTCAAAAATGTTTTTATGGCTCATGTGGATAAAATCAAATTTCCAAGCATAAAAATTAAATTTTTGAGCATTTTGTGTGTATGTGTACATGTACCTATCATCAGCTTCTGAAAACGTCCCAAATATCTAATAAATTGGAAACCACTGATATATACAGTTGGTTCAATTAACTCAATATAGACCCTGTGGATTAGTACTTCGATTTTGAATTTACTGATTTGTATTCTTTCTTTTATTTTGTATACATTAAAACATACATTAAAATATTTAGTAGTGTTTATAATCTAAAATCCTTAAGATTGACCTTTTGAATTGCTCCCACCAGAAATGCTCCTTCAAGTTTCCCCATCTCAGTGTATGTCAATTCCTTCCCTTTAATTGCTTAGGAGAAAAGCCTTAGGATCATTCTTGACTCTACTTTCTCATACTCCACATCCAACCTACCAGAAAATTATGTTAGTTGCTTTATATTTATTGTCTCATTTAATGCTAATAGATCTATGAAGTAGTGGTATTATTGTTCTTATTTTCAGAAAAGAAGACTAGGAGATAGTAGTAATTAACACAGCATATCCTTGCATAGCCCTTACTATGTACCAGGCACTCTTTGAGGCACTTATATTAACCCAAATAATCCTCCTAATCCCTGTGGAGTAGGTATAATTATTATATCCATTTTCATGTAGGAAAATGAAGCACAAATGGTTAGGCATCTTGACTAAATTTTCATAATAAATTTCATAATAAGTGAAGGAGCCAAGCTTCATGGTATACTGAATATGGCATACTGAAATACAGTAAGGTCCTTGTAACTGGAAGGAGGAAATTTTAGGAAAACTAAAATTTTAGGAAGCACTACATAATTAATAGATACTATGCATATAAAATTTTATTTTTCCTTCAATACCAGTAGCTAACAGGCATTTACCTAATGCCCAATACATGCTAGATATTAACACACAAAAACAAGTACAGTATATTTCTTGTCCATAGGGAGATCATAACCATGTTGGAAAGGAGAAAATGAAAGATAGGTGAATGAATCAAGTTATTGTCATCATTAAATATATGAATTATATGGGTGTAGATCTTTCTCTATGTATGTATATCTCTCTCTCTCCTAGAAAGATATGTTGCAATAATCACATGTGATACACAAATCACTGTAAAATAGAAATATTTAAGGTTTCATATATTCATATAAAGAAGAATGTTTCTCTTCGTATCTTTCTGCTCACATTTCTCCCTGGCAAACTTCTAAATTTAATTTGATGAAAAATAAAGGATCTTTATGGTGCCTTGGTTACTTGAAGTGCACAGCCTTTAGAAATACTCTATTCTCTTTTCCACTAAGAAACATACATATCACATCTGCAGGGTGTGATAGGAAATGAAATGAAAGTTCTGAAAGATGGGTTTGTGACTAAACATAATATAACCTTAAATTGATTGGTGACATATGAGTATATTGCATTTTTCTTACAGAGCAATTGTCAGATGAAATCTAGGTTGCGAACTGTGCCAATATTATATGAGGTGTTAAATATATTAAATGCAGTAAAATATTTAACCAGAATTCTCCCTTTTTCTCATTTCAACAAGTCACCTGGAGGGAAAAGATAACAATTGATAGTTAAAGAGATTTTGAAGGGTGGGTCTTAAGTATTCATATAGTTTTTAAAAAGAAGTATTTGTATTTCTCAACTACATCATGTTTATGGCTTCTGAAATGATCTATTATTGATAGCTACCTTTATTTGTTTCTCTAGCTATCAGACATGCAGTAGAGAAAAGAGAAATTGCTCTAGAACTGTATTCTCTGGAAGCAAGTTAATTTTAGCAGCAAGGAAATCTGTCTGCTTGAATACTTCATTTTAAATGCACAAGATTCTGGTACAGATGTAAAAGAATAGCCTAGTAGAATAAAGTACATGTGTTTTCTATGTAAATCACAAAGATGGAAAACATTTTACTTCATGGCATTAATGTCACGGGTCAAAGTCAAGAGCTTATTGCCAATTCAGAGAAAATTCTCTTTTCAATGACATATGGCATGACCTTCAACTTCTAGTAGTTGTAGAATGGTTAAGGTCAACTATTCCTACATTCAGAAAATCCAAATGATGTACATGACAAATGGTAGGGTTTATTGTAACTGATTTCTGGGGCAAACACAGTAAAATATTGCGCTGTGGGATGAAAGGTTACTGACCTTGTGATATTATGTCTGACACTAATCATTATTTCCCAATTGAGCTATTTGAAAGGATAGTCAATATTTTGTTTGTTAGACTTCTTTTAGTTTATATGGATTGGAAAAACTCTGTCCCCTCCTTGCACTCCACTAAATGGAATATAGCTGTTGGGATTTTATCAGTGAGAACAAATTTTAATGAAGAGCAAGATATTTTTCTTTACTCTTCATCTGTACAGTTTTTCTTTCTTTTTGCTTCTGTTTTAATGAGAATTCTTTTTTGCCTTACTCAATGGAAAAGAAATATAAGAATTCAGGATGAATTAAAATTCCAGTGTTAATAGTTTACTACCTAGGAAGAGAAAAATAAATACTGAGTATCCATCCTTTATATACTATATACCTTTCTTTTTGTCTTTCCTTTTTTATAAAGCCTCAAAAGAAACTGATTTAAAACCGCTTACTTGATCTTACCTCTAAAATGTACTCTGCTTCTTGGTTCTGTAACCCTGCCAGTGGTTTTCAGTTCTCTTCTAAGTTGAGATGTTCTCACCTGTTTTCATTTTACAGCTCTCCTCCAGAAGTCCAAATGCTAATCAGTACTGCTACCCAGAGATTTTTCTCCCAGCATACTGGGTTAAGGCTTTTTCCTGTTTTGCTCTGTGACTCATTCACTATAGCACTTTGTCTATTCTGTGTTGTGAAAGCTTAATACATCTAAGCACCACATATGCATGCATCTGCTGTTCTTTTTGTGTCAACCATGGTCCAAACTTTTCTGCACTAGAAAGCATCAGGGATCACCATTTGATTTTATTTTAGGCAACCAGAGATATGAACAGAAAGAAATACTACATAGATTGATTTGTTTGATTCTCAAATCCTCTGCATGGCAAGAGTTGTGAAAGAGGCATTCCAGACCTATAATACCATTACTTTACTTAGCTTCTCATTTCATTCCAACCATGATTCTCATAGTTTACACAACATGACCTAGAGTGGTAAACTTGAACTACTCAGAGACCTTCTATAATTTAGGAAAGATGGGCTTACTCTGAGCCCACTAATCCTCAGGCCACACAAGGAAAGAATGCAAGGAGCCGTAACTGAAAAAAACAAAACAAAACAAAACAAAACCATAACAAAAATGAAAAACAAACCTCTACGTCTTCCATTGTGCAAGGTTTGTCTTTAGCCATTTCCACTGTTATTGTTACTTTTCTTGTTCTTACGTCTATTTCCATGTTGGTAACTACTACTCTAGTTATTACTATTACCCTCTATTAATATTTCTATTATCCTAGAATTACATTACCAATGTCCCTGTCTTTGAAGCAACAAAGGAAAGATTTCTCTATTTGAAAACTAGTGCTGAGCTAGCTCTGTAACAGACTAAAGAATTCAGAATATGGGAGCAAATATGAGAAACTTTCCAGCTAACTTTGGCATAAAAGCTATAAGAAATCATAAATTATCACTAGCCAGGTAGAATGAAGTGTAGCATATTCATGAGAATAGAATATAAGCCACGTTGAATTAAAGGAACCTCTACTTAGGGAAATAAACAAGAAAAACTCAGAATACCTGGCTACTTTCTTAAGAAGAGTGATCCAAGAACAGAAATGCTATAGGCGAGGGCAATAACAAATTCTCACCAATTTTTAGAGGTACATCCTGGTCTGCCTTCCCTCCATTCATAGCATCATTCACCATTATTGGGTGTTTTGAGAAGTAACTTTCTCACCCCAAACCTTGGATCTAATTCATTAATCCATTAAAATTGTGTTAAGTGATAAAACAAGGACATGGATGATATCTGAAGCAGTTGGTCTATAGACAACCACGACTGTGTTGTCATTGTTTGGGACAAATAATAGCTATTATCTTCTTGAGAGTAGAGGATTCAGTGAATAAAAGATGGTCATGTTTTTAAAAAAATAATGGGCATGTAAAAGGTATATTCTTCAAGATTTTGTTCTACAACTAGCCTTGTGTACTCTTTTATCATTACATCAAAGAAAGGAAAGACCTTACCTCTCCCCATGTTGTAAGCATTTACCATATCAGGAGTGCAGTTTGCATTCTGCATATTTCTGCGTCCACCTTTATTCCTTCCAGGGTAGTAGCTCAGTTTCAGTATCATACCTTAACACAAAGAAACAGTAGAATGCCTCATCTTATGTGAAGTCGTCTGTATTTTGTGAATGCCTTATGCATAATTAGTTTTTTCCTTTTCTTTTGGAACCAGACATTTATGGGTAAATAAATTGCTGTGATTTCCACATTTTAATCCCCCAGAGAAGGCTCTAGACCCAGTTCTTGTGTAAAAGTGGTGACCTATCTGATTGGAGATTCTACTAGCGACTACAGGGTTCTTAAATCCATAAGGCTTCTCAAAATACAGGTAGGAAAATGAAACACCAAAACTTTAAGTTATTGCCCTCAGACTATAGAGCAATCATTTAATAGTGCTCAAAATGACACCTGAAATATTTAATTCTTAGATTAGTACTCTACCTTTCAGTGTATCACACTGCTTTTTAACCTCAGTTGACCAACAGTCTCTTACTTAATTAAGCTCTCTTACAAATATCTATTTTTCCATAATTTAAAATGAGGAAATTATTCTTGAGTTTTGTTTTCATGTCTGTGAGGAATGCCATAAATTATTTTTATCTCCACTTTGACAGTAGATAATCTACATCTTAAGGAAACTTTCCAGGCTACATTATTTATCAAACTTTACACTATGAATTACATAGGAAAATATAGACTTTTCTTAGTTTCCATTCTCATAACACAAGCAATGAAACTAGTCAAAGAGGAAAATAATTTATGCAAGTTAATAAAGAAAGGTAATATCAGAATTTGAACAGATACCATGTGTCCTGACTGTTTCATGGATTCTATACTCCCAGTTTGGTCTAATGCTATAACGAAAGTGTCAAAGCCTTGACCAAGTTCGGTGCATATGAGTTGCACCCATGCAGCAGTTAGTCAGAAAGAGGAGGTAAAATCCAAGGATGTGGCAATATACTACCTTTCCACTTGAATTAATCATTTTCAGAAAATAAGACTAAAAGTACAGTTAAGAAGCAACAAGGGCAAAAGGGAGATTTACTGCTGATCGAAATGGACTAGTAATTCTTTGTTCATCCTCATAAAAATCATGTAGTGCAGCAGGAGGAAGAAATTAAAGGAGCATTTAGAAGGCCAGTGGCAATGGTATATCATTGTAAAGAACAAAGAATGAGAGTGTATTAGGTGAACCGTAGCACCAAGAAAAGAGAAGTAGGTGTCCACTGTCCTCCTCTGATCTTGTATTATTCATCACAGAGAACTTGTCCATATAACAGAAAGTTTCTCCTTATAGGGAGAGAAAAATCTTTTGAAAGAGACACATAAAATCTTTTATGTGGAATTCTTTATGTGGATGTAAAAATTTATCCCTGGTGTCAGAATCAGAAGAGGAACCATAGTATTTGCTAAAATCTTTAACTTTTGTTGACAGAATTGACAACAGATATAACTGATTTAGATGAAAAAGACTATTTTTGTTGTAACTATTGAGGGATAAATATTTTTACAAATATTTTATTATGTGCATGTAAAAATGTATCCCTGGTGCCAGAATCAGAAGAGGAACCATAGTATTTGTTAAAATCTTTAACTTTTGTTGACAGAATTGACAACAGATATAACTAATTTAGATGAAAAAGACTATTTTTGTTGTAACTATTGAGGGATAAATATTTTTACAAATATTTTACTTTCAATAGATATTTTAACTTCCCAAAAGTGCTTTCATGTCTTTTATCTCATTTATCTATTTGTTTATAGATATTTAAGTGTCTGCTGTGTGCTGGGCTTGGTTCTAGAAGCTGGTGATACATTGGTTAGTTAGATTTTATCCCTGTCCCTGAAAAATTATATTCTCATGATAGAAAGGCAAACAGTAAACACTTAAATGAACAAGGTGTTTTTGGAGAGTGACAAAAAAACTGAAATCAGATTGATAGGAGAATGAGTTTCTAGTAGGGGCCAATTTAGTAGAGTACCACTGGATGGCCACTGTGGTAAGGGGACTCTAAAGTGAAAAGGAGCCAGCAAAGGGAAGGTTATTATTAGTTTCTCTTAAGAATTCTGAGAGGCATTTTGACCCTGCATTAATGTATCTGTTTTATAAAATAGGACAGTGACACACAGAATAAATGACCACCCAAGGGAGCACAGTGCATTAGTTGCATAGCTGACTGAGCCTTCTCATTGTTAGGCCAACACTACTTTTGTTAT